>NC_138373.1:123446266-123472934 GCF_054177405.1 Leptonychotes weddellii
GTGCCTTGGCTCCGTCTCTGCAGCTGGCTTCCCTGCTCCGATACCTGGGAGCTCTGCCGCACTCAGGCACCCCCGGTCTTTCTGTGACCCTGAGGGTCCTGAGTCCACACTGTCCCACGAGGGTTCCACCCCCCGCTTAGCCACTGGCGTGAGGTCCCTCAGCAGAGCAGACTTCTAAAAGTTCCGATTTTGTGCTCCGCGGCTCTATCACTTGCCAGAAGCGGTTGACGGAGGCCCCTCCCCCACCATCTATCCTCCTGAATATCGCCTCAGATTCACTTCTCCACACGTCCTACCTCCCAGAAAGTGGTCGCTTTTCTGTTCAGAGAGTTGTTGCTATTCTTTTCTTCGATCTCCTGTTGAGTTTGTAGGTATTCAGAATGGTTTGATCCCTATCCAGCTGAATTCCTGAGAGGAGACGAAATCCAGGTCTCCTACTCCTCCGCCATCTTGCTCCGCCCCCAAAAGCCAATTTTTTTTTTTAATTTAAATTCAATTAGCCAACATAAAGTAGTACGTCATTAGTTTCAGATGTAGAGTTTAGTTATTCATCAGTTGCATATAACACCCAGTGCTCTTCACATCATGTGCCCTCCTTAATGTCCATCACCCAGTTACCCCATCCCCCCATCCACCTCCCCTCCAGCAACCCTCAGTTTATTTCTTAGAGTTAACAGTCTCTCATAATTTGTCTCCCTCTCTGATTTCCTCCCATTAAGTTTTCTCTCCCTTGCCCTATGATCCTCTGCTCTGTTTCTTATATTCCACATATATTGTGGATAATTGTCTTTCTCTGATTGACTTATTTCCCTCAGCCTAATACCCTCCAGTTCCATCCACATCGATGTAATAAGATTTCATCCTTTTTGATACCTGAGTAATATTGTACATATATCTTATATTCTTTATCCATTCATCTGTCGATGGATATCTGGGCTCTTTCCATAGTTTGGCTATTGTGGACATTGCTACTATCAACATTGGGGTGCAGGTGCCCATTCGGATCACTGCATTTGTATATTTGAGGTAAATCTCTCATAGTGCGATTGCTGGGTTGTAGGGTAGCTCTATTTTTAACTTCTTGAGGAACCTCAATACTGTATGTTGTTTTTTAAGTAACCGAATCATGGTTCTGTTATGAAAATACCCTACTAACATTCAAATGAGAGTGTGTCTGTGTAAACAGAGGAACTATAACTGAGTATTTTTTTGGTTCAATTAATACCTGTTGTAAGCCTATTTGATATTAACTAGAAAATTGAAGGGCCCAAGAAAAATGAATATCCTTTAAAATGCTTCCTGAAAAAATAGTTTTTTTTCTTAATTTATGGAACTTTTAAACGTATTTTTTTTTTGAAATCAGTTTTCAGAACAGTTGACCTATGTCTATAGAACTTACTCTTCTGTAAGTATTGAATAATTGAAAGGTTATGTTTCTAGTAGAAGTGATCTGTCATCTTATTTCTTGTTTTCATGCAACACCATCATGGGTAAAATTACTGAAATCAGCTATGATGTTTTTTTTGTTTTTTTTTTTACAATATGGAAGCCTTTTGAATCCAGCTGAACAAACATAATATATTTGTTGATCCCCAATTATATACAAAACACTTTGCTAAACAATTTTGGAGATATACAGATGAAGAAGACAGACCAATGAGACATACATGAAGCATAACATGTATACATTGTTACAACTTCCTCCAAGGTTAAGGTTAGGATTAAGCATGTCGGCAGTTTAAAAAAGGGGAGGGGGGATTTGCCAATATACACTTTTACTTTACCAGGAATTTCCACACACTCCGCCCTACAAGTCAATAAAAACATTTAGATACCGGTTGAAAACTGTGTGGGAAATATGATAAGAAATTGGAAGTAAGAATAAGCCCTGAAACACACCACCAACATGGGGCAGCTGACAAATTAAAACACAAGAAGAACAAATATCCCTTCACTCTTTGTTTAATTTAATTGATGCTCCTAATCATGAATTAGTTATAAAAAAAGTTAAATTATAGCTAGTATTTCTTATTTAAAAGAGTATATCAGTGTTCAATACATTTTGGAGCCAAAGTCCTCCTTTATTTTTTCTGTTTTGGTGGGATTAAATTCTTTAGTGATCAGGAAAACTCACTATGTAGAGTCCCTTATAAGGATAATGCAGTAGAACTAGTTAGTGTTTTGTATATAAAATTCATCTGTTTCCTTTTCAAAATATGTGGAAGAGACTTTGTGAATAACAAGTAGCTACCTGTTATAAGGTTCTCATATAAAGAGCTTTGTGTATTTTTCCTTTATCATAAAATCTACCTGCAGATTTTATTCTTCCCATTTTCAGAGGAAGAAATTGAGGCAGAGTTTAAGAAACTTGTTCGGGGGGGGGCCTGGGTGGCTCAGTTGGTTAAGCGTCTGACGTCGGCTTAGGTCATGATCTCAGGGTTCTGGGATCGAGCCCCGCATCGGGCTCCCTGCTCCGCGGGAAGCCTGCTTCTCCCTCTCCCATTCCCCCTACTTGTGTTGCCTCTCTTGCATGTCTCTCTCTGTCAAATAAATAAATAAAATCTTTAAAAAAAAAAAGAAAGAAACTTGTTCAAGCTCCTTCAATTAGTAAGGACAGAATTTATTGATCTTGTAAGTAATTAGCCAGTTTCATAATCCTAGCTTTAACTATTTGGTTAGTCTTCAATATGGCCATGATTAAATATTTTTAATTACAAAAAGTGAAATCAACTCAAATTTGCTTAAGCAAATTAGAGACATGATTATAAAGAAGCAAGAATATCTCTTAGAACCCAAGGACAAGTTGTGAAGTTGAAACCACGGGGCCAAGTGTCTCTGCTTCCTTTTGTGCACCTGGGTCATTGTTTTTACTTTGCTGACCAGCTTTCTCTGTGGCTCCTTACATCTGCTGGAGAAAAATACATCTCCTGGGCGTTCATTATCATCAACTCTATTCACACAGAAAGACTGAGGAGAGCTGCCTTTTAATCCTAGTTCTCAAGAAAGAAAAACCTGATTAGCCCAGCATAGGGTAGGAGATTAAACAATGTGTCCTAGTCCTCCACAGCCGAGGAAGCAAGATTACCAATAGTAATATAACTCTTGGGGTCTACCATCCCTTCGCAATGGTGGTGGTCCTGTGATGGCAAGGAAGTTCTCAAAGACACGAAGTGGGTCAGACAGTATGGCCCTTCACTTCAGATAGTAATGCATGGTGGTTAAGATCATTGTGGAGCCCACTTTCTAGATTTATGTCTTAGTTCTGCCATGACTGGTTGAGTAGCATTGCGTTACTTAACCTTTTTGTGCTTACTTATTTTCTTTCTCTAATGTGGTGATAATAAGTGTTGCATGTAAGCTATTTAGAACAGTTCCTGGCAACATTGTAAACATTTAATGCATCTTGGCTATTATTTTATCCTTGTGGTCAATACATATTACTTACCAAATAACTTAATCTAATTTTAAGTTTAGTAATATTCCATTACTCCTATGACTTTCAGTGCTTCAAAAATGGTATTTACAAAATGAAATGATCTTGCTCTTATTTTTCAAATGTTAAATTATCTCCAAGACTGTTCAAAATTTTGGTAACAAAAGGGGAAAAAATGAAGGTTTTACATAGGCTAGTTATTTGTTGTAGTAAGGAAGATTGATTTCCTAATAAACTTGAAAAATACTCTAATTCTTCCTGGTGAGTAAAATGTTTATATAGAAAAAACTGTAATAAAGCACATTTGCATAATTATTGAAAGTTGTGAACACTGTTTATTAAGTTAAATTATACAGATGAGATCATTTAATTTTCTGTTGATTAATTACACATTTATTTTCAGGTACATGACAGATGGAGGGCTCAACCTGTATACTAGAAGTCTGAACCGAATACCGGACACAGCCACTTCCAGAGAGGTCATCCAGAGAGGAGTTCATGATGTGACAGTGGATGCAGACAGGTAATGCTATCAGCATGTACAATGGTGAGAACCACATAAAGCAATTTCATAAATGAGATCCTAGGAGTTTGACAGTATAAGTCAAAGGACTTTTTATTTCAATATAATAATTATTTTGAAATATTTTAAAAAACTAAACTGGTTTTTCTTACAAGACTTGTTTAGCTCTATTTACTGCATTGGTGAGAATATTTAACAACTTTCAGTTATGTGGCAGCAAATTTTAACATCTGTAAAAGCAAAATGATACACATAGACTTATATTCTTTCCTTGAAAAGACCTCTGCCTGATAAGTTTGTTTTGGTTTGGATATTATCAGATTTACCTGGAGGCTAATGATATAATGATTAAAACATAATTCAAATTATCAGGTATAATAAACTTGATGCTTTTCTTGAGGGGTTTGTTGAAAGCATACAATTCTTGCTTTAGGCTAATTTCTGTTTTGTAATTGTTTCAGATTGTTTAAAGGTGTGTGTGTGTGTATGTGCATGTGTGCGTGCTTGCTTCATATGCTAGTTATGATTTTGCTGGAAGTTGTTATGTCAATTTGATCAGAATCACTGCTGTTAGAGAATATTGTTCTTGTAAAATAATATTGTAAGACATCCTTCTGACCTGATTTTGCCCTCTCTTCACTCAAAATTTTGACTTTATTCATCAGGAAGGGATTGCCATTTCTTAAACTATGATATATCAATACCTAGAGTGGTTCTTTACTAAAATCAGCATTGAGTAAGAGGACAAAAGGTTGTGACTTAGTGCATCCACATTCTGAAGTTAAGAACTGTGCACAATTCATTGCGCATTTTAACATAGCCCACTCAAAAGGCTTGAATTCTGATATTAGTCGTCTGTTTCTCCTCACTCAAATGCTGTTGATGTATTTGGCGGGGGGAGGATTTAGGACTCTAAATACTCTTTAAATAGATATTCAATTAGTCCTTCTATTTTTATCTCTACCTTCATACCCATTTTCAGAAATACCACCAATTTTTAAATATTTGGGGTCTTCTCCAGGATAAGTAGGCTGTTTCTCAGCTTTTCTTATCATGTGTTCAGGAAGCCACGCTCTCAGATCTAGGGTGAAGGTATGTACCTGGTATCCTGCAGTTCAGAGACCCCTCCAGAGCGTTAGGGTTAGGGTTGGGGTTAGGAGTGAGGGGTTAAGGGTTTGAGTATGTGCCTGGTATCCTGTAGTTCAGAGACCTCTCCGGAGAATAAAACCGTAGACTTCTACTGAGGTGAGAATAGACATGGCAGCCATCTTCTGAGCTGAGGCAAGGAGGAGATTTGGGGCTCCAAATGCTCTTCACATAATGCTGTTGATATTTTCACTCCTGTTGGCCAGAGGACAGTTTCCACTAGGAGAGTAGGATAGACATATCTAGTCTGTAGACCAGGTTTGTGTGAGAGAAGCAGGTGGTTACAAAAGGATTATGAAAAACTTTGACTCCCCAACCACCAACATGAACTCTTCAACCATTTTCCCTTCCTGACTCCTTCAACCAGCCTGGACTCCTTTCTGCTCTTGAATTGATGCTTCCTCCATCTGAAATGCCCTTTTCTACATTTGCTGCATTATTTCCTCCATCACAACATTTCAATTTCAGCTGAATGCTGCCTTCTCAGAGAAATGATTCCAGAGAGGCTAAGATACATTTGATTTGCACTTTCTTACCCATTACCTTATAATATTTTCTTCAATGTATCGCATCGCTCCTGGAATATGTCATACTTACTTATTTGTTTACATGCTTATCTTATATCTCCCCCATTATGATGTAAGCCCATGAATGCAGAATTTTTGTCACATTCATTATATTTTGAGATTTTAGCTAATGCTTATGGAGTGAAAGAACAAAGGAATGAATATAAGCTATATATATTCATATACAGCTAGCAATAGAGTTCAACTGGGTAGAGAGGCAAATGAGGCCAGAGCCAACATTCTGCAAGGATATTATGTAAGAGAGGGAAGGGGTTATGTGGAAAAACAGGAAGCAGTGTTTCAAGGGGAAGAAATCCACAATATGGACTACATTTTGAAACTAAGGACCTACACATTCTTAGCTGACAGTAGAAAATATTAAAGGTGGGGGACAGTCTGTTGGTCTTTAGGAAATGAGATTGTGGTGGCAGAACCTAGGAATCGATACAAAGGAGCCTTATTTTGGAGATCGTTGGGGTAACCAGCTCTCCTTGCTCCTATAAGGCTCAGCTTGGTGCCTGGCTGAGGAACCTCAGACCAACGGGGAAAACCCAGATGTGTGTCTGATAAATTGAGACCTGTGAAAGCAGTGGTTCTTAAAGTGTGGTAACTAAATCAGCAGCATCAGTATCTCTTGGGAACTTGATAGAAATGCAGATTAGCTCTATCCAAGATTTACTGAAGGGGAAACTCTGCAGTGTTGAACAGGCCCTCTAGGCAATTCTTATGGATACTAAAGTTAGCAAATCACTATCTTAAAATTAACAACCAGATGCCAGGTTGATGAAAACATGAACACTTGGCATGAACATTTAAACATTAAAAAAATGACATTTTGAAGTTTTTATTCACTATTTTAGCTGTGCTCTGTCAAGGGAGAGTATTAAAATAACACTGGCACTAATCTTTAAATTAAATCAAATTATGACATGTCGTACCTGACATAAGTTGTCTCCATTTGTTAGATCCAGCTTCTGAGAATTGCATTTTTGAAAGAATTGTAGAATTTAAGGAATACAAAAACCACTTTAATCACTTGTATATATTAAACACCAATAAGGTAATAGGGAAAATCCTGCTCTCAGTAGAGATAGCAGTTTGTCTTTTATTGTATCATAAGTCTGAAGCTCTTTTAAATTCTATATTCAGGAAGTGATTTGGGATGTACATAATTTAAAAATGCATAGTATTAAATATTATAATTGTGTAAGTCCTTCTGTTAATTTAAAAATCTCCTCATACAGGATGTTGTTTCATAAAGCTTTCTTAATTCTGATATCCATTCCAAAGAGGATAGGCAAGAATAGCTCTAAGGAATATGTCTTTGCTTAGTTTTACTCAAAAAAGATACTCAGAAGTCCTGTATTTCAAAATGAAAACTGTTAAGATTTAATTCAGTGCTCCCTAAAAGCTTTTTTTAATCACTGATTCCCCCACTTTTTTCTCTATAATAATTTGTTCCTGTGATATTTTAAGAAATGCTGATTTTGCCTAATGCCTTCACTTAGTGGTTATAGCAGTACAAGGACTTGGGCCCTTTACCTCATGTACTTAACAGTTTCCCGGCTACCTTAGTCAGGGGTCTTTTAAATAAAATGAAAAATGTTAGTGCTTGGTTCATTTTAGTAAATTGGTAAATGTAAGTGATAAGGAGCTATTTTACTAATTTTAATTAGTTTTATTTTTACATTTCAAAGCAAGAGCATGTGTTATACTGATTATTTTTAAAAAATAACTCACCTGTAGCAAATAGTGAAGAGAGATGGCACAAAGACAGGTAGACTGCTCAGGAAGTGATGAGCTTCTAGTTGGAGAGTGGGAATGGGGACACCATTTCTCAAGGAACCTGGGTTTTGGTCTGTGTGTAGTACTCTGCTCAGGCTGCCTTGATAAAATACACAGCCTGGGTGGCTTAAACAACAGGTATGTACTGAAGGCTACACATCCATGAGTACAGTGCTGGAGAAGTCATTGTCCAGTGAGAGCTTTCTTCCTGGTTTGTAGACAGTCACCTTCTTGCTATGTCCTCACACAGCCTTTCCTCTGTGCTCCCTTGGGGAGAAAGAGGAAGATCTCTCACATCTCATCCTGTTCGTATAAGGACATTAGTTCTATCAGAGTAGGGCCCCACCACTATGACCTCATTTAACCTTAATTATCTCTGTAAAGGCCCTTCTTCAAATATAATCATATTGATGGTTAGGGCTTCAAAGTATGAATTTGGGGGGAGAGGGGCAGTGTTCAATCCATCCCACTGTGTAACTCCCAGGTGGTTTTATTATTGGAGATATAGGTTAATCCCTATATAAATGCTGAATTAAAGTACTGACTATATATAGTATGTGCATTATTAAGCTCACATCCTTCAGGGTCAGGAAGATCATGTGAAATGAATGAAACAGAAAGGATATCTTAAACATGACCAGTCTAAAGATGGCAGCCACTCTTAGGTTTGGAGGTTGCTGCCTGTGGAAATGCAGAAATGTGGAAAGGAGGGGCTAACGATTGCCAGACCATTTGATTTTTCAAGTGAAGTCAGACTCTGGACTCTTGTGAGAACTCTCCTAATTTTCACATATAGGAAACTGTTAATAGGTCTATAAGATCAATAGATAGTTAAAGATATACATTTTCTTCAATGGCAGTTAATGTAGGAAATTAGAGAGAAGCCTATACAAAGCAAGAGATAGTGTACGTTCTCATGTATGGTCGTGTAAACTTCCTAGTGCCTTAAAGTTACCCCCAGATACACACTGGTGATGATACCAGGTGTACAGAAAGAAAACACTACCAGTCATGAGAAGCCAGCCTAGTAATTGAGGCAAAACTATTTGAGCACATTTCCAAGTTTATAATGTAAGACAGGACAATCTCAGGTCCATTTCCCAGCCATAGCATCCCTCAGTGGCGCTAACTAATTAATTTTGTTTAAACCACTATGTGAATCAGCACTGTGCAGGCTAAGGGCACGTTTGTATCTGTGATGTAGATTGGGGAAACAAGCCCTGAGAATAATGCTTGACATTAAAAGAGTGAATAAAAGGAGAGAAACCACTGAAGAGGCAGAGAAAAGAGCTCCTACACGAAATTGAAGAACAAATAGGGCTAACTGATATTTTTGAAATGGAGAGTGGAGGAATGAGGCAACAATGTCAAATTCCATGGACAAATGAAGTTAATTGGAGAAGGTTTATACCAAAGAATAACATAGAATAGTATGAAGTTTAACATTTGAGAGGTAGTGCTCTCCTGGATGATCAAGCAAGGTACAAGCAATAGCCTGAGTTACTCAAGTTTCTAGAAGTCAGAATTTGGTTATTAAGATGATTTATCCACATGACATCAAGTCAATATAATGACAGAATGAGTCTCAAAGGAGAGAAAGATAAATCTCCAGGTGAGAAACTCTTTTTGGAAAATGAACAAAATTCCACAAGTCCAGGCCCATTCTGGATTATCTATTACATTGCTATCTAAAGCATATTCTTAAATCTGTAATTGTTAATTTCAACTGTAAACTAATCAGTTTATTCGTATTTTTTACTGATCTTTGTGTGTTGAATCATGACCTTTTGAAAATATAAAAGCATAATACATCATAGAAATTGTGATTTTTGTATTGTACTAACTGACAGATTGGCTTGATTTGTGATACTGCAGTTCAGATGCTGAAATCACAGTTGATGGAAGAGTTTAGAAAAAGCATTAAGGGATTGTCATGATTTCACATGGCCCTCAGGTTATCAGTCATTATAAATCAATTTATCAAGGGAAGTCTAGGACGAAACACTTGTCATACTAAATCCCTTGTTGGGGTGGTCAGGGGTTTTTCCTCTGTCCTCTTAGGTTGAGGGCTTGGGGGCCTGCAAATTATACTGTAAATGAAATTATCAAGAAATAAGACAGGTTTTTATTTATGAATGTATGTGGGAAGTGACGGAAAATGTGACTCAAGGAGGCAATTAGAATTTGGATTTAAATATCATCTGTGTTTCCCCCAGGTTTATTGAAAAATAATTGAAATACATCACTGCATAAGTTTAAGGCATACAGCATGGTGGTTTGGTTTCCATGTATAGTGAAATGATTACCACCAAGGTTCAGTTAACATCCATCTTTTCATATGGATAGAATAAAAAGAAAAGAGGGAAAAAAATTTTCTCCTTGTGATGAGAAGTCTTAGGATTTACTCTCTTAATAGGGGAAGGGGAGTGGAAGAAGGGAAAACAAAGGACTTCTGGGAAAAATAAAAGGACACTTTGAAGAAGAGATGAGAGATATGATAGTTTTGTGACAATGTCTGTTTAGGTGATTTCTTGTCCTTACTTCTCATCTCTGGTGACAGGAGTCAATCTTCTCTGGTTAGAGAACTCCCAGGGAGGGGCTTTATGATTTATGAATTATTTTGGGAGGCTCTACTTTTAGGCAAATAAGGGGAGTTCAGAAAAAAGGGAACTCTTCACAGTGGGATATTTTGGATCCTTCACCCTACATCTACAGTTGGTATCCATGTGCAGAATCCTGTACTGCCTTTACAAAGGGAGTCATGGCAGATTCTCACAAAATCATGTGAGGCCTCATTTCTAAGGATGGGAGGCCTTTGATATTTCCATAAGTTCTCCAAATAGGAGAAGTGAAGGCAACAGAGATTTCTCCTAAGCCATCAAGCAAATATCTCAAGGGGTCAGCTTCATGATGCTTGTCACTAGTGTGTGTACACTCTAATAATTCATCCTATTCTGTGTTGATATTTTCTAGTATAATCACAGAATCAGTATAGTCCCATATCTTAAGTATTTCCTTCATTAGCTTACTGGCTTTCCATTGTAATTAAAAGCAAACACAAAAAAGATTAATAGGCTGAGATGGAAATAGATAAAGTAAATATAATTATTTCACTTCATAATAAAATGGCCTGCCCTTTTTTGCTCTTGTTTCTTTACTCTAAGTAGAAAGAGACCAGTGCAAAATATTAGAGATGTAGAAAAATTTGCCCTTCCAACTTCCCTTTGACACCCTTGCTTACCATTGCAGGCTTATGAACTGCTGCTGAACTTCTCTCCTGTCTTCCAGTTCTCAGAATTAACTGACCTCATTGTGAATAATCTTTCAAACTTCTAGTACTTTTATGTAATACCCCTCATAGAATTAAATTCACACCAGAAACACTATTGAGAACCTGCCCTCTACCAAGCACTGTGCTCAATCCTGGGGGACCCTGTATTCAAGGGAATTAGAGTAGGGATTATGAAAGCTTAAGCCATTGAGATTGAAAGGATATGTGGAAAATCCAACTAGCCCAAGCTGTAGATATTTTTGTTTGGGATACCTTTTAATATTTTTCTAACCATGCATCCAGGTGGCTCTAAGCTCTACCACCTCCTCAAAGGACAGCTCCTGACATTAAACTTGGCCATAGTTAAACTTTGCCATTACAGGATATTCTTCTAACAGAAGAGATGGTCTTCAGTACTCTTATTTATGCAGTAGTTTTACCTTATCTTCTTCCAAAACAATTTACTAATAATCTTATGAAGATAGTAAAGAGGAGGAAGAAGAAGAGGAGTCAAGGTTGTTATAATAAAAATTAGCTATAGTAGCTATCAGCATTGAGGACTAGTTATGTGTAGCCAACGTGCCATATTACTTAAATACATTGTTATATTTTATCTTTACAACAGCCCTATGAAGTGGCTTTTATTACTGCCATTTTATGAGGCAAAGAGTTCTTAGATTAAGAAACTTGCCTGGAAACATGTTGTTAATTAACTGTAATGGTATGATTTGAATCCAGTTCCTGTGCTCTTACTATTATTCATACCATTATTAATTTAGATAAATGTTTTTATCATGCCTGGATGTACATTGTCAGATTTTGTAAATTCTTTCATTTTTCCATTTTGGTCTAAACATGCCTATAAAATATGAACAAATATATTTTATTCAACTTCATAAATGTTGGTAAGTTCCCTCAGTATATAAATCATATTCTATTCTCTTCCAGATTGATAAACCTAAAAACAAAATTGACAACAATATTGTCACATGTGTTAGAGATTCTCAAATGCTGGCTAGTATGTTAATATGAGTAAAACAATTTAACAGTGTTTTGTTCTATATATATATATATCTTGAAACCTAATGTGTGTTGAAATATTTATTTCTTATGGGCTCCAGGAAACATTAGAAAAATAGAAAGAGGAGAAATATATTCAGGTTATATGCAGAGAAATATTAAAAGAGTATTTATATGAAGGGAAAAGCAAAGTGGGCTTTTTATAGTACAAAATTTTTTTTCCACAGAGAGCAATAAAATAGGAATGACTGTATCAACTAATTTAATTGCTTAATTTGATTAAGAAGTTCCATCTTTATCATGAAACACTTGTGTGTGTGTGTGTTTTCCCCTGCAAGAACTAGGGATGAATTCTTTTTTTAACAGGCCAACTAATGGGGTGAGACATTCAACTTGGGATCATTAAATCGAGGGCTTCCGGCTGGCAGCTGATAGATTCTGCATCTTCCTCACTCCAGCTGCATAGAGTGGGTGGCATGGACTTGTTTAATAGAGTCACATGTACTCTGTTTATATTCCTTTTCCTTGCTTGACTTAATTTGTGTTTGAAATGGTTAAAGTTATTCACAATGAGCTGGATTTTTACGCATTAGCAGAGCTTCCATATGTTTTTTCAGATAAGTTGCAAATATAAGTGTTTTCATTACAAATGAGTGCTTATTTTCTGAATTAAATAGTTATTTTGTTATTATATAAAGTTTTCTGTGATTACTGAGGAAAATTCACCGAATACATGTAACCAGAAAAAAGAATCTAAAAATAATCTATTTCTCACCCATCCCCAAACAACAAAGAGTATTGCTTTGATGTATTTCCTCCAAAGCGTGCTCACCTCTCCATTTACACAGTTTGGGTCATACCATCTAGGCGATATAGTATCCTGCTTTCTTAACTTATCTAATAAACAATACACATAGTATTAAATGTTACTTTAAATTATGGCTTGTAATGATTGCATGCAATTCTGGCATATAGAATGAATTATAACTAAGGAGTTTGTTTAATCAACCATTAAATTGAAGACATTCATCAAATTTCTGATTGAATTGGCAAAGGCATTAGCAGAATCTTACCTATCTGGTTGCATGTCTATATCCATGTATTGTGTTCTAAAAAGATAAAATGTTGAGCTCAATAGAAAAGGATGCTTCATATGTCTACATGTGCATGTTTGTGTCTATGTGTACATAAATGTACATTTGGAATTTAATTTTATTTTTCCATGTAAATCTCATTCCTTAAATTTTATAAATCATTTTGGCTTTAGATTTTTTTTTTTAGATTTTTTTTTAAATTTCAAATGTATATTTAGGGTTTTGTACATTCTCAGGATTCATGAATTTGTTGTACTTTTACAAAGTTTTGTCAGCCAGATTTTGCTGCTGAGGTAAACACTGTTGACTGAAACTGTGCTTCTTCTTCAACCTTAATTAAATATCCAGAGGTACCTTATTTCTTACAGAACAAAACTCTATTATTTGTTTCTCTAACAGTATATTCTCCTCTGATCCCAGATGGTTTGTACAATCCATGTCTGCTTGATAACCCAAATATTTACTAGATAAAAGTAAAAATAGGGGCACCTGGGTGGCTCGGTTGGTTTAATGTCCGACTCTTGATCTCAGGTCAGGTCTTGATCTCAGGGTCGTGAGTTCAAGCCCTGAACTGGTCTCCATGCTGGAGCCAACTTAAAAAAAAAATAAAAATAATTTTGGACAGGTGAAGTAAAACAAGCAGATTAAAAAACCATATCAAGTTTTTTAAAAATCTTCTCCAGCTTCAATTTTGACTTAATTTAGCTGTCGCCTGATCTTTTCTAAGCCAGTTTGATTGGATAGTGGCTAGAATAGGTTGATCATAGTAAAAACCAATAGAAATGCTGTTCAGATTCCAATTAACTGCTAAATTCTTAGAATATTTTGGTGCTATTGATTTTATAGTAGAAATATTTTCATATTCAAATATCATAGCAGCTCTAATGCTACTATAAAAACTTTCCAAATATGTTAGTGAAAAATTTTTTAAAGGTATAAAGCCATAAGAGCCAGAATACAGAGGACAACAATAGCAAAAAGCTGCGAACATGGCAAAACAAAGGGAGAATGGTGATTGATTTAGCAGCCACAGGAAAGCACTGAACACAGTGGGTAAAGTCAAGAAGCAATGCAATTCACACCATTGGTACCCCAAAAGGCTTGGGAATTTTAGTATTGGTTACCTTGGGATGTAGGGATAAATGTGAAGTAAAAAATGGAAGGAATTGGATCAAAGGGTTTTGAAGAAGTAATCAGATCCCCAGATTCCCAGGCCAACCCATGAATAACTGGGCAACTGTCCCTCTTCTATCATAGCAGAAGCCTGGAGATTATTCTCTGGAGAGGGAAAAATATGACATCTCGATGGGACGCAGGGTACAGTTGAGGGCTGAGCACAAAGTAATTAAATAAAGTTTGTATGATAAACATGAAGATTCCCAGTTTTCCCCCTTACTTGGTCCTATAACCTTGGTAATGAGGTGTGAGTCCATCTGTTCAGGACCATCATTTACCCTCTACTTGCCCCATGCATCTGCTATGTGCTTACTGACCACAAATCGTTAAATCACTATAAGCAGTATACAAGTCTCATGCCTTGCCAGGACTCACAGTTTACACTTTGAAAATATCGAATCATTTATTGTACCGCCCCCAAAGTCTGCTGTTTCATGCCTTCACTTAGACCTGGAATCCCATACTCAACCTGGGATACCCATTCTGTCTTCCTTCGTAATTCTTACTTGTTCTGCAAGATTTGCTTCAGGTGTTGTCTCCTCTGTGAACTCCCCTCAAAACCCTAGTAGGTACATTGTACCACCTCTGTGAACTAGGTATATTTCAGTCTTATAGTTTATTATATTATTTTGAAGACTCTGTTTATGTGTCCATCTTTCCCAGAAGCCTATGATGTATCCAAGGATAGGGACGGTGTCCCATTCATCCCTGTACCCCCAGTTCCAAATGCAGTTCTTGTTACAAAATATACATCTGTTGTCCTGAAACCCATTTCATCTCATGCATCTTGTACTGCACAGTGCTCTACACATCATATCAAGATGGTTTTTGCCATGTCTTATCTGACTTTATATTTTTAGCATCTAGCACTGAGCCTAATACATTTCTAGTATGCAGTAAATATTTATTTAAATGAATGAGTGATGAATGAATTTATTCTTTATCTTGTGGAGAGGTTTTTGTTTTTTGGGTTTTTTTTAAGCATAGGTCTAAAAAGAAGCATGTAGTTAAGGATGTTAACATTTGAAGGCTTTATGGAGAAGAATTATCATGTGTGAATGCCTTTTGAAACTATATCATCCGGAATATTGCTATTTGCCTCTTTTTTTAAAAAAAATTGAGATATAATTGACATACAACATTTTGTAAGTTTAAGGTGTACAATCTGTTGATTTTTCTCTAGCTGGTGGTCTTTTTTAAAAATATTTTGACCAAGACACTCAAACCAGAAACTTAAAGATTTATTTATTTATTTGAGAGAGAGAGAGAGCACAAGTGAGAGTGGCAGAGGGAGAGGGAGCAAGAATCTCAAGCAGACTCCCCACTGAGCATGGAGCCTGATGTGGGGCTCAGTCTCAGGACCCTGAGATCATGACCTGAACTGAGACCAAGAGTCAGATGCTTAATGGACTGCGCCACCCAGGTGCCCCTCAACCCAAAACTTAAACAGCAAAGTATAATACTAGGATATCCAAAGGCGATTTTCTTCAGAAGTTCTGAAGTATGGGGCTCCTGGGTGGCTCAGTTGGTTAAGCGTCTGCCTTGGGCTCCTGGGAGCAAGCCCCACATCAGGCTCCCTGCTCAGCGGGGAGCCTGCTTCTCCCTCTCCCTCTGTCCCCAACTCATGCTCACTCTCTCTCTCCCTCTCTCTCTCTAGTGCTCTCTCTCTCAAATAAATAAGATCTTAAAAAAAAGTTCTCAAGTATGTTTTGATTTTGTCTAAAATAGCACAGAACTGATCTCTGAGTTTAGAAAATTTATAGAGTAAAAGTATGGACTTTTGAAATTTGGTGTATATATAGTTTATATTAGTATTTCTGGTAAAAAAAATACAATTATATGTGTATAGACCTTTCTACATTTCTTAAGTTATTCCACAATGTCATTTTTTGTTTACTCCTTGACACTAATTCTGTGAAATCAGGAGAGTTGTTAAAAAGACTTATTCTATATTAAGAAAGCTCAGTGAAGTTAACTGAACTTCCAACAATTAAATGACAAGGTTAAAAGTGAACTCAACTTGATTCTTATCTAAGCCAAGGGTCAGCAAATTCTTTTCTGGAAAACGTCAGGCAGAAAATATTTTAAGCTTTGCAGGGTAAGAGGCAAAATCAAGAAATTGATTGGATGATGAGAGAAAAAAAATGGCCAGAAGCTTTTTCAACTATGTAAAAATGTAAAGGACATTCTTAGCTCACAGGGTCTATAATTTGGATTTGGTCCACAGCCATGGTTTGCTGACTCCTGTTCCAAGCCATTCTTAGGCCTGACATTTATTCTCTGTATGTTTATGAGGGCTGCCATAACAACCATAAATTGGATAGCTTAAGCAATAGGAATGTATTGTCCCACAGTTCTGGAGGCTAGAATAGAAGTAGAAAATCCAGGTGTTGGTAGGTTTAACTCTTGAGGGCCTTGAGCGAACGACCTGTCCTAGGCCTCCATCTTGGGCTTGAATTTGCCGTCATCTCTCTTTGGCTTCACATTGTCTTCCTCTGTGTGTATCTGTGCCCAGATTTCCCCTTTTATAAGAACACAAGTCATATCGCATGACTGCATACCCTAATGACCACACTTTAACTTAATAACTCTGTAAAGACCCCATCTCCAAATAAGGTCATGTTCTGAAGCCTGGGGGTTAGGACTGGGACATTGGCTGGGGGAGGGGAGTGGCATACCATTCAACCATAACACCCTCATTCTCTTTGTACTACATCAAACCCCATGGCTAGTAGGAGGTAAAATAACAAGTTATCAGAGTTGTGTCTCCCTCTTTCTGTCCTATAAAGTGAAAGCCATAGCTTCTCTCTCAGCACCCCTGCTGCACGATAACAGACAAATAGAACTCAACAGAGAAAATGGAAAGACGACCCTGTACGACCTGCTGCCTCCACCTTACAAAACCCCCAGAAGAAAATGGGGCAGAGTATCAGTCACCTGAATGCTTAATCATTTTAGCAAATGGGCAGCACTATTCACAAAAATAAATTATAAGAAAAAATACTCATTTTGGTCATATTTCTGGTAAATATGCTGCTGGTTAAGAGCCTTAGCTCTCTGGTTCCCTAAATATATGAAGAATAAGACTCCCACACATCACATCCTCCTGTGTACAGGCAGCCGACAGAACTGACTCTAAAATCAATCTGTCATTTGACGTCCCCATCTGCGAATGTGCCTTGTTGTTAGGAGGTGTCATGCCTTTTGTAGCTAAAGCTGTCACAGCACGCACAGCCTATGTGTGATTGAGCCCTGCAGCCAGGGTAAGGATGGGCTAGCACAGGAATTCTGCAAGATTTTTTAAATGAAAACACTGTGTGAGGTTCTTACATATAACGACCTAGATTTATAGCTTACCTACCCGAGACCGTCTTTAGAAAAATTAGTCCATAGTCATCAATTTTTAAAGAAATATGCTTCAAAACAATGCATGGTATCCTCCCTCTTTGAAGTCTTAATCTTATATAGTGCCAAGCACAATTCCCCCTTTTCTTTGTCTTCACAGAAGAAAGTGTTGAGTTGATTTTTATTTTGAGAGAGAGAGACAGAGACAGAAAGAGAGCGAGCGGGGAGTGGCAGTGGGAGAGGGAGAGAATCCCAAGCAGGTTCCATGCTCAGGGTGGAGCCCAATGTGGGGCTCAATCCCACAACCCTGAGATCATGACCCGAGCCAAAATCAAGAATCGAATGCTTAACAGACTGAGCCACCCAGGTGTCCCAAGTTGATTTTTTAAAACACTCACTTCTTTACAAATAAGAAAACAAACATGAGGCTTCTTCAGTTAGAGAATGGTTAGATACTCTGGTGCACTGATCATACCTCTAGAATGGAACCCTCTTCAAAGAGAACACTGGAGAAGTGATGAGGCCTGTCCACCAAATGGAGTTTCCATCATCTCCATGCAGGATAAGTGAGATTTACTCGCTTCCCTACGTATGGCAGAAAGGGAAGGAGACTTGTATTCACCTATCTATATAGGAGATGCTGTGCTAAGTGCTTTATATTAATAATCGAAGATATTGTATTCTGCATTTTGCAAATAAGGTAACTGAAGCATGGAGAGTGAACACATTACAATATTAAATGTGTTTACTTTATATTTTAATATCTTAGGAACATGTTCCTCCCTCCACACACACACATATCCTGTTGACAATAGAATCTCAAACTGTGCCCACATGGGCTTTCTTTTCTGACATTTCTGACTAGAGCAGTTTAAGGATAGGGTATAGCTCAGATTCTTCTCACTTAAAATTATCTTTTCTGGAGTAGATACTCACATGGTGTGGGTTGAGATCTAAAAGTACAAAGGGCTAGTAGAAGGTGGGAAAGGAGAATATCACATCCCCTTGACAAGCAGGCAGCAGGAGTACAACAGGCCTCTTTCTCTCATTTTCTAAAGATCCATGGGAACCCTTTTGTAAAATTAAGTTGTCTGTGTGATATATAGAGTGAGCCTTAAATTAACTTTTAAATGTTTTCTCTCTTGAAACATGTTTTTAAAATAAAGTTTCACCTGCATAAATGTTCTCTTTGGATTAAACAGTTCATCACCACACTTTGAAGAGATATTTTCCTTAACCTTCTGACTCCATTGTTATTGTAATAACAACAGCTCATTAACACAGTCGGCGTCAGTATGGATTATGATTTTAGATTTTACCTTTTCCCATTATAGTTTAGTTTTTACCTAAAATAGATCATAACCCTTGATCGGCTGCTGCCTTGGAGTTTTTCCAAGATATTGGAGTCCTGGTAAGATAGTAGTGTTGAAATTGATGCTCGTAGTCCTAGGAACCCTGGACTTCTTTCTCCTACTGCAGTGCTCTGTTTCACAGAGGACAATATGTGTAGTCTTCGATACAGAATTAATCATGAAAGTCAAGTGCATACGGCAGGTACAATCAGCACCATCTAATTATCTCAAACTTGTTTGTCTTATGACTTTATTTAGCAGAGCACATGCACAGGATAATAACAAATAGGCTAATTCAAAATCCTGTCACCCACCGGCAATTTAGCAATCATAAATGGAGTCTGGTCCTTTTTAGAGATTGTATGTATGTGACAAGCTAGCAGGTATGAAGAGGAAAAGCAATAAGGCAGAAAATAAAGAAGTCTGAATTTGATTTTTTTTCCGCCCTCAGGAAAAAAAAAAAAAACCTATCAAGTTATAGGAGTCTTTGTTTAATGTGTATATGAAACATTCAGTTATTTACTTTGTTATAATATCTTTAATATCCGATGAACTGTATAGCACTGTAATATGTTAAGAGAGAGTGAGGTTGATCTTTCAGATTCAAAGGGATGTTCTTTTCTTGAAAGAATATCTACTGGTCAGAGTCAACAAACACTATTATTGTTTATTATTATTATTTTATTATTGCCAATAGATAGGTCCAGCTAATGAGCCTGTTCGTTCAGCTCTGCGAGGATCAGGTTGGGTCTAGCACAGACACAGTTCTTGGTGCTCAGCACAGCTGGAGGGCCCCAGGATGCTGATTGCAGCCCTTTATGGGATGTGAATGGCAGGAGACGAATAAGGGAAGTGTAGTCTGTCATCAGGGTCTCTCTCAGCTGTCTATCCTCCTGACAGTCTCTTGCTCACTATCAACAATCATTCACTCTCCTCGTCTCTTGCTGCTTTCTCTTTGAACCTCCTGGCCTAGACCTATTTACACACAGGGGAAATTTGATGGGGGCAGATCTTGGAGTGGGAGAGAGTCCCGTCTGAGACGCTCTGCTTCCTATGTGGAAATGATACTGTCTCTCCCTGTCCCAGGAGAAGGGCCTAGAGCTACCGCTTATCCTCCTGGGTGTCAGGCATCTCAGTGCCTAGTCCTCCAGGTTTACTGGTCCCTTTCCCTTTGTAACCCACACTGTGTATTTCTGCCTCTGACTACACCACAAAGATAATTTTTCTTTTTTATTTTGGGGGGGTGGAGGGGCAGAGGAAGAGGGAGAGGAAGAGAATCTTAAGCAGACTCCCCATTGAGTGTGGAGCCCAACTCAGGGCTTGATCTCATAACCCTGAGATCTTGACCTGAGCTGAAATCAAGAGTCGGATGCTTAACTGATTGAGCCACCCAGGCATGCCCACAAAGATAAATTTTCATTTAAAAATGCCGAAATTCCTAAAGACAAGAAGGTTAATTAGCTATTTCCCTGGGCGCTGTTTGATTTAGCTCATTCCCTGGCATATGCATGTTTTCAAATATACATGTATGAGCTAATGAATTCTTTTAATTTAATTGTTTATCAAATTAATGACCTGTTTTGGAAATATCTGTGCACAAGTTTTAAGAAAAATATTTCCTTTTAGATTGAATTAACTTTTTTTTTTCCTGGCAAGATTTAGCTTGAGGGTAATAAATTAGTGTTGAATACTTTGATACTTTGCTTCACACGTGCTATGTGTGATTTCCGTTCATCTATTATTAAAAGGCGAGTGTGATATAGTTCCCCTCCGTTAACATTTTAACAGAAGGTGTTTATGTTACAAACTTTGTGTTTACATGTATCAAACTTTTAAGACATACATTTAACATGATAATTAAAAGGTTCTCCCTCATACCCATATCCCCATAGTTGTATAGTTCTGTAAATCCTCCCTTTTAAAATTCCTCCCTAATACTTGGAATAATTTTACTGTCCTTCTTAGAATTCAGATCTGCTGTCAGCTACATTGCCTCTATCAGTAATCTCTTCTGGAATCACATCCTTCATCTTATTGTTAATGTAAATTGCCTCTCCCACCATGCCTGATTCCCGTACAGTCCTTTGCGCACAATCCTCCTACCACTGGGCCTGCATGAAGGGTAAATGTCCTTCTTTGAATACATTTTCTCTCCTCCTCCCTAAAAACATCCAGTTTTAAAGTCCTCCAATTAGTCTACTCCCCCTCTTACCTCTCCATGGTATTGTCATTCCAAGAATCTTAAGCCACTCTCCCTCAGTTATTCAAGATTTTCACTCTTTTTTTTTTGTCACTTTCTCCAATACTGCTCTTGTCATAATATGATCAGCATCTGTATACACTTTGCAACAGCCTCGTTTCTCAGAACCTTGACACCTTATCGATAACTCCAATGATCTTGCCTTCCACTTGAGCTTAGCCACACACTCCCACTGTCACATCCTAGAACTGGTTGTTAATAAAAGCTTCACCCTCTCATTAAAACAATTTTGAATATCATATTTTCAATAACCACTTCTACTTTTTATTTCACTCCTTTTATTATTCCAGCATCGTGAATAATATTCTACCAGGACCTGCAGTCCATTGATTCCAAATTTGTCAGAATCTCATACTTTTATTGCATCCTCATATTCTTTGTACAAGTTAGAGTCCATGGTTCATAAAAAAAAAAACTCTTTATTAGATATAGATACCCTTCTACTCTGCTCCCCCTTTCTCTGCTTAATTGACTAGCAAAATTTCAACCTTTCATTAAGTCCAACATTTCATCTGCTCTGTACCTTCCCAGCTGAATGTAATGAGAAAGTTTGAAAAATCATGCAGACTGATTTCATAGTAAGTTCAGGACTAGTAATCTCAAGTGGATTCCTGGTGTTCCCAGAAATCCTGCATTTCCCTGATCCACTCACTCTTCCATTCTCTTGGCAAATAATTCACACTTGTACTTTTTCCTCAAACCGCTGATCTCTTCTTTCCATTCTCATTCTCAGTCAGCATGTTTAAGGTTTCTCTGAGAAAACAGAAGCAACCCAAATGTAACTCTCATCACCCTGGTTACCTCCTTCCTTACAAATCACTTATATTACCTCCTGTTACTCTGTAGGAGCTGCCTCAGCTACTGTACAAGGCCAAATTCTCCAGTTAGGCACTGAGTCCCATCCACTCTCTTCTGTTCAGCATTATAGCTCTATTATTTCTAAGCTATCCTATATCATCAATTTTTGTTTGTTTCTTTCCACTAGGTTATTCCCATCAGTGCACCATCATGTTGAGATTTCTCTGTCACCACAAACAAAACAAGGCAAAACAAAGCAAAAGCCCCCTCACCAAATTCCATATTGCCCTTGAGCCTACCCTCTTTCTCTGTCCTTTTTTTAACCAAAACTCTTGAAAAGAGGTTTTTGGGTTTTTTTTTAATTATCTTGCTATCTGTAATTTCTTTCTGTTGTCCCTTAAATGTACTCGACTTTTCCCAAACTGTTCTTACTAAAGTAAGAAATGACTTTCTTATTAAGGTTAGAGTGATTTTCATTGATGTCAAACACATTGCTAAATCCAGTGGTTATTTCTCATTGCTCATCTGACTGGACCTATAGCACAATTTGATAAATTGGTTACTTAGTCTTCTATGAGACCTCCCCCTCCCAACTTGGAGAATCATTTATGATATTTGAATAGGGAAGTGAAATGATCAAATTGCATTTGAGAAAGAGTTACCTTGATAGATCAGAAACTAGAGAAAAAGACAGGCATAAGGAATTGCAAGCATCAAAGAGATGAGTAATGATCAACAAAATGAGGGTAGTGGTGGTATATAAATAAATAAATAGATAGAAGATACATTACAAATGTAGAACTAAAACAAATTGCAATGGATTTGATGTCAAGATGAGAGTAAAACAAAAGTCTATTTTTGTATCTTGTACTAACAAGAAATAATCCCCTAATATCAATGGCTTGCAATAACTAGCATTTATTCCTTGTTTTCTATGTATGCCAAATTGTAGGTTGGCTTCAATGGCTTGACTTGTTTTCTCACTCTAGATCTGGACCAAAGGAGTAGCCCGTTTGTTATATCTTTTCTTAAGACAGAGAGAAAGAACAAGAGAGCTGATAGAAACAGTACACTACTCCCTAAAATGTAGGATATGTCATATCTGCTTATATCCCATTGGCTGAACACATCACATGGCCAAGGTCAAAGTCAAACTTAGGCATGTATAAGCCACAAAGAGGGAAGGGAGGATAGAATATTTGTGAATAATAATACCGTTTGCTATATTGGCAATTCATACTGGTTTTTGTCCTCCTAAGTGATTGTCAGAATGTTGGGCAGACCTAGAAAATCTAGTAGAAAGGACAGATTTGGGAAGGAAGAAGATGAATTCAGTAAGAAATACATATTGTATTGGTTGAAAATCCAGGAACTTCAAGCAGGCAGTTTGAAATGAAAATCTGGCAGTTAGGGAAAGCTCAGGGCTGGGGATTTTGAATAGAGCCAAGAACATATCATTCGGGAACACCTACATTTGGCAAAGAAGGATGAGGTGTGTAGCTATAGGACAGAGTAGCGTGGTTCACAAATTTTAAAAATCCAAGCTCAAATGTGAAGTAAAAATGCATCCTGATAGAAATGTGGATTGGTGATCCACTGTTAAGTCACCTAGACTCACTCAGCCGTAGGTTCAGAATTACATGAATTTATTGGAGATCCAATATGGCATAGAAATTAAAAACACAAGCTACGGGTCAAAGATAAGAGCTTACCTTCCCCACTTTGTAACTTGTTCAGATTGGGCAAATTACTTCACTTCTCTAAACCTGTTTCCTTCTCTGCAAAATAGTAACAATATTTACCTTACAGGACTGTTGAGAAGCTTAAATGAGATTAGGCCTTTAAAATTTGAAAGCAGCTCCTGGCTTGTTTTGAATATTGAATCGGTATTAGTAGTACTGTTAACAGAATTACAGAAAGAAAACATTAACTCTGGCTTTGTTTACCTTTGCTTCTCTTGAAGTCTTTCCATTAAGCATATCTTCTTTATTTACTAGTGTTAAAAATTCATTTGACAATTTAACAAGAATGCCTGGGATTTTTATTATTAGCCAATTATGTGAAAAATGCAAATAGGAATTAAATGCAATTAGAAAATGTATGCAGCACTTTGAGTAATAACATATTTATTTCTAGATTCATTACGCCCAAGTGCTTACTTCTGTTCCTTACAGGAGTATGGCTGTACAGCACACGTATTTATTGCTACCAGCATTTTTATCACAGTGAAATTATGAAAGACTCTTTGGACAGTGTTGGTACTGTTTACCTTCAACTTCTTAAGTTTTATGCTTCATGAAAAATCATATGGTGATGAAACAATTTTTAAGGAATTAAACACCACCAAGGGACTATTCCATTTGACTTGAAGAAATAATGAAGGCAACTCTTGAAAATTGGATAAAATTAAACACTTGAAAAGATATATCTATTTTGCTCTTAGTATTTCTGCAGTCCACTTGAGCCCAGATTTATTTCTGCATTTCATTCTCTTCCATCCCTTCTTTCCATTGAAATATGGTTGCCATTGAGAGATATCTGTGTGTTAAGGATATAGCCATTTCTCTGACCATCTTTCATACTATTAAAAAAATAAATAATCCTTAGTGAAGAACATTCCTTTTGACACCAACACTTTTTCCTATTTTTGAATTAAATGCCTTTAAGTCTTCAAAGTTGTTGATGAAACAATATGTGTTCTAGAGCCTGTCGTCCATATTGTTCTTTTATGCTATCTTGTGGTTTTCCTGTGAAATGGTTTTTGGTGTTTATTTTCTTTAAACATCACTAGCCATTTGTTAGACTGCAGGGCTGATTAAAACCCAGACTCCCATATGAGGCTTACAGATGTCGTAGAAGTAGAGGAAATTAGCTTCAGGTCTGGCAGTGATTTTCTAAAAATGGTTCTCTTGATCTCACTGAAATTGGGGATTTCTTTGCTAAGCTGCCAAGATACATAAATCGTCGTCTATGAGAGCTGATTTTGTAGCAGACCTTGACATGTATGATCTAATTCTAGAAATCAGACTTTTAGCTGAAAATCAACAGCCTCAGGGAGGATTAAAGATTTGTTGGTATCCACATGTGTATTCTGTCCTGTACTGCACAGATGAGTTTGGAAGATATTTGATGTAATCAGAAGGAACCCCAAAGCATCTATATTTTACCAAATTGCAATGCACAGCCAAGAAATGGGTATTTAGGAGGTGGGGTAGTGACCAGGGTGGGATTTAACATGTGGTTTTACATTGTTGGATTTTTTTTTCAATCTGATGACAGCAGTATTAGTGGATGGTAACCTAGCAATGGTCAAGAAGATTCTTCGTAAAATGGAAGGTCTCATCTTCTTGTCTGTTTCTGGAAATAATAGCTTATAAAGTACAAACACTAAAGCGAATTGTCCTCTTGATTTTTTTTCCTTGTAAATTATGCAAAGTATTTAGAAATACAATGGTCAGCTGATTATTTTTTATAGTCCTATAGATACTTTTTCTTTAATTAGGATTTTTTTCCCCTAGTTTTACAGATGAACTAATAAAAGAATAATTTGAATATTCACTTACAGATCAACATGATTAATACAACTAATTTTTATTGCAAAAGCAATATCATAGAAAGCTTCTGCTCAATAGAAAAAAATCCCACAGCTCCTCACAACACAATTGATGTTACCATTTTTCTTTTATTTTCCAGTCTTACTTCATAGGCATATTTGTTTTTACCTAGGTAGTATGTAAGCTTCATTCAATGTTATATGTTGGTTATCCACTTAACATATAAATCTCTTTTATGATTATAGCAATAACAATGATACTTATTGTTATAGATATAAAATTCATGTAATATATAAAATACATTAAAATTATTTAGTGGTTCTGAAATGTATGTGAAGAAAAATATATAGCATATTATAGACAAATATAACAGGTTAAAATGTAAAATTCATTCAATCATTCTTTTCTTTCCAACAAAAAATAAATAAAATGCTGTTATTATAGAATATGTGAATGGATTATCACTACAAATATCATCTTAACTAGACAGATGAAGAGGGTAGACCCAATGATCACATTAGTTTTGCAACTGGTCCTTTTACTCTTTTAGGAGTCTGTTGAAATGCACTAGAGTATAAACTCACAGGTATTGCTAATAGTGTCTTCTCTGGAAGAGAAAACCAAAAAGATCTTTATCCCACTTCTTTCTCTTTTTGTCCTTCTTTCAAGAGGAGTTCAGGGAGCAACTAAAGTCCTCTTATTCAGAACTTCATGTAAATACAACTGCCTTGGTGACTGCCAAACTTTCTAGGTCTTCCTTCTCTTAGGCAGCAATGACTTGCTTTTACAGGGGTCCGCACAGAGTTTGAGTCACCCAGAATCTGGCAACATGAGCTGGAACAAATCACTACATAGCAGGCCCAAAGACAAACTGTACCAGCAAATATGGGATCCAAGAAAACATCTATGCATATCACAATTTCTTAAACATCTCTTACTAAATTCATATCTTTCAATAGTTACCCTGAATGTAAATGGGCTAAATGCCCCAATCAAAAGACACAGGCTGTCAGATTGGATAAAAAAACAAGATCCATCGATATGTTGTCTGCAAGAGACTCATTTTAAACCCAAAGACACCTAAAGATTGAAAGTGAGGGGGTGGAAAACCATTTACCATGCTAATGGACACAAAAAGAAAGCTGGGGTGGCAATCCTTATATCAGACAAATTAGATTTTAAACCAAAGACTGTAATAAGAGATGAGGAAGGACACTATATCCTACTTAAAGGGTCTATTCAACAAGAAGATCTAACAGTTGTAAATATCTATGCCCCTAACATGGGAGCAGCCAATTATATAAGCCAATTAATAACAAAAGCAAAGAAACACATCGACAACAAT
>NC_138373.1:123473434-123597215 GCF_054177405.1 Leptonychotes weddellii
ATGGGGTGGCTGGGTGATAGACATTGGGGAGGGTATGTGCTATGGTGAGTGCTGTGAATTGTGCAAGACTGTTGAATCACAGACCTGTACCTCTGAAACAAATAATACATTATATGTTAAAAAAAAAAAAAGAAGAAGATAGTAGGAAGGGAAAAATGAAGGGGGGGAAATCGGTGGGGGAGACAAACCATGAGAGACTATGGACTCTGAAAAACAAACTGAGGGTTCTAGAGGGGAGGGGGTGGGGGGATGGGTTAGCCTGGTGATGGGCATTAAAGAGGGCACATATTGAATGGAGCACTGGGTGTTATACGCAAACAGTGAGTCATGGAACACTATATCAAAAACTAATGATGTAATATATGGTGATTAATATAACATAATAAAATAAAAATTAAAAAATCTCTTACTGGCATTTGAATTAGTACTTTCAGCTTTTCACCTTTCATAAGAAACTATGTAGTTCGTGGTTAATAACTGCTTGTTGATCTTTTAGAATTTGGGATTATGAATGGACTCCATCCTCTATACTTTTTGACATCAGCATAATAGAGACGTTTGTGCACTGTACTCTGCAGATACGGCAGGGAAGGTAATTTATATTTGTGATTTAGTCAACCAGCTTATCATTGTTCCCTAACACCCCCCCAAATACAACTTTATAGAACTCAACCCATTTATAAGCTCAAATTTCTTCCCTCTGAGGTTTCTAGTAGAAATAAAGCTAATACAGGTGAAACAAACAAGAAAGACAAATAGTAAGTCATACGGTGAGGTCATAATTATAATAAAACATTCAGATGAACATATAAACATATTAAACTTCGTCTTAATATATGAAAAGAACCAAGGCATACTGGTGTTTCTGATTTGTCAAAAAACAGTCCATAAGTCCTCTAAATACTTAGGTTTTTTTTTTTTTTCCGAAGATACAGTGTATTTCCAAAGGTTTTCTTTATCTGGTTTCCTTCCCTTTTTTTTGAGATGAAATAAACTCCATTTCAGTTATTTTATTAGCTTGGATGAAGGTTTTTAGGATTCACATTATGAATTTTTTCATCTAAATTCAATATCTAGGTTGAATGCACCAGTTAGTAACAGAGGTAGGAGTGGAAATCATGACTCTGAAGTTATGATGAGATATTGGGTGTCATGGGAAGTTGGTTCCCTTCTCCCTCCTTACCATATGTAGGTTGATACCTGTGATCTCCAGTATATATCTGTCCTACTTGACTGTTCTTCCCTAGCCGCTACATCTATGTCATCTAATAAAAAATAATTTCAGATCCCAAATGCTCCAGTGTATCTATTCAACCTCATCTTTTATTCTTTTTCAGCTTATGTCTTGATTTCCAACTGGGCTGGTATCTTCAATCCTTCTATGCCTTTGCTCTCCCTTCTATATCTATTCAAAATTACCCATCTCTGGGGCACCTGGCTGGCCCAGGCAGTAGAGTATACAACCTTTGAACTCAGGGTTGTGAGTTCAAACACCACATTAGGTGTAGAGATTACTTAAAAATAAAATCTCTCTCTCTCTCTCTCTCTTTTTTTTTTTGGTGACAGTTGGGGGAAGGACAGAGGGAGAGAATCTTAAGCAGGCTCCCCACCCAGAGCAGAGCCTGACTTGGGGCTCAATCTCATGACCCTGAGATCACGACCTGAGCCGAAATCAAGAGTGGACACTTAACCAACTGAGCCACCCAGGTGCCCCAAAAATAAAATGTTAAAAAAAAGATTTAAAATTATCCATCTCTCAAACTCTGGTATAAGCTCTTTCCTTCTAGTCTGCACTGCCTGCCTGACCTTTACATGATTTTGTTTACTTGTTTTATTAATTCACCTCTGTCACCGTTTTTGCAAAATTAGAATCATTACATAGGTTTCTCCTTCTCTTGTATCTCCACTATGCCTTGCATCAAGTGATGGCTACTTTACTTTGTATACAGGACTATCCAAAAAATAATCTGAAAGTTGAATTATTTTGTAAGTGTTCTTAAACCATACTTCTGCAAATGAATGTGGATGGTATTATATTAAGCAATGGAAAATTCACAGGTGTTAAAAAATTTATCCAAGATTCTAATTTAAGCTTGTCTGAAATTAAAGTCTCTGCTACTAACATTAACCACATTGCTTAAAGATGTCTGTTAAATCTCACTATAGGAATTGTGTCTTAAATGATTCCAAACTGTTAGTTTAATATGAAGTATATGATGAATGAGCTTTTGGAGGTATTTTCCCAATGATCATGATATCATTGACATTGAATAGAGCTTTGTTGTCAGTATACTGTGAACTTTATTATAGAGTTACCCTGGGTATTTCCTTTGTATGTTCTTGTTAAAATTAGGTAAAAACCATGTATGTTTTTAAAGTTTCTCTAAAACAAAAACTGCTATGGTTGACCCATCATACAACTGTCTTTATGACCTATCTTTAAAATGATGAAGAAGATCCTATAATAGTTGCTTTCATGTTTCTAAAAGTCATTGATTTTAGAGATAAAAGTTAAAAAGATGTAAAACTACCTAAGTCTTTTCAGGGGAGCCATTTTTCACTTCCAAACTCTAACAATAAAAGTGAAAGATGAATAGTATCTTGCAATGTGTCTGAGCTATTTCTGCCCTGTGTGTGTGTGTGTGTGTGTGTGTGTGAATATATCTGAAGAGATTTGGGCTTTTACTCAAGTGACTATTATATTGGAAAATGGCATAATATAATTGAAAAGTGTGTAGTTTACATTTAAAAATGCCTTTTTAAAATACAACTGATTTACTAACCTAGTTAATTAAGAAGACTCTGCTGAGGATATGTACTTGAAGTGATAAAGATCATAGAAATAATATCTACTGGCTCTTATTGATGTTTTGACATTTTTAAAGGCTCTTTGAAGCTAAAACCTTAGTTTTATAAACTTAAAGTTGGCTTTAGAAGATGATTCTGATGGGTTCTTTAGAGGTGCATTATTGGCCCTTTCTTGCTAAAATAAATTGTTCTTTGATAAATGCTGACAATTTTTAAACTTTGGAAATTAATAATTCAGCAATTGATCCCATGATAAATCCCCATTACTCAGCAGGTTCAATTGACCAAAAACTTAACTCAAAATAAATGTTAAGTTAAAACAGTGTATTAATCATAGTATAGCCAGTAATTCATCTGTTAATGGGCTACATTTCTTGTTCAGTTTCTCCTTTTATTCCTTTCTGACTTTTCGTTTTAAACCTAGGCATCATATAAAGAAGTACTATCATGCTTAGTCCCTTCTCAAAATAGCTCTCATGCAAAGTTAAAGAGCAGTCATGATAGTAAGAAAGAAAATGGTACTACTTTAATTTTCCTAATATTTTTTAGCCTTCAGCATTCCTTCATTATTTTTCCAGCAAATATTCAAACTACTGTATACAAAGCATTAGGAATACAATAATGCACAAGATAAACCAGGACACAAATTCCACATAGCCTAGATTTTTGCAGGCTTTCCTGAATTCATGGAAATTTCACATTCAGGTTCAAGACTATTTTAAGTAACATTGCAAATTGGAACCTGTGTAAATTGGGAATTGAGAAGGCAGGGAGAGGTCAGCCCCATATGAAATAGTTGGCTTATATTGAAGGAGCATTGTAGTATATAAAATAAGTACATCTTTGAACATGTGCTCATGTTGGTATGACGGTATTTTTCTAACACAAAAAGGAAACTCACCCTTTAAAAGTGTTCATTATTTTCAAACTGTTTGATCCATATTCACTCGGGCCTTAAACCAAATTCTAAGGCTATTTCTCTCTAAGGACATGCAGACATTTTTTTTTCTCCTTGCTACATAGCACACAGAAGGTGTGTATTTGACTTTCACATATTGATTAAATATTAGCTGGTTAGTTGGTCAAATCCCCCAGAGAAACTTGTCAAATCATGTCTACTTCCTGCAATAATTTTCATTTGGTCACATTCTAGGTGGCTGGATTTTGTTCTGTTCCTCTTTATAGGCTGAGGAAGCACCTAGCAGATCCTTGGAGGAGGAATGAATAAATGAAAGAAGAAATTATTTAACAATAAACAATGAATATCATACATTGCATAACATTTTCTTTCTGTGGTTAAATCTGTTAGTTTTTTGTGAGAACAAGCAAATTCAGATATAGGTTTTATATGGTGCATTCTTATTCTTCTGTTATTTGACTGAAAATAAGCTAAAATTCAGGTTCTCAGGTACAGAGGTCTATGCATCTATCTTTTTCTCCATCCTATATGCTTATTGAGGACAAAATCCAATTTTTGTTTACCCTTTTATAACCTGCAATTAGTACTGAGCCTGGAATATAGAAGGTGCTCAATAAATCAAGAATGGAATAAAAGAACAGAAGGGTCATTTTAAGCTTTGATTAGGAAATCTAAAGTACTCAAAATCTAATAGTATATGAAGTTGTGATGGAAGTAATACAGCAAATCCTGATATATATCTGGAAATAAAACATACATCACTATAGTGTAAAGATTTGCAGGTCAGTGGAAAAGCTGTAGGGATTAGAGGCCATGAACTCTGTGCTTCAGTTTGTCAAAACAAAAGGACTCTAGGAATTAACAAAAACAAAACAAAAGGACAGCAGAGTATTAAATGGAAAAATAGACAAACTTTTTCTTTCCCAGTAAACATTCCCTACCCGAAATCATCTTTACTTTCATATTAGGAGATATATTAATTCTAGAGCATATTCAAAGAAAGGTTGTTTACTAACATGTGTCTTAAAAATAATAATCATTTTATTCCTATTTTATTTTTTAAGAAGTTCTAAAGTACCAGTTTGAATACAGAGGATTAGATGTTCATTCTGTCTCCCTTCATTGAAGAGTTTATTAAAAACACCAAAGAGAGGGCGCCTGGGTGGCTCAGTTGGTTAAGCGACTGCCTTCGGCTCAGGTCATGATCCTGGAGTCCCGGGATCGAGTCCCGCATCGGGCTCCCTGCTCAGCAGGGAGTCTACTTCTCCCTCTGACCCTCTTCCCTCTCGTGCTCTCTATCTCTCATTCTCTCTCTCTCAAATAAATAAATAAAATCTTTAAAAAAAAAACAAAACACCAAAGAGATAATTGTGAAGTCTTGAGTCAGCTGAGAATTTCCTTCTAACATGCAGCAATGAAGCTGGCTTGTCCTTGATCCCAAAAGTAATTCTAGAAGATACTAATTTCAAATGCTTATGTTTAACATTATGTCCAGGTTGTTAAGTAATGGAGTGTTTATTTTTAGTTGAAATGATTCAGTGGATGTAATATTATAACATTTTAATGAGAAGAAAATAATTCCCAAATCAAAAATTTGTACCTGATAAACTGCAATAATTACTGAGATGATTGCAAATTGCATATTTAAACTTTGAGGACTACGTTAATCTTGCCATATCATTATGAACATCCTAAAGTATTTAATTCTTTGAAGTCATAATTATAACACTTTGTAAATACATAATTATAAATGTGTCCTATTATATTCTTAAGAAAACTCAAGAATATGACCAAGATTGAAGAAAAAGTTAAAGTTTTTAATTGCCAGATTATAAAGCAGAAGCATATAACGCCTTTAGTGCCTTGCATATCAAAGGTATTAGAAAATATTTCTTGATATGATAGCATAATTGATATGATGGCAAAGTGTTCATGCTATGCATTTACATTGTCAATACCTTGCACACTGTATGAGACATCAGTTCCCGAGAGTCTTGCAAGTGATAACGGCTTCATAAGAAGGTAATTCAGTTGTTGGAAGTGCCTTCTGTAAACTTCCTCAATCAATTCAAACTCAAATCTTGATGGAAGAGTAAGGGTAAGAGAGAGAAAGAACATGAATGAATGTGGTTCATAAACATAAATGAAGTATTCCTGGTGTTCATTTCAGCACTCCCCTCAAAGAGCGCATCCTCTAGAGTGAGCACAGATGGGAGAGTTATATTTGTAGTTCATTTAGTCGTCGTTTCTGCTTGTCTTCCTTCTGCTGCGTGAGTCAAGCGGTGATTCTAGTATTAGACATAGTTTCCTTTCATGTATTTTAGCCACTCAGTAAAACTTAGATACTTCATATAGGGCTGAACTCAAGATTTTGCAGTATGTTGTAATGAGATTGAATGAGACCACCTAGGGAGGGGGTATGATAAAGAAAGGAAGATCAGTGGAAAGATTTTGGCTTAGGAATGGCAAAATCTGTACCTTTTGTCTCATTGGAATTCTCACTGAACTCAAACCAGTCTTTCATGTGTTAAGATTTGAAGAAAAAATTAACAAAGTATTTTATTTTCAGAAACTTTGTCTAAAAGATAAGCAGGGATTAGAGGGATTCTAATTGTTTAGCTTCCTGAGAATGAAATCCCCCAATCTTGTATAAACCTATTATTAATGTAAACAAGGGCTTTTGTGTATATATATATTTACAAAATGTTTCATGTAATCAAAAATCTGTCCATAACTACCTTCAAGCAGATCACATCCCAATGAAAAATATAGATAAATAAAATTAGCAATATTAATTTGATAAGAAAGTACTATAATGAAAATTATAAATATGTGAACTGGACACTCTCAGAATATAGGGGAAGGTCATTTGAAGATGGTTTTTGGGAAAGAAGACAATTTAACTGGGGACACATAACAGTCTGGAAAGAATGTAGTGTAGAGAAATGCATTAATGAATGCGTGAATTCATCAACCTGAGAGAACACTCTTTGTGCAAAGTAGCTCAACATGACTATATGCAAGGAAGCAATGGGGAACTAGGCTAAACCATGGACTTTAAAGTGTCTTTGTACCATGCTAAGTTTTACCAACCATGCTAAGTAATTTATTCTGGTTCTTTGGAGGATACATTGGAAACCCAGACCTGAAGCCGACATAGCAAATATGAGATGGCAGTAGGCTACTGGGAAGTGGTGAAATCATTAGTTAAGACAGTGGCAGTGGGGATAAAGAGGTACAGATGGGAGGAATACAAATCAGATTGAGCTTGATGACCAATTGGATATAGATTAAGGTTTTGCAAGATGGAGAACTCCAGGTTTTTGTCTTGGGCAGGCGCTTCCATGGTAGTACCCAGGATGGTCATGCAGGATTGTACAGGTTGTATACTACTCAAGTACACATGGCTGAATGACTGTGTAGCTGAAATCTAGACTACGCTACTTTCAAAGCCATGCTCCCATGGAACCATATAAAGACACTTGCTGTGCAAGCTATAGGCAGCCCTAGAAGGAACCCATATGAAAAATAGGAGATGGAGAAGATTGGAATAAACCCTACTGGTAAAATTCAGTGTTGATCCTAACATTTTAACTCATTTGGGCCTGAGAGGAGTATTTCATCTGTCTTATTCCTGAAGCTAACGGAAGCTGGTATTAAATTCACTAGAAAAGACATAAAATTCTCAAGATCAATTCTATGAATCGGCACCACATAGGATGTGCCCCAACCAATGATCCGACTTCCCCCATGCTTATAGAACAAAACCTGGTTCTCCTCCTTCGAGAAGAACAAGGAATAACATCACAACCTGTGTCACAGACTACCAGGAAAGGAGTTGTTTTTCTTCCCATCTTTACATCATTCTCTCTGTCAGACCCTTCTGTTTGCCTTCACCAAATCCTGGGAAGTTGATTTTCTGCTCTAGTGATAGAAATGCTCCCTTTTTGAGATGAAAGATTGCTCCAGTTGTCAAAGTCTTTTTTTTTTTCCTTAAGTCACATCTGGATATCACATCTTCTCTCCTGTTTATGTTTTGAGCCTTTTCAACTCCTATAAATCCACTAATTCTGGACTGTGCTAGGACTCAGCGACCTCTCTCTGGCTTGCTTCTTTTCTACCTGACTTTCTTCTTGGGTATGCCCTGACTCCACTTCGCTTGCCTGGGTGACAGATGATCTGTTGACCCACCACTTCTTCATCTTTTGAGCATCACCTTTTCTGAATCCTCACCTCCTGCTGGAAGGAACACAGATAAATCCGATCAGATGTTATGGTCCAGGATTAGCAACAAAAACCACTGGACTGAAATCTTCTGGAAGGAAGCAGACATCAAATGAAAGTTACTAAGCAGGGCTCAGAAACACAGAGAAAATGTGTGGGAAATATGACAGTAGCCTGGGAGGCACTGGCAACATTTCAGACCTGGAGAGAGTTTAGGCAAAGCATCAGCAATGGGTTGATGCCTGGGAAATCTCAGGGAACTAAGACACCTGGCCAAGGGCTTGTCGTCACCTCAGCCTTGCTTTCAAGTTTACTCCGTTCCCTGGTAAGGCAATTCAAGTGTCATTATTGCATTGTTTTCCTCCTATATCCATGCATACAATATAAGGAGACAGCAGTTAGCTGTTTGCAATAGGAAATATAAATGACCATTTTGAAAGTGTGCCAGACAGGATCTGCTGCAAGTTTTCATTGTTACTGCTGCCATCTGTTTTTTTTCAGTTGCTGCGATGTGAATTTCCTGGCAAATATCTCTCTAAATGTGAACTGTCTTTCACCCCCTTCCAGAGATCTTCACTCACTAGAGTGACTTTTTTAAGGAATGTTCTTTACCAAGGCAGTGTTCCCAATGTTTTAAGATGGAGGAATCAGGGATGTTTTTATATTACCTATTTTAGATATCTCAGAGCAAAAATATTTCTTTATTGTTAATAATATTTTTCTCTTAAAAATATTTTGGTGAATTCTTGTTACCTTAATGTAGGCTCTTTCAAGCAAGATAACACAGAACGGATTTGCATTTTCAACCTTGTTCACAGTTAGGTCTGTAGCTAAGTTGTTGAGCTTTATCTAAGCTCTTTTATTTCTACATAACGTTTCTCTTTTCATGCAACCTTGAAATTATAGTAATTTGGGTGCTTCTATTCTTCTGAAAGAAATAGCTAATGCCAAAAATATTTCAAGTGATAAAGAAGGTTTTTGAAAGGGGAGACAATTTAGCTGAGGATTAATAGCTATGATTGCTATTTATTAAGTAAAATGCCTGTAGCTAAATGTTCAGATATCGAAAAAATAGTCTGAGTTCTCAAAAGGAAGAATTACACATTTTCCACAGTAAAGCAAAAGTCACATCCTTATACTATCATACTGATTTCTATATTCTCAATATCTGCCACAGTGAAACCATTCAATAACTGTTTCATACACTACTGGGTATAACTATGCATGGTAATAATTTTTTAGAATAATAACTAATTTCTGTAATTTTGAGAAGGTTTTTAAAAGGCTTGAATTCTTAGTTAAATACATATTTTTAAGTTGTAGTCTGCCTTAAAAACTTCTGAACATCATTATAAAAGTTAAAGCAGCATTGTATTACTAAAGAAATCAATAAATAGGTCAGTGGAATGTATTTGATAATCATTAAAAAATACCCTGGTATGTCTCATATATTAAGAATTGATAAGTGAACCATAATAATAAGTAGAAAGAAATAGTTATCAGAGTTTCTCACCTTACCACAAAAATGGAATATCAGAGAAGGGAAAGGAAGAGAAATCAAATTATATATGCAAAATTTCTTGGGAGAAGATATTATAGAACCAAGATTCATGGAGTTGGCTAAAATATTTTTGAAACTTATATATTAAAATATCCAAAAAAGTAAAAAAAAATGATGAATAAATTATCACTAATAAAAGTAAAAGCCAAGAAATAGAAGGGAAAAATATTTGAAACAATTTATATATATATAAATCTAATAAAAATAAGTTAAACTGTTAAAAAATACACAAAGGACATAGGCAATTTATGGGTATAAAAATAGCCAATAAACCTATAGAAAATTTAATCTCACAATTTTTTTTTTAAATTTTTTTTTTAAAGATTTTATTTATTTATTTGAGAGAGAGAATGAGAGACAGAGAGCTTGAGAGGGAGGAGGGTCAGAGGGAGAAGCAGACTCCCTGCCGAGCAGAGAGCCTGATGCGGGACTCGATCCCGGGACTCCAGGATCATGACCTGAGCCGAAGGCAGTCGCTTAACCAACTGAGCCACCCAGGCGCCCCTAATCTCACAATTTAATCAACGTAGATTGAGCAATTTTCAAATTACTGAAGAAAACCAAGTTACCTGAAACTACCTAGGATTTGGTAGGTTTAGCACTGTTGCTGACTGGCAAGAATAGAAAATGATGTGTTCTTCAGCTGTTAGGCTGCATCTGCAGTATTTCAAATGTTTATATCCTCTGAATCACTAATTCTCTTTCTAGGAATTTATGCTGGGAAAATAATCTTGAATGTAACCTTTTATGTAAACAGAAATGTACAAAGGTATTCATTGCAGTATTACTTAGAAGAGTAAGAAAATTATAAAGTATTTCATATTTCCTAAAACAGAAATGGCTAAATATATAATAATTCGTGTGATATCATTATGTCAGAAAGATTTTAAGGACATTAAAAATCACGACAATGTCATAAAAAATAAGTGAATAATGAGTAACGGACACATAATCAGCAAGGTCTCAACCGGGTAAGTTGGTATCTGTTCATATAATGCATCCAGAAAATGAATGGACAGAAATCATCAAAATGTTAATGGTGATCACTTCTGGGTGAGATTGCAGATGATTTCTCTGTCTCTTTTATATATGTATGGACTGCCTAGTTTTCCACAATGAGCACATATTAGCTTTTAAATTAATATAAGATATTTAAGGATGCCGATGGACCTTAATGAATCCTTGAGTTAACTTTCATGTCATATGTTATAGTCTCAGCTTATCACTAACAGAAACTTTTAAATAAACTTGTACCTATTCCAACCATATAACAGCATCATGAAAATGAACACTGGAAGAAGCTAGCAAAATTACAATAAGCATTGTTATAGTAATGTGTTTCAGCAAAGTAATTTAATTTTAAGTAAGATCATTTTATCTCTTGTGATTTCAGCTCATATTATAATAAAAACAAAAATAGATGTTTCTTATCTGCCTCAGATATCATTAAAACATAAAAATCTGCCTGACTGCATAAATTCATTTCACGCTAACATCCTTCATCACATTTAACCGAATCTACCTAGGGCTTTCTTTTATAAAGAACAAGGGCTTTTCATTTTTCATTTATCTTACTTTATCTGATGCTATAATAGAATAAATCTTCATTATTTGTTTTCTAGAGAAAAGAAAAGGGAATGAAAAGTTCAGTGCATGGAGTTTATTGATTGCTCTCCTTACCCAAAACTCACATGGTATTAATGTAGTCTCTATAAATGGTTCATGGATAAATACATAGCATTTTGTGCATACTAAAAATAATGAAAATGGAAAGATTTTAACTTTATGTTTACATGAATTGCCAGTTTATCGAGAGCTATACACTTAAATTATGATACAGTAAACTCCTAACAGTTTCCCTTGGTATGTGAAACTAATGTTACTAAGTGCAAACTGACTTTGGGATTAAAATTATGTTTTGAATCCTATCGATGAATTCTTTACTTTTCCAAAAATGCATTCATGCCTCTATTGACAGTGGAAAGAACGCAAGAGATCTCAAGTCTTTTTTTTTTTCCTCTTTTACACATTCCAACTAAAAGAAAACTAAAAAAATCTCTACTCGTGGAATGCTTCTGACACCAAATGTTTGGGGCTTTTCCCACAGTAACCAATTCTCTCACCCCAGCTGCCTGTCCTACAATTTAATTCAACCCATTTCTGGCACTGACTACCTGGAGTTGAGCATCAGATCCCATAAGTTAAGGGCTCAGTCCCATAAGACTTCCCGCACTTCAGATGCCAATTGCAAGACTAAGCCTCCTGTATTTTTGACTTACCGGCTATAAATTGGGCATTCCCATGACTCCCTCCACATTTGATAATTTGCTAAAATGCCTCACAAAACTCAGGGTAGCACCTATTTACATTTACTGATTTATTATAAAGAATATGATAAAAGATACTGAACATCATCTGAACAGCCCATCGTGGAGGTGCATAGGGCAAAATATAGAGAAGGAGCATAGAACTTCCATGCCCTCTCCCAGGCACACCAGGCTACCAACACCTCCATGTGTTCACCATCCTGGAAGCTCTCCAAACCTTGTAATTTATGGATTTTTATGGAAGCTTCATCACATAGGCATGATGCATTATTAACTGAGTCTTCTGCCTCTCTCCCATCCCAGAGGATAGAGGTGTGGGATAAATTGATAAATGATCTAGTCTTATATGGTCACAAAGTAAGGCCTGAACTGTAATTCATTCACTCATTCTAACACTTAAATGTGCAAATGATTATGAATTGGGGTAAAAAAAAATGAGTGGGCTATCTGGAGCCAATCAAGAGTTCCCTCATTAGAACAAAAGATGCTCCTATCACTCAGGAAATTCCAAGAGATTTAGGAGCCCCATGTTAGGTACTGGGGTTGAAGACCAAATATTAGAACAAGAGATGATCTTAGTACCCTTATCACTCAAGAAATTATAAAAGTTTTAGGAGCTCTGTCTCAGGAATCCAAGAAAGAGACCAAATATATATTTATTATTATGTCACACCAACCAAGAGCAAATCCTACCATTTCTACCTCCGAATATATCTTGAAAGTGCCTTCTTTTAATTTAAGTGTATCCCCTGGTCAGAAACAAGAATGTCACAATAGCTTCCTCATTGAGCTTCCTGCTTCCACTCTTCCTTACCTCCAATACATTCATAATACTAAAATACTTTTTAAAATATATATCCTCATGTCATTTTACCACTTAAAACTATTGGATGAGTTTTTATTGTGCCTCTAAGGAAGTCAAATTTCTCCACATTGTCTGTAAGATTCCCTCAGGGGCTAGCCCTGCCTACTTTTGCAATCTCAGAACTTCCACATTTCCTCTTGCCTGCTGTACCTTGACCTTTGTTGCTTCCGGGTCTTGACACTTGTTGTTTCCTCTTCCTTTAATGCTCTCTCCTCCACCACTTTCACAGATGGCCTCTCTTCACCCTTCGCTTGTCTGCATAATGCTTATTTAAAATTACCTCCTCAAAGAGATGGTTCTTTCTTCACCCAAACTTAGCAGCTCCCTCTCACTGGTTTTTCTCTCACTTTTTCCCATGGATTTTTTTACTACAATTCAAAATTATTTGTCCATTTAAGGGTTGGGATGAGTGAATGAATCAGATGAAGGCTATAGATTGTGACTATGTAAGACTAGATCATTTCTTGATTTATTTCGCAAATGTGGAGAACCTGTCATGGGCCAGATGCCAACCTGGGCACGGGACTCCCAGAGACAAGCCACTCGCTTTGCCCTCAACCATGATCCTGTGGCTAACATAGCTTTGTGAGCCGATAAACTGCAGTACAATGGAAGCGTGCTAGTAGTAAACACAGACGTGGAAGAATTAGTTTCCTTGGATTTCATGAGAGGATTCATAGAGAAAAGGACATTTCAACTGGATTCTAAACCTGCTACTCAAACTCTACTATATTGCATAGTTAATGAACACTGGCAGGATGAAACACCTTTGAAGGTGAGACAGCCTGGGTGGCTCAGTCAGTTAAGCGTCTGCCTTCAGCTCAGGGCATGGTCCCAGAGTCCTAGGATCAAGTCCCACAGTGGGTTCCTTGCTCAGCGGGGGGAAGCCTGCTTCTCCCTCTGCCTCCCGCTCCCCCTGCTTGTGCTCTCTCTCTCTGACAAATAAATGGATGAAATCTTTAAAAAAAAAAAAAAAAAAAAGAAAAGAGAAACACTGGGGCGCCTGGGTGGCTCAGTTGGTTAAGCAACTGCCTTCGGCTCAGGTCATGATCCCGGAGTCCCGGGATCGAGTCCCGCATCAGGTTCCCTGCTCAGCAGGGAGTCTGCTTCTCCCTCTGACCCTCCTCCCTCTCATGCTCTCTGTCTCTCATTCTCTCTCTCGCAAATAAATAAAATCTTAAAAAAAAAATTAAAAAAAAAAAAGAAAAGAAAAACACTTTTGAAGGTATAAGCTAAAACTAAAAAAAAAAAAAATCCTGCAATTAAAAACCATATATATTTTATAATTTGAGGAGAATACATACATTCCTCATGACCTGAGCCACAATCAAGGTCAGACACTTAACAAACTGAGCCACCCAGGCTCCCCAAAAGAATATTTTTAACATAAAATTATAAAATTGTTTTTAACAAGTTGGTGTTGTTATATACTTAGGTTTTTCCAATACAGAAGTCTCTTTTAATGATTTGCTCTTTTTTTCTTGATAATAAAATATTTTTCCAGGAAAATGCTGAATAAATCTTTGCTGAAATACACTCCATTGCTTTCTGCCAATGACCCTGAAGTAATACAGAATTTATACTTCAGTAGTTGCAATGCTCAAACTTGACAGGTAGTGCATTGTGTTTGATGATTTAAAAAAAAAAAAAAAGTATGGCATAAGTCTAAGTGGTTTTGTGTTTATTTAGTTTTGAGAGAAATTAATTGATTTAACATATTGGTGCCAAAGCACAAAGTCTAGACAGCTGATTCTTCATATTTTTAAAATTATTATTGCAGATGTCATTGTGTCTAAATATATATATTTAAAGCTATCTGTATCTCCTTATGTGTATTATTTAAATTGCCATAAATAATGGAAATACAAAACAAAGCTATCCTGGAATAGGATAATTTTTAAAGTGGTGCTTTCATTTTGTTATGCAAATGTTGTCTACTATTCCCTTAGAAAGAATGAACTTATCCAGAACTTTTTACACAACATTCTCGTAATTGGAATTGAATTAGGGTTGGAAAACTACTTCTAGAGGAATCGGTAGTAATATGCATGTTCATTTATTTCATTAATGGAATATTTAATGAGCTATCAAATTGAGATTGAGGTTACTATTGAATGCCTGAAGTACAGGAATTATTTATTGAAAGAAAACCTCTGTTTTACTTGTTCATGTAGAAGTAGGAGAGTTGACCTGGCAATATGAACTATTATTGTAGAGCCTGGCTGAGTACCTGTTACATGAACTGCTACTACACCAAAAATAGGACTGTGTTGAAAACTAGCCTTTTCCTCTGGAATTAGTTTTAAATCTGCAAACTTATTTTAACTGTTGGTTGGGCATCTGACTCTTGATTTCAGCTCGGGTCATGATCTCAGGGTTGTGAGATTGAGCCCCGTGTTGGGCTCTGTGCTGGGCATGGAGTTTGCTTAAGAGTCTCTTTCCCTTTCCCCTGCTCTCTCTCTCTCTAATAATAATAATAATAATTTAGTCAATATTTCAGAATTCTTCATTATAAAAAGCAGGAAGAAAAAGAAGACGTTGAATATATAATACATTTGTTTTCAAGCAGGTCTACTTCTGCTTGAATCCAGAGGTGCATATGGAGGTCCCAGCTTCAAATGCATGACCAGATAAATAAAATAGATCCCTAGCCCCGTTGAGTTATTGAACATTTAAATACACACCATAAAAGGTATGCCAAAAAATCATTCTATTCTTGGAATAGTTAGTTATCTAGTGTATACCTAAATTGTAATTTGCCAACAGGCTAACTGGCTACATTTTTGGTTTTTAACAGAGTAATAATTTTTTCCCTACAGTTCTGAGTTTCGATATAAGCGTCAAGTCATGTATGGCCACTACAAATCTTGGCATACTTCTGACCACTGGCCATCGCTGATCATCCTACATATCTGTTGTTTTGCCTGTTCTAAAATGTCACATAAGTAGAATATATGAGAATGTTCTTAACAGTTTTATTCATAGTATTTAAAAACTGGAAACAATCCAATGTGTAAATGCAATCTATGTGGATAAGATCCACAGATTTGTAATGTACTGAGCTGTCCTAGATTGTTGAGAAAAATTTAGCAGAGTGACAGATCTGTAACTTGGAGGAGAAAAAGAGTTCCCCTTTTATAAAGAATATCATCAAGAATTCTTAACACATCTTAATGAAATTAAAAATGAAAGGATGAAGAAAATATATTGATGAGGCTTGAGACCTCAGAGTTATGTGAGTAAATTATCTTTTTTTTTCAGTAAAAAACCCTATTTTTATGAAGCTTTTTCAACTGAAGTGTCCCATAATAAACAAGATTAATTGCATCCTAGCCAGGGAGAATTCTGGTATCCACAGAATCAAAGATGAAAGTCAAAAATCACAGGATAGATTAGGAAAATAATGTCATCAATCAAAATTTGTCCCTTTAAGTTTGTTTAGCAAAGAAATATATTGAACAAATTTTTCTCAAAGTCTACATTTATTATTGGATTCAATTTAACTTAACATTACTGGATAGAAGCAGCATTTTCAAAAGTAAAATTGTTTCATTATTTAACAAACACCTACTAGTCATCTATTTAGCAGTAGACACCATGGTATATGCTAGGATTATAAAGATAAATCAAATACAACCCCTGACTTCAGGTAATCCAGATGATGATCGAGGATATAGAAAGGCACAAAAAATGGATATAACAGGTGATAAATGCGACAATACAGCATAAATCAATTCATGGATTTATTGACCTTTCTAAAAGCAGTTTCAGTATTAGGAGGAAGATTTTGGAATCCAGAGGAAGAAGAGAGAAATAATGCTTGATTTTAAAATTTGAGGAAAATTACGGTTTTTTGAAGTTTTAATTTTAATTCCAGTTAGTTAACATACAGTGGTACATTAGTTTCAGGTGTACAGTACATGATTCAACACTTCCATACATCACCTGCTGCTCATCACAAGTGTCCTTGTTACTCCTCATCACCTGTTTCATGCGTACCCCTATCCACCTCCCCTCTGATAACCATCAGTTTGCTCTCTATAGTTAAAAGTCTGTTTCATGGTTTGTCTGTCTCTAATCTCTCTCTCTTTTCCCCCTTTGCTCATTTGTTTTGTCTCTTAAAGTCCACATATGAGTGAAATCATACGGTATTTGTCTTTCTCTGACTTATTTTACTTGGCGTAGGGTAGCTCTATTTTTAACTCTTTGAGGAACCTCCATACTGTTTTCCAGAGTGGCTGCACCAGTTTGCATTCCCACCAACAGTGCACGAGGGTTCCTTTTTCTCCACATCCTTGTCAAAACTTGTTGTTTCTTGTGTTGTTGATTTTAGCCATTCTAACAGGTATGAGGTGATATCTCATTGTAGTTTTGATATGCATTTCCCTGATGATAAGTGATGATGAGCATCTTTTTATGTCTTTGTTGGCCATCAGCATGTCTTCTTTGGAGAAATGTCTCTTCACATCTTCTGCCCACTTTTAATTGGATTATGCTATCAGTCGCTAATATTACAAACAAAATATACAGCTAGGGAGGGATCATTATTAACACTATTTGCTATAAATTCAAATTTTATTTTCTTCTTGATAATTGCATTTCTTATTGGTTTCATATGTGATCTCAGCATATCACTATTATTTTGAATTTATGATACAACTCATAAAGCACACATACCAGAGTAGGCAAACTATCAGTTCACCACTCTTCCTCTGTGGTTTGCTTATGCTTTCATTAAGGATATTCTCTTAATGTATGGATTGTTTGCACTAGGTTTTTAATGGCACTTATCCATTTTATGAAGCTTAACTTTTGTCTGTATCTAATATATGTATCCCATGTGCATGAATTTGTTTAACCGAGCACAGGTAAGCAGCAGTACATCACAATAGACTGAGAACCAGCCAGTAAATGAGAGAACTGTGTCCCACCCCTTTGAACTGTGAAGCTGCCATTCTCATTCAAGTTACCCTGCTTATCCTATGTTACTTCTGCATCATCTGACGCACTGACTAAATGAGAGTGCACACATTAGCCTGTACATGAATATTAATATAGCCTATTTTATTTTTTCTTCTTTAGATTAAAAACAAATATATTCAGAATTTCAAATATTTTTTCTTATGCCCCGGTGGATTGCCTTGTTCCTCCTGTGAGGCAGGTGAATTCTATTTTGGAATCTATGGCTCTGATAAAGAGAAGTCTCTGAAGAAGCGAAGTGAGATGGCCCGATGTGAATTTTTGATCATTTTCATCACTGACCCAAATTTAGCAATAAAGTTGTATTGAGAAAGACTAAAGTCAGGAAGGCCAAATAAGAGGTTATTCTTTATTGTCCAGGCCAGAAACTGTGAGGTATGGCAGGAGTGATGATACAATAGAAATGAAACTCAAAGTTCAAGAGTTGGTGAATCATTAGTAGCTACTAAGGTAGGAGAAAGAACGAAGAATGACTTTCTGATTCCTAACTAAAGAACAGCTGTTGGTTTTGTTTTTTTTTTTAACTTTCAGAACAAAGAATGAATTCTTATATGCTATGTTGTTTTATCCGGGGATGGGGGGGGGGGAAGGGGGAAGTCATTGGTGGTTTTATTCTTTCCTGATACCATGCAGTATCTGTAGCAATGTTTTCATTCATTTTATAGATACTCCCCTGGAGCCTAGACCTGCACTAGACACTGATTCTTTGCAAATATCAGATAAGGTTATCCTCAGGCCTGCATTCAATTCTTATTTAGTATGATTTTCCTAAAATGGAAAGTCAATACTTTTTCATCATGAGAGTAAAAAAATGAGGATTATCTTCCCAATACATGATAAATGTTACATGGAAATATAGGCGACTTGTCTTGTGCATCCTGTGTTTGGTTCATTGATGCTGTGTGTCTTGCCTTTAGCTGGGATGACAGCAGCTCTGTGAGTAGTGGTCTCAGTGACACCCTTGATAACATCAGCACCGACGACCTGAACACCACGTCCTCGGTCAGCTCTTACTCCAACATCACTGTCCCCTCCAGGAAGAGCACCCAGGTGAGAATTGCCTGCTTTCTTTCTCCAGTGCTTCTCCCGGGTTTTTTCCTCAAACTATTTTATCTTAGATTAAAATATAGCACGGCCTCTGAATCTGATATAATTGTATAAACAGAAGCAGCTTGTGTATGTGTATTTTTTTCTATTGATTACAAGCCAACCCAGAAAGACTTATTGTACCATATCTCTTTTTATAACATTGATATTTTTAACCCTGAAAATTATTTTAATAGTCTCATTTTAGATAGTTCTTGATTAATTTTATATTGATCTCTGAAATAAATTACTACATCTCTTGAGAAATGGTAAATCAAGAATGAATATTAGATAATTAAGTTTTATCTTGTCCTCCTTTCCCTTGTTAAATTTGACATAGAAAATTCCTTCTGCTATATAGTATTTAATTGGGGTTTTCTGCACATATTTATTCTGACATTCTCTAATATGTGCAAGTGAGAATTATGTGGCTAAAATTAATGAAACTTAAATGAAGACATAGATAAAAATAGGAGTCTTTGGAATTCTTTTCAAATATAAATCAGTGCTGCTTTTTTTTTTTTTTAACCAGTTATCTGAAGGTACATTCCAAGACCTGTTCACACTTTATAGACTTTTCTGCCCAAAGTTTCTTTGTAATATTTTCCTCATAGCTGAAGACAGATTCAGAGAAACGTTCTACAACAGACGAGACGTGGGATACTACTGAGGAGCTGAAAAAAACAGAAGAGGACTTCGACAGCCATGGGGATGGCGCTGGCAAGTGGAAGGGTGTTTCCTCCGGACTTCCTGAAGACCCCGAGAAGACAGGGCAGAAAGCTTCCCTGTCCATCTCACAGACAGGTTCCTGGAGGAGGGGCATGTCTGCCCAAGGAGGAGCGCCATCTAGACAGAAACCTGGAACGAGTGCACTCAAGACCCCGGGTAGGCTTGTCACTTCACAGCTGTTATGCAAAAGTGTTTTAATTTATGGTTTCCATTCCATCTTTGTTCTCTTTAATAATAGCTTTATTTTTAATTAAATCATATTCTTCTCTGTGTAGTTATTCTTTCCCATGTAAATTTCACACACTTTACCATGTAAGTCCACATGAATGTAACAATCTAGGCATTCTCCAGAGAGCACCATTATAATTTGGGGCTATTGAATGTCTTTATTCTGCCATAGTTATTTCTGTTCATGTGGAAATAAAAGAAGTCTGCTTAATAAAAATAAGATTGCTTTCCTTCTGCCTTCCTTATGAAAGTTTGGAATATTTATGTTAAGTATGCCACTGATTTTCACTACCACCACTGAGAGGCAAGAGTAATCACACTAATGTAATGGGTTGGAATGCTGGAGATTTGAAACATCATTTGTGAATTATACTTTATGAAAGAAGAGAGTGAAAGACTTCTGCCAAATTGTACCATCTTTTTTTTTTAAGATTCTTTCCCTATTTTTAAAATGATGCCTAATTTTAAATAGTGCCACTTAAGTAGTGTTGTACCAGGGGACTCTAAATAGAAGCATCTTACTAGATATTCAAATGAATTCTTTTTCTAGCACTTAGCTTGATAAGATTAAGTGCTATCCTGATAAAGGAAGAGAGTTGTGAGATATAAGACAGTAACAAACTGCAAAAATATGTGCTTTCATTTTATCTCCTTCATTACTCGTCACATTTCCTCTAAGAACCATGTTTTTAGAGCTTTGTACGCAATCCTCTCAATATACTAAAGCACATACCTATTGAGATCTAAATAGTTAGGAACTGAAGTAATATAAAGATGTATTCACATTTTTACATGTCGTTTGAAGAAGAATTACTGTGTTAATCAAAATGTGCAGGCATGTATATTTGTGTATTTCTCATTCGTTAGGGAAAACTGATGATGCCAAAGCTTCTGAGAAAGGCAAAACTCCCCTGAAAGGATCGTCTCTACAGAGGTCTCCTTCAGATGCAGGCAAAAGCAGTGGAGATGAGGGGAAAAAGCCCCCCTCAGGCATTGGAAGATCCACTGCTCCCGGCTCTTTTGGATTTAAGAAACCAAGCGGAGTGGGGTCATCTACTATGATCACAAGCAGCGGAGCGACAATAACAAGTGGGTCGGCCACCCTGGGTAAAATTCCCAAATCTGCTGCCATTGGTGGGAAGTCAAATGCAGGGAGAAAAACCAGTCTGGACGGATCCCAGAATCAGGATGATGGTGTGCTGCACGTGAGCTCCAAGACCTCCCTCCAGTACCGCAGCCTGCCCCGCCCTTCAAAATCCAGCACCAGCGGCATCCCCGGCCGAGGCGGCCACCGGTCCAGCACCAGCAGTATTGATTCCAACGTCAGCAGCAAGTCGGCTGGTGCCTCCACCTCGAAACTCAGAGAACCCACTAAGATTGGGTCAGGGCGCTCGAGCCCCGTCACTGTCAACCAGACGGACAAGGAAAAGGAAAAAGTAGCTGTCTCAGATTCCGAGAGCGTTTCTTTGTCAGGTTCCCCCAAATCCAGCCCCACCTCTGCCAGTGCCTGTGGGACCCAAGGGCTCAGGCAGCCAGGATCCAAGTATCCTGACATTGCCTCACCTACATTTCGAAGGTAAGAATGTGTGAAATGATGCAGGGAAAATAGAAAATGCTATACTGTAGGATACACAAGAACCGTTTCATAAATATAAATAATCTGTGTGTGTCCTGAATCCTATATCCTAAATATATATATGTGCCCTAAATATATGTTCTAAGGTTCATATATCTTAGCATCTTTTAGTTTCTGAGTACATGAGTTTTAAAAAGCTGATCTTACAGATAGCTGGGGGACAAAAATGGTGTTCATTGTGAGAAATGCTCAAACTTCTCAGTCCCACTGTCATTCTAATATTAGCAACACAAACAGCATTTATAAGAAACTTAAAAGCAGATGGCAACACTGAGGGGTAGTGATAAAATAAAGTAATCGCTTGTAAAATTTCCATAGATTTCCATCTCTCCTTTCCACAGTTAAAAATAAAACAAAATAGGTCTTCGTGACTATGGGTATTCATTTCCAGTGTTTATGATCTTGCTGGCTCTTAGGGAGTCAGTGATCATGAATGTAGATGAAATTGTTTTCCTTGTCAGAGATTAGATTGGACAGATTGATGCAGTACCATATCTTAACGTATTAAGGAAAATCAAGGTATGATATCCTGGACAGAATTTGAAAACATTTGGATGCTTCATATAGGATAATAACTCAGGAATGGACGAGATTTTGTAGCTTCATCAGCTTTCTTTGAAAGGACTCTGATAAGCAGCATAACTTGGCTTCTATATAGGGACTGTCTTTGGTACTAAATACGTAGAGTTCTGCTGTGAGATATCCTTGTTTTTAAATACTAATATATTTTAAGTGGCAGGAAAATACATAGCGTTAAAGACTTGGGACAAATGGTTAAACCTCTCTGGGTCTGTTTCCTCATCTATGAAATGGTAGAGTATGATTTATAGTCCATTACATGTTAAGTATTTTTAATGTTTGTTTTTATTACAATGAATAAACCAAGAACCTTGATAACTGGGAAATAAAGGGCCTTGAAACATTTGCATTTCAAGCAATCTCAGATACATGATTGTTTGAAAACCGAGAGGTTATATTCCTCAGTAGAAATATTAATTCTGAAAAACTGGCTTTTTGTAATGTTGATTCTCACTGGAAAGAATAATGACTTGCAGTGGGAGTTAATTATTTCTGTTGCTTAAATAAAAGCCAATAGTGCCCTCCAGTGGCCCATTACCTATGAAACAATTTCTCATATTCGTCATGAAATATTTCACTCTAGGAAATATGGATTTCATTGCAACTTAATTAGTTAGTAATCATTACGCCATTACTTCATATCACTTTATTTCCATATTTACATAAATTCGATTATATCATCTGCTTCATTTACAAAACTAAAATGTTTTCTGAACTGAACTCCAACATCTGAGTTAGCACCAACTATGTATCAAATCACTATTATAAATATGTACTTGAATAGCACTGGCAACTGACATAAAACCTTTGGTCTTTCTTGAGGAAATGCACACCAATGAACATGTTGCCAACAGTGTCCAATCTTATTTCTAACCAACTGCCCTCTGACCTTCACTCAGGCCACCAGATATGTAACATAACCTCCTAAACCTTGCCTTAAGCATTCCTTTTAGTTAAACTGTTACAATGAAAAAAAAGAAAAGGAAAGAAAGAGAGAAAGAGAGAAAGAAAGAAAGAAAAAGAAAGAACGAGAAAGAAAGAAAAGAAACAAATTTTAAGTGTTCTATACCGAATGCGTAGAAGTTGTTTCATTATAATGGATCTGTAAATAGGTAAGAGCAAGTGTGCTCAGACGCTTTAATTCTCTCTGGAAAGATTCTCGTGATCACTTACTCTGTGAAAGCCAAGGCTGTTCATGTGTGATCTGCTTTTGTTTTGCCCCTTTCCCCCCACCCCCTGGGTGGCGGCCAGTACCGACTTACCCGTATGGTGATAGGAGAGATTTTTTGGCACAAGATTAAGAAGCGCGAGCTTATAAAGTTCATTAACGCAGAGACGGGAAGTGCTCGGTAGCTCGGTACGCCAAAGCACGCTTGGCTGTGTGTACTGTAACCCTAAATATTAAATGTGGATATTAGTCTCTCGGAACAACTGAAGTTGTTATTTGTTTTTCTTTTAGGTTGTTTGGTGCCAAGGCAGGTGGCAAATCTGCCTCTGCACCTAATACTGAGGGTGTGAAATCCTCCTCAGTAATGCCCAGTCCTAGTACCACATTAGCGCGGCAAGGCAGTCTGGAATCACCATCGTCCGGTACGGGCAGCATGGGCAGTGCTGGTGGGCTAAGCGGCAGCAGCAGCCCTCTCTTCAGTAAGCCCTCAGACTTACCTACAGACGTTATAAGCTTAAGTCACTCGTTGGCTTCCAGCCCGGCGTCGGTCCACTCTTTCACATCAGGTGGTCTCGTGTGGGCTGCCAATCTGAGCAGTTCCTCTGCCGGCAGCAAGGACACTCCGAGTTACCAGTCCATGACTAGCCTCCATACGAGCTCTGAGTCTATTGACCTCCCCCTCAGCCATCATGGCTCCCTGTCTGGACTGACCACAGGCACTCACGAGGTGCAGAGCCTGCTCATGAGAACGGGTAGTGTGAGATCTACTCTCTCAGAAAGGTGAGCTTTCCTAGAGGCATCGGTGAAGCGTTCACCCCATCCTCCCCACGCTGTGCCTACCCTCCTCCCCCACCAGATTCCCTTGATGTCAGTGGGAATGCCACTCTGCAAAGGAACATAAAATTGAAGGGATAGAAGATTAAGGAGACCGGGCCTTTTGTTTGCTCTTACTACCAAGTTCGTAGAAGAAAAAAAAAAAAAAAGCCATGAAGAATAGGATAATTGTATAATTAAGTTTCTTAATATGAATGTGTACATACGTACCAAACAGGCAATTGGAATGAAATTCAAAGCATGGGTTTGTGTATTAAATGATGTCTTCTCAAGACGTGTTAATGATCTGGCCTCAGCTCCAAGACGACATAGCTCCTTATGATAATTTGAGCTTTTTTAAAGACCATATTTAAATGGGTTCTACAATTATGCTCTGAGCAATATGTTAAGCTTGCTTTATTAGCACTTCTGTAGGAAAAGAGCAAAAAGATCACTGGGGAATCCTAGTTGAATTGGAAAAAAAGTCAATTGTCAGATACGAATTCTTAGAGAAAATTAATAGCACCAGTGATATTTTTAATAGGCCCTTGAAAATAAATCATATTACAAGGTGTTTCCCATTGGTTTAAGCAGTTGTGTGTGTTGTTTTTTTTTAACTTACAATGAAAAACATAAAGAGGCATTCCTTACCGAATATACTTACCTGAAAGTGTCACTGTTAACCAAAATGCCTTTAGATTCTCTCACCCCAGAAATCCTTTCTCAGGCATTTTGGTACTAACTCTTTCCCCCTGGGAAATGTCCTGAAATTGCCTCTTTTCCCGGATAAACTTAATGTTATTTGTTTCCTGACACACCTAAAGCTTTTAAAAATGCTCCTGGCCACAAGCCTTAGTTGTGTTATTTGTGGAAGCACCACTGGCCACTGAAAATGCCTGGTATCGTTCCCTAAGCTTTTGTTCAGTCTGTTACTGAGGATGACATATCACCTCTTCTCTAGACTTCCAGCTTTACTCGCAGATTCGTTTTTAAAACACCGACTAAAGCTCTTACCTAGACTCTCACCACATTGCAGTAGTTGTCCCCTAACCCAAAATTTCCCGTTGCTCTTCCGTTTCTCTTGCCTTCATGAAATGCAAACCATCGCTTCCATCCCACTGTACCTCCCAGCCCCCTCATGGACACGGACAGCCATGCCCATGAGACAACCCCCGATAAAAGCATGTTTGAACTGAAATATTTATGCTTGATAGTTCTTATGGTGGGCTGCTAATTACAAAATAATATTTTTCTTCATGAACAAAAAACTGGGCCAGGAGACACAAGACAAACAGCTGGGGAGATAGAGACTAACGTGTAGGTGTTTGTATCCATGTCCCCTCTAGTTTTGTCATTATAGATAGCATACGTAAAGACCAACTACATACACGAAAACATTGGTTGTAAGTACTATTTCATTTAAGTTTTTATCTCAGAAGTTAGGCTTCCTACGGCACCTCGGATTTGAGTTTCCACACTTTAAGGTAAATGGGCACCTTCAATATGTCATTTTCAAGACTTATAACAAGTAAATCCAATTCTATTGAAAATCTGTTAGCAACCTGTAGTTTTAATGTATCTTTGATTGTATACTGATATGCGAGGAATCCAAATAACAATTCATAACCACACTGCAAATAGGTCATTATTTATTAACCCAAGTCACCCTCCAAATTACTGGTTTTTTTAATCACCAGTATGGCTGCAATAAGTTGACCATTTAGCCATCAACCTATTTCTCTGGTCTTCAGATATTAAAAAATCAGAAAAGTAGACAAGTAACTATTTGTAACAAGTAATCTTCAAATCAAACCAGAGTATAAAATTGAGCTTTATAGATACAAATACAGTGTTAATATTTTACTTTACCTGTATTTTAGCAGAAGTCAACATACATTTTCCCTTAGAAATACACTGGCAAATATGTAGTCACTTTTTTTCTTTAAGCAAATCTTGTTGTTGATCAGTTTTTGAAATAGGCTGGCTTTACAAATGGGAGTGTTCCAGTATTAAAAATAGCCAGATAAACAATTTTTCTAAAGTAAACCTTAGGCTACTTTAAAATAAATGCATATTTTGCCCTTGATTCTTAGTGAAATGTATTGGTGAATATTAAAGTGTGTGAAAAATAAAATACTTTCATAGGTATAATATATGATATAAATATTAATTAGTTCCAGGAAATTACTGGATCAAAATAATTTTTGATATGAGAGGTTGTACTTTTTCTTTCTTGGGAACAAAATTGCAGGCAGTAGCAATTTATTCTAATCCTTTAAGTACATTCAAGAAAGTTTATGATCTATTGAAGAGGAAATAAGATCCTATCAGAAATCCGGGCTTAATTAGAATTAAGCAGTCAGCGGAATGTTGGGAATGCTAAGGAAACCAAAGAGCCATACCTGACAGAGGGTGTGCTAACGTGTAGATATTGTAAGCAAAGTAATTAAAGTGATATGATAGAGATGTGTATAAGTTCGCGACTTACCCGTTTGTCTACAATTTCAAAATATTTTACCGATACATTCGTATCTTAATATTATTGAATCAATAGTTAAATAGATTTTAACTTTGTTCAAATTCCTTTTTCATTAAAATGTCATGAAATAATAAATAACCACAAAAAGTTCTTCAGTAATTTTCCCTCTAGCTGCTCCAAATCATTGGTGACCCTTGAGCCATAACCAGTTCCCAGTTATTTTGTTTAGTTTGTTTTGCTTTTTGTAACCTAACCAAACTTTAAAAATCATCTAGAGTAGTAACCAACTTTACAAATTGCTGGCTTGTTTGGAAATATCAGATCGAGGAACCCTGCCTTCACAATCCTGCAGAGCATCTGTTGGCTTTAGACAGACAGGGCCTGACCTCCTCAGACTGTTGCCTGACATCCCCCTCTCCCTCCTTGCCACTGCTTGCCTGGCCCTTGCAAGCATAAGAGTGTGTGACCTTTCAGGGTGTGTGGAAAGTGTCTACGGTATAAAACCATTAGTTTCCGGAGTCAAACAGATATTTCTACTTAGAGTTTTAACATATCGGTAAATTTAAATGTATTCTGATTTTTCTCTCATTAAATTCTCTGCGTGATATAAACATGTGCACTTTATACAATTGATAATTTTGGCAAACGATGCTTTAATAAATCTGCACGCATGAAAAAGATAATCTTTAAAATGGCTGGTGACCCTGTGAATGCTTTAGCACAACTGTAGTTCATAGTTATAGGTTTTTCCTATTTGTTCAATCTGATTCCTTTTTGTTTGCTTATGCACAGTATTAAAAAACCTTATTTAGTCAAAATGTGTACTAGAACTGGCGTCTACATAGCAGAGTAATTACCTTATGTGGACATTCCCAATAAATAAAGTCATATAATATCTTTGGTTGCTTTCTACTGCAGTGCTAAATAATGGAGTACACATAGAAGAAAACATTTTAGCTTTGGTTTTGAGTGATTAATTTTCAAGTCAATGTGTTTGCATTTGTGTTATATCATCCCCATTATGCGTATCCTGTGTATTTATTTTTATCATTGGAGGTTCTACTGGAAGAGAGCTATCATTCTTCAAATTCAAATTAATTGTATTCTTTGGTTGTTCACATGCCAGAAGTTATAACAGAAACCGTAGACTTGTCCCACTTAGCTGTTGACACCCTCTTCTATTTTTAGAGAGGCCACTTCTCATTTTCTCCAGACACATCCTTTCATCCCTTTCTATGACCAGTTGAGAATTCTTTAAAATAGAGACTGATAAAACTTATAACCTTTTAAATACCTAACTTCGAATTTCCAAAAGATGGCATAGTTCAATTCTATTAAATATTTAAATAAATGGTACCAGAAACGTTACGTGTCAAGCAGGTATTTATTATATATTATTTTTTCTCTTCTATGCAAATGGAATAGATCTGCCTTTGTTTTTATTAAAAATAATATGAATACAAAAATTAAGTATTAAAAGGTGTTTTATATCTCCTCTGCCCATTAGAAGTTGTCACTTTAACTCAGGGAGAGCAGATCTATCTGATTTCCACCTATGACTCTCCTGCTTTTGAAATCACAGTGAAAGTCTAATCAGTTGCACAGGGAAGCAAAAACTACCATAGCGGTAGGTAAATAGAACCTACAGGGGAATTATATCAACAAATGACTTAATCTACCTGCTCATAATCCTGTCACTAAATTATCACCAAATGTGTTACAACAATAGACATCTGGTCACCTTTGATTGGCCTTTTCCAATAAGTTAAGCATTAAATATGTGTTACAAAAATTTTATTTTGTGGAGTTTAAAGAACCATTTTTGTTGAATGTGTAATTTGGAGGTTTTGTTTGCATTATGTCCTTAGGGGTTTTCTTTGTTTTAACAGCATGCAGCTTGACAGAAATACACTACCCAAAAAGGGACTAAGGTATATATTTCTTTCAGCACAATTGCTGCCTTTCTCTGTTGTTACGTAAACTTTGTGTGCTGTCTCTCTCCCTCTTTCTTTGTTTGTTTGCAATGAAGTATCTGCCGTTGAGGATGGCATCACTTTTAACCCTGATATTTTCTCTGGCCTGAGGAGTTGGTGAGATAAGCCTCCGGTAGAGATACCAGTAGAGGTCAAGACTAAGTAAATTAAATCCAGTCTAATATCATTATTTGGGGAGCAGCAATTTTTGGTAGATTTCAGAACTCACTTCTATAAATTAAAATAAAATTAACTTCCCTAACTTTTGCATCTTGGAGGCATATGCTTGCAAAACCTCAACCCATATAGTCTACAGATGTGGCCAGTTAATGTTGAAAGGTTGAAGGATGCTCTAATTTGAATCAAAGAAAATATATTTTCATCATCAGAGGACAAATACTATAATTAAGGTATGAATTTTTAAAGAATCCTTTTGGTAAACACTCAAGAGTTTTCATTTCAGTTTTTCAGGAGTGCTAGTCAATTTAGATACGAATTAATCTAGTATAACATAGTAATCTCAAAATCATCATTTAGTTCATCATAAAAACTAAAATGAAAATTTAATCCATGGCCTTCCTTTACTATACACTTTTATCTGAGGAGAGGATGTAAAATGAACTGCTAATAGAGGTATAACACATATGAACTTAATGAGTTAACTGTTCTTTGATGTTAAAAATTTACTTACTCTGGTGAAAATGAGCACTGGCCAAATAGGTCTTTCCCTGTTATCCTTTTTCTTGCCAGTCCCTTAGTAATAACAAACAGCTTGCAATTATTCCATTTCAAGATTTTGTTTCAGAAATTTATTTTCCACTAAAGTGAACCCATTTTTTTCCTTTTTTAAAAAAATCTAGACATGATGTCAAGTGCCATTTTAACCAAATAAATGTGGTGGTTTTTTTTTATGTTTTCCTTTTTTTTTTTTTTTTCAAAAAAAAGATCTGTCAATTTGTGTTCCATTTCCTATGCTTTTCTGTGGCCATCACACCAGTTCCCTTGGCTCCTGGCCTAGCACTGTCTACCATATTTAGTCTGTGCTTTCACCCTCTTCACATCCTTCCAAGCACTGTGCTTTTGAGTCCTTCTCAATTAACTTGGCTGTCTGCTCATTGCTTATGATTTTCAACTACATATCTCACAGAAGCATAATTTTCCTTTCAAAATCCTTTATTTTTTTTTTTTCCTGTGAGATTCACACAGATGGTGTCAGATCATCTGGAAGAACTAAGCAATTATAATTAGATTCAATCTGTTTGAGAATGTTGTTCAGTCTGAATAGTAAGCTCCTCTCAATTGTTTTCTTGTCCTGGTATTGCCTTGCCCTTATAGATGTGCTTCAGTGTCTTAGCTGTGCTGTTTTGCAGATACACCCCATCATCTCGGCAGGCCAACCAAGAAGAGGGCAAGGAGTGGCTGCGTTCCCATTCCACTGGAGGGCTGCAGGATGCTGGCAGCCAGTCCCCTCTGCTCTCCCCCTCCGCCATGTCATCTTGCACCACAGGAAAATATCACTTTTCCAACCTGGGTAAAATATTCTAAACACAATTTCATCTTGTTCCTTTGACCACCTGCCCTCACGGGAGCGCTGGGATCTCTCCATAAAATGTGTTCACTTAAGGAAAAGATAGAGACACCTTAAGAGTACCTTTTATTTGTTTAATGGCTGGCTATTCACAGAATACTTTGCAAATGATGTGCAGTTTATGCTCATGACCACAACTTGACACAGGTACTACTGTTGTGATTTTATAGTCTAGGATCCAGAGGCACAGAGAGGTCATTTCACTCATAAAAAGGTCACTACTCTTAAGGGCCAGAGGCAGTAATTGATCCCAGAACACCTGACTTTAAGCCTAGAGGGTTTTCTCAGAGTCTTCTTAAAAAACAATAAAACAGGGGCCCCTGGGTGGCTCAGTTGGCTAAGCATCTGCCTTCGGCTCAGGTCATGATCCCAGGGTCCTGGGATCGAGCCCCGCATCCAGCTCCCTGCTCAGCGGGGAATGTGCTTCTCCCTCTCCCTCTGCCTCTCCCCCAGCTTGTGCTCTCTCTCTCTCACTCTCTCTCTCAAATGAATAAATAAAGTCTTAAAAAAAACTATTAAACAAAGCAACAAAAATTCTCCTTGTCCTTTAAGATGTTTTTTTAAATCCTTAGCAAAATTTATCATACTTTTGTAGAAAAACAAAATATAAATAATTAAGAAGAAGGAAAAAGTAACTCCATGACTCTTAAGATCACTTCTTTACAGGTGATCAAAATGAATACCATTTCAAAACTCTCCTTAAAATGAATATGAGTATTCCCTGTGAACATTTTTGGATAAGTGCAATGAAAAAAAAAATGACAGATTTAGCCATTGCGTTACTTTGTGCTTAGCATCATTTGTATTAAATGTAAAATCATTTGTATAAATGTCACAGAAAACATAGGGAAGAGTGACAAAGTAATGAAAGAAGTCTAAACATGCCAGTTCTAATTTAATAGATCCAATTCTTTTAAAAATAGATTTCTGTTCTATAAAATCACATATAAAGTAGTCTCATTATCTTGTCTAGTAATGGACTCACCGATTTTCCAAATTCTTCAATCATTTGGACTTTTCAATTTTTTCAACCCTTTAGGACACTCACGGCTCTTTCTCTTCTCTTGTAACTCTTCCTGCTTTACAGATTAAAACTTTGGCAATGGAAAACGATTTTTTTGGTCATGGTTCCATATGAGCTAATGAATCCCTATCAAACACCAAGTTTTTGCTGCTGCATCTACACAGTGAGGGACTTCTTTGTCTCATAATGGCAACAGATGGTATAGTTTTTACTTACTTTGAATTGTAATTATAAAACATAGCAAGAAGCTTAAAATTTTCACTTCAAAAAATAAATTGAAAATGTTTTTTATAGAGTCATAGGAATATGAAATAAACTCTAATTTTATGCAACATCTGAAACAAACCCAAACCACCTGAAATGTTGAGTTTGCTAGGTATCTTATGTCTCTTATCAATCTTTTTAATACTTGACATTAATTTGACTAATTGAATCCTTATCCCATTATTTTCTCATTTATATTATTCTGATTAAATCCATCTGTTCCATTATTATTTAGAAAAAAATGCTCACCACTTACTATGTCTGATCTTGACAAAGTCAATTTCCTCATCTGTGAAATGGATCCAAAATACCTAGGTTTTATTATGGAGGGACTAACTTATGTGTACCAAGACTCAAGAGAGTATAAGACCTCATAGACCTTGCTACCTCATCATTTTTATTGGAAAGCATGCCTTATGTTATCAGAGACAATAGCAGTGGATTTCAAATTGACCTTACTGCCTCCACCATCATTTTCAACATTTGCACCCATTGGGACTTATAAAGAAAGACCTTCCGATCATGTCGACACATTCTCATGTGCCCACCCAAATTTCATAAGCATACATAGCTTCAAATCAGGTGTTCTGAGGTCTCTATGCTGTGTTATTTTAAAGAAAAAAATGACCAGTTTTAAAAACATGAAAATTATTTTTTTAGAACTTTTTATTTTGGGGTGCCTGGGTGGCTCAGTCGGCTGGGCATCAGACTCTTGGTTTCGGTTCAGGTCATGATCTCAGGGCTCATGAAATCGAGCATGGGGCTCTATACTCAACACAGAGTCTGCTTGGGATTCTCTCTCTCTTTCCCTCTGCCCCTCCCCTAACTCAGGTGCTAGCTCCCTCTCTCTCTCTCTCTCTCTCTCAAATAAATCTTAAAAAAAAACCCAAAACACCTTTTTATTGATTTCCAGATCACCTGAATTTATATTTACTAGGCAAGACTGTGGGTACTATTAAAATGTAATCATAACTAAAGATTATTTTATTATTAAATTAAAAAATATATCAAATGGAATTTTTTAACTTGAATATGGATAGCATTGTCCTGCAGTTCACTTTGGTCATCATTTGTCTTCAATTTAATCATTATCTCTTCTGAATGATCAGCAAGTGATTATTACTAACATTCAGCAATTGCAATACCTGTGTTTTTTCTTTATCCTTTCTACTTATTAAAATATCTTAATACATATAATTTTTAGAAATATTACTGTAAAAAGTAATGTATAACGAACAGAAATTTAAGATCACTTCAGTTACATCATTATCAGTAGAGTAGCATGAAGCTATTGCCAAAGTAAGCTGTGGTTTGTGGGTAGTTCCTGGTATGTATGATACCTGTAATGGAAACATTCCACTCAAGAAAGTGAATCAGAATATAACTTATGGAAACAGAATACATCTTTGTTTGAAACTTTATTGGTCATTGCCCTTGTGAGGCATCTCATAACCTGGTGAGACTCACTGTCATCTTCCCATGAGTGACAACAATTACTCAGCTTCACTTTTCATCATGCTGCAAGAGTTAGTATGTAGAAGTATTACTATCAGCCTCTCACCTACGAGTTCTTTATATTTGTTGGACCCTTTTGCATACAGAGTATTGTTTAAAGAACTTTATAGGGGAAGTTTCTATGCTTTTGCGTCCAAGTGTTCCTCCACCTTGAATGCCCTTCTACTCCTCTCTCCATATTCACTTTTTAAGCTATTCAGAATTAACCCCCTTCTTCTATACTCATGAAAGCATAGAACCTGAGAGATGGGAGACACCTATCTCTGGTTCAGTTATTCAACTATTAGTTAAATACTTAAGACATCTCTAGCTTCTTCTCTAAACCCACCCATGACAGAAACTACCTGAATCTAGAAATACCACACTTTGGAAGTTCCTCTTTAAAAAAAAAAATCAAATAAAATTTTCTTGAATTGCTACCTAGTTCCTAGTGATAGTCCCAGATTCCACAAAATAAGTTAAAATAAGCTTCCATATGAATATTCTTATTTTAAAACAATATCATAAACTCACTAGCTAATATGTCTGGATATAGTTGCAAAGTCAAAGAGAGATCTTGAGGTATTTAAAAACCCACTCCATATTTCTATCAGGTCCACTCTCCTCAAATCCCACAAATCAACATTTAATGTAGTAAAAACAGGGGTTTTGTTCTGAAATATAATTTAAAGTCAGCAGCCCCCTTTTCCCTAACATATGGTCATATCTATATCTCTCCTTTTAGAAATTTGGCTGTATCTCTGAGCTTGGAATGAGTCCAGAGGTCATTTATTCTGCCATTTTTAAAAATTATAATTCATGAAAAAACTGAAGGGTAGATATTGGGATATTTGCCTGAAGCAAATGGAAAGCAAAGCCAGTTTAGAAGCCCTGTGCTAATTTGTGTACCATTGCTGAAATTCTATTTGTCTGTCATATTTTTGTCCTATAATTTTTCTTCATTTATTTACATATTAACTTTTCTACCTTTCAGTTACCTCTGCTAGTAGCCATTGTTGAAGTCAGGGCCATGCCATATTTATCTTTCTATTATTCAACCACAGCCCCCAAAAAGCAGACCTGTCATAGACATTAATGTAACTGAACATTCTTAAATAGTATGGGTATAGTTTCAATGGAGAAGCTATCAAAAGTGTCTGTAAATGCAAACTATTCACTTTAAAATTCACTGTAATCCTCATTATTTCTTGGATGATTTAAGTCACATGTTTTGAAATTATAGAAGGACAATTTACTTGGATAGCTCTGCAACCATTACGCAAAGCCAAATAGTGAATGAAATGACCTTCTCGCCTCTAGATACATATATTAACATAATACATTTACAAATGTGTTGAATACTTCATTCATTTAGCAAAGAGACAATCCATACTGTGGACATAGAAAGGATGATTTACTCCAATCCAGGTACTCTAAACATAAACATTCAAGTCTAGAATGTCCTTCAGCGTATCTATTGTCAGTCAGTTAGCAATCAAATTGAATTAATCACTGCTGGCTGAAGGAATGTGCCTAAAAGATCTCTCTCACCCTCCCTCCCTCTCTCTCCTCACTCTCCCTGTCTCCTCACTCTCCCTGTCTCTCTCTCCCCACCCTCCCTTCTTTCCTTCTTTCTTTCCTTCTTTCAGGGCTTTGTTCCTTCCAACAGATTGCACACTTTACAAATCCATAGTTTCTTTCACCTTTTATTGTATTTCACATATGCACACACAGATATAATTCTAAATCTTGTATTTCTTTCCTTTTTCTCATTCCAATCCACAACCGCTCTATCAGAGGGTTGTTCTGCATATTAATTCATCAATACCTATAAAAATCCAGCATAGTGCCTGGAAAAAAGGAGACATTCCCTTTCACTTGCCTCATAGTATATATGCCTCCTATTGTTTTGAAAGCCAGACGTTATATTAAAAAGAAATGTAGTGCCTGTGTCAAAGAAAAAAAATAGCAAATTTTGAAATGATAATCAGACTCATTCTAAACCAATGACATAAATTCCCTAAGGTTTTGAAAGTACCCACAGCTTTTGTGATAGCTTAAGAGGTTCCTGCCTGCTTCCTCACATGTAACAACTTAGTTTTCTTAAATATGAGCATTTGTGATAAATATATATATTTCTCAATTTTGTGCTTTGCTTTTATTCCAAATTTTAAGACTACTGTTTCTGAAGCAGTTGTACATTCAGTCAACCACATCTTTCTTTAAATTCATGTTTATCAGTTGGCCTAAAAAGTTGAGTGTTATTAGAACTCTTCAGCAATAAGCACTAAGTAAATAAATTCTTATTTCAAATTATGAACATGAGGTACTGCTTGGGAAACACAAGAGGTTTGTGACATTTGACAGTCTCACTGTGGTACTCTGGTCTTAGACACAGTAGAAAAGAGTTCAATGTGATTAACCTGTTGATTAGCTACAGAAACCATGCATATTACATTTCATTTAAAGAAAAATTTCATTTTCTTCTTTTATAACTAACTGATAATAATGATGGTACTGACCATCAACTTACATAAATTCAGAACTCAAAACGATGAAAGTCTTTGCCTGGAAGCTTCAAAAGGGTCTTCTTGGGACATTTAGATTTCTTGTGCTTTCTTTTTTATTTTGTTTTTTCCATTAAAGTGATATATTCTTCTTGAGAAGAAACCTACAGACTCTATGCAGGCAATCTTTTCTTCATAATCGCCAGCAGAATATGCCATGCTGTTGTATTTCTAGCACGAACAGTAGAGGTTGCTTGGTGGCTTTGTTTAATATTGCTTTAGAAATTGACATACTGCTGGCCATGAAAGTGTTAGGAGAAAAGAGGGACTCCACTGAAATTGTTATTGAACATTTCAGAGGCAGACTGTCAGCCTACCTTAAATAGAGACACCCATTAAATTCACGTTTCCGTAGAATTGGGATCACATTCTCGCTGTCCAGCAACCTACTATTTTCATCATCTAAGCCTCAGAATAATGAGGCTATGTGTGTTTTGTTTTTCAGTGAGCCCAACCAATCTGTCTCAGTTTAACCTTCCTGGGCCCAGCATGATGCGCTCAAATAGCATCCCAGCCCAAGATTCTTCCTTCGATCTCTATGATGACTCCCAGCTTTGTGGGAGTGCCACGTCTCTGGAAGAAAGGCCACGTGCCATCAGTCATTCAGGCTCATTCCGAGACAGCATGGAAGAAGGTAGGCGTACGGGGAAATAAAGATGGAGTTACTTTATTTAACTCAGAGGTGAAAACTGTCACATCAGTCACCATCACAAGGATTCCTGAAGAGTAAATAAATTAGTAAGTATAACTCTCATTTAGGGAGCCCTGAAGCTTGAAGAAGTTTTAGTCTGCATTACCTTCTGGTTCTTTATGCATTTGGAAATATGCCAGAAATTGTTTAGATTGATACTTGGTTGTAGAACAGTTCAGAACAAATCCAGTGTTCTCATACAGAAATCCTCATTATTTTAGAGACTATTTGCCCTGGTGTGTCAAATACCAGAGCCAATGTTTTGTTTGACATCTCAGTTAAAGAATCATAAAGATACATAAACCAGAAAAATTATCTTATGAAACTACCACACGTTGCCAACTTGTATTCTCAGAAACTCCCTCTGGTGTTGGTTTCTGTTATCATATCATATTAGAACTCATATCATGTCTACTTTTTGCCTTATAAGTTTCATTTCCTTACCCAATGCAATAAGGTTCTATGTGAATACTTTATAAGTTCTATTTGAAAAACTCAGGAGGCTTAATTGATGTTCAAATGTATGTAATTTTTTAAAACTGTATAACCACAGGTTGAAATTTGATAATATTTGAGAGATTTTCCTCTTTGATTTAATGAATTATTTTTTAATGTATCCATAGAGGAAAATTGTGGCACACATATTACAAAGCATATCAGCTAAGGATAAAATAAAGGTAAACATAAAAGTTTAAATTGATCAGAATAAAATCAGATATTTGTACCTTTGGGGTAAATACCTAGTAGTGCAATTGCTTGCCATTTGCAACGACGTGGATGGAACTAGAGGGTATTATGCTAAGCGAAATAAGTCAATCAGAGAAAGACAATTATCATATGATCTTACTCATGTGTGGAATTTAAGAAACAAAACAGAGGAGCATAGAGGAAGGGAGAGAAAAATAAAACAAGAGGAAATCAGAGAGGGAGACAAACCATAAGAGATTCTTAACTCTAGGAAAAAAACTGAGGGTTGCTGGAGGGGAGAGGGGTGGGGGGATGGGGTAACTGGGTGATGGGCATTAAGGAGGTCATGTGATGTAATGAGCACTGGGTGTTATATACAACTGATGAATCACTGAACTCTACCTCAGAAACTAATAATACACTATATGTTAATTAATTGAATTTAAATAAAATAAAATAAAGTTTTTTAAAAAAGAATAACATCAACATGAAATCAGCCAACTATCTTAGTCTTTAATAATTATGTATAAAAGAAAGGACTCCATATCTTGAAACATATCAAGTTTTAAGCCTCTGGTCATCCATTTATTTGTGGTATGAACTTGGGTCAATTTCTTAACTTTATCAGTGCTAATTCCTGCATCTGTAATTTCACAGCTTTGTCATGAAAATGAAATTAGGGAGTAGTTCTGTTCCTTTCTTTTTCTCCTTCCTACTCTCTTAAAGGCTCTTCTGACTAAAAGTTTAGATAGCTATGAAAATTGATTTCATGTTTTCAGGCCACTACTGTACATTTCATCTGCTAGCACTAAATCGGTTGACCATCATTGCCACTACCTTTTGGGATATTAACCGAACCACTGAGTTCACTGTGACAAATAGTGGATTACACCCCGAGAGTCTGCTGATTGTGGCAGAGTAGATAGACAAAATTGAACTAATTGGAAATGTAAAGTCGTTGCTTTTTTGAGATGGTTCTATCACTCTCTTCACAGACTGGCATATTATAATACTGTAAAAATAATTTGCTAAGCATACTGATGGCTCATCTAGAGTGCCTCATTTACAGATAAAATGCTCTTCATATGCTTGGGAAAGTCTGGCCTTCTGTGTAGGAGGTTTAAATAATCTCAATTGCTGAACACCAGCCTGAGTGGGCAAGATGGCTTTTTGATGCCCATACATTGAACACGGAACTATTATAATTCTTACATTGTGGTCTACAACCAAGGGATTATTGAACTAGCAAGATGGAAGGGGCTTTATTGATGCCCTCCCTGCTCAGTGATCACCGTGAAGATAAAGAAACAACCACACACTAGGAGGTCATAGACCTATAAATAGTAAGTAACAGCAACAAACCAAAAATGGGATCTCCTGATTCATTGTCCATCTGTCTTCTGTACACCAGGCTGAAAATCCTAGTGCATACTGGTGCATACTGTTTATTAGAGTTTGGAAGAATGTGGGATTTTGTTTGTTTTGTGTTCTTTAGATGACTAACATTTTGCCCATCTCACAGAGTGGTGGTAGTTGCTTGAGCTAGAAATCTGGGAGTTGTCCTTTATTCCTCTTTTGACCCACGTTTTTATATTCAGTCAGTTTTAAAGAGGTTCTTCCTAGTGTCCCTCAAATTCATCCCTTTCCTTTGAGCCACAATGCCACAATCCCACACAGCTTTTCCAATCCTCTCTCCAGACCAGCTTGTGAGCATCTCCCATGTACTCTTGCCTTGCATTGCTCTAGAGAGTATTTTTATTACTCTATTATAATTATCTTCTTAGTTGTATACCTTTCTACTTTTTTTTTGAGCTTCTGGGATTGTGTCATCATTTTTATAGTCCCAGGATCTAGGAAGGGCCTGTCACATTGGGTGGGCCCAACTAATGTTTGTTGAATGGATGAATATGCAGAAATAACTTTACATTTCCCCACAGTGAAAAGAGGAAGGACTTTTCTACAAATATAATTAAGCACAATTTTACCACCTTTTGGGCTTAACATATTAGATATGCAAAAATATAAAAACAGTCTATCAATTGTTTAAGATGCTATTTTGGTAGACCTCGATAAAAGACAGTATGCAATTTCCATTCTTAATTTCAGTGAGACACCACCTTGAAATAAACATTTTTTTCTATGACTAGAACTACAAAAGAAACAATAATTCTCCATTTAAAAGAGCATAATCAACTCATCACAGATAATGTTGAAATAGCAAGTTCAATCAAATGCTTATTTCCCTGAAAGTGTATGGAGAAAAACAGTGAAAATGGATCTTTGTTGTATAAAAATGAAATTAAATAAATAAAACACATAAAGCTTTTTTTTTTTAAGTTTTAAAGTTTATGGCAACTTTATTTTAGGTTTCCATGATTTTCTGGTAATTTATTCTGTGGAAGTTTACTATAGCTTTAAATATGCACACAGCATGCTCGAAGGGCTTGTGTTTGTCAAATCCTCTCTCTATCATGATGAAGGAGGTATTTTAGGGGGACAGATTTGGGACCTTCCCATGTCTCAACATTTTGACCTTGAGAAAATAACCACAGAACTGTCCTCCGATTGTTGTATCTAGCTGTTATTATTTTACTTCCCCGCTTCCCTATTCTCCACTCTCCAGCAAAGACGCGCTGTTTCTGAGCAGACTTCATTATTTCACCTCTTGTTCTTTTTTGCTTTTTCCAGTTCACGGCTCTTCATTATCACTGGTCTCCAGCACTTCTTCTCTTTACTCAACAGTAAGTATCCGCTGTGAAGATATAGCTTCTGCCTTTGCCAAGCCTGCAGGTGATTCAGTAGATTGATATTGACAAGTTGCCCAGGGAGAGAATGTGTGCTGAGCTCCCAAATACCCCATCTGCTGGCAGGTGCTGCTGGGCCAGTGCCTCCGTGGCCCACTTAGATGTGCCTCCGCTTGACTCTCGTGTACTTACGAAAATCAGTGAGTGCATGAAAAACTGAATTTTGTAAGACCTACTGGGGGTATGACTGGGAATCCCCAAACCCATGTACTGAGCTGTACCATAAATTTATGATATTGACAAGTTTTCCTTGTTCGGGTCTCTGAGCCACGACTGGCAATTGTCCTATGGTATTTTCTCCGTTCTATTATTTTGATTTTTCAAGTTCAGTCTTTGAGAAGATTGTGCCAAAGGGTAAGGGCCTAAAAGGCCTAGAGATTTTTTAAAGAACATATCTTCTGAAATAGAGTGTGGTTTTTAAAACTATTTCTTGAAAGAGAAAAATGGCAGGCTTTCAATTTATTTTCCCTATGTGTAAAAACAAAAAAGATCTATAGGAAGTTGTATTTAATAAGAGGATTCCTTCATGCCTAGGTAAGAGTGAGGTCTATTTAGTTTACTGAATTTCACTGGGACTTGAGTGCTGTGAATAATCCTTAGTCCAGTACTGAAAGAGTCATAAAAAGTTCAGTCTTGGCTGTCACTGAGCAATTAAGCATGATGGGCAAAACTAATTGTTTTACTCATTTCATTAGGTTTAAATGTTAGGGCCCTCCTTTTATAAGCACATCTTGCATAGTTACTGCTTTGGACCTTTATTCAAGATCGGACTACTACTGGGAAAGACAATATTTTTCTCATAATTTCTCCTTTTAATGATTAAATTTGCTAATTACACTCTGTAAATGAAGGAATCACTATTATTGTTTAAATTTACTGCTTTTGGCGAATGGATGAGAAGTGAGAAAGGTGAAATATTTTGGAAAAAAGCACATAAAAGAAATGTGTTAACACTTAGTGTCCCTCCTCCTTGGCCCGATGCCACTGCTTGTTAGGGGGACATGCTCTGACTTAAACCATTGGGGTTGAAGTCTCTGTATAACATCCAAAGATGCAGCATGATTATAATATTTTAAATATATGCAAAAACAGTATTTGGATAAAACTGCCTTCATGCAGCCTGAGAAAGACTCAAGAAGAAAAGGAGCATGGGTTAAGGGAAAACAAATGGCCAATTCGTATGTAACCAGAGTCCAATAGTACTTTTTTGGATAATAAAAATGTTCTATGGCTGTGCTGTCTAATACAGTAACCTCTGGCCACATGTGGCTATTGAGGATTTGCAGTATGTCAGGTGTCACAGAGGAACTGAATTTTTAAGTTTCATTAATTTAAATTTAAATAGGCACATGTGCCTAGTAGCTACTATATTGGATATTGCAGGTTTATAGGGAACAGAGGGGGTACATTTTAAAAATTGTAGATAGGCTCAGTCGGTTAAGCATCCGACTCTTGATTTAGGCTCAGGTCATGATCTCAGGGTTGTGAAATCGAGCCCCACATTGGGCTCCATGCTGGGCATGGAGCCTGCTTAAGATTTTCTCTCTCCCTCTCCTTTGGCCCCTCCCCCTCTTAAATAAATAAATAAATAAATAAATAAATAAATAAATAAATAATTGTAAATAAATAAGAAGAGATGTCAATCAGAAAGCATAAATGAGGAATACTGTAGTAGCCATATGGTACGAAATGTGAACAGAGATGAAAGTAAAGTGACTAATATACACATACGTATATGCCCAAATTTAGAAATGAAATACACCCTTGTGTTATGTGTGAGAAGAATGGATTAGGTGGTCAAACCACGTGAGAAGGTGATATTATTAGGATATTAGGGAATTCAAATAGTTGTACAGAAAATGATGGAAATTATATTCTTGAATTAATAAATAACCTAGAGTTAAACAATTCAAATAAATGCATATTTGGTGGACTGATAGAAAAATCAGAGATGATGAGGAGTCATTCTGACTTCCGTGCCCCATTGTCATGCACTGAGATTCCACTGGCAATGAGAAAATATCTGTAAAAGTGCTTTTCAAACCATGAAGTAAAAAGGCAATTTATTATTATTTTTCACGCCTTCTTAAGGACTGTGGATCAAGATTCAGTTGATTTGGATTGTTGCTTAACTCTATCAGCAGCTATTGTGTGACATCAGGCAAATTGCTAAGTTTCTTTGGACTATACCTGTAAAATAAAATTGGAAAACAACAGCCAGATCTATCCCATCTGTCCCATGGATTTTGTGTAAATTATTAGAGAAGACCAGGAATGTTGTATACCATAAATTACAAAAATTATGGTGTACTACATGGTTCTAGAGGCACTGTTTATATCATGGTCTATGTGAATTACATCTTTTGAAGTTATGCAGTATACAACTAACACAGCTGTGCATGGCATTCCTTCATAAAATAATATAAGTGTCTAAGGGGAGAAAAAGTTCTTTTTTTTTTTTTTAAGAAAAATATTAGGCTTGGGATGCCTGCGTGGTTCAGTCAGTTAAGCATCTGCCTTGGGCTCAGTCATGATCCCAGGGTCCTGGGATTGAGTCCCACATCGGGCTCCTTGTTCAGCGGGGAGCCTGCTTCTCCCTCTGCCTGCGCTCCCCCTGCTTGTGCTCTCTCTCTCTGACAAATAAATAAAATCTTAAAAAAAAAAAAATTCTGAACTTAACATTCTGATTAAAAAAAAAGAATATTAGGCTCTATCTGCTCTTATTAGGCAAAATACTGTTCTTATGAACCATGAATATGAACCATGTTTACTCTAACATTATCATATATCCAGCTTATAGAATTATATATTTTGCTGTATGCATTTCACTTAAAGATATTAAAACAAACTAGTAAAGATGGCTTGTTGCAAAGAACATTTACCTATAAAATCACCAATCTAACAAATCTCATTGGAAGGATTCTTCCCCTATAGATCTTTTAAAACTTCTATCACTGATAGTTCAGTAAATTTTTCAAAAGTATCTTGTTATAAAGTTGAGTATGTTACCTTACAGAATTTCTGAGCAGAAAGATTCTGGGAATTTTCATATTGGTTGGAAATCACAGCCCTAATTTCATCAAGTTGTTACCTTTGGCAAACTTAGAGTTTGTGTGCTTGTGTTTAAATCCAAGTCAACACTGTGAAATCTGGAGCTTTTATCTAAAAATGCAAATTGCTAAATTCTTTTTAATGTAATCGGAATATCTAGCAACACTGAGATTAAATTCCTCCAGGTTTACCCTCCCTTGGCATCCACCCCTTTAGATGTCAGCCTGTGTTCTCAGGCTGGTTCCTGCCTCCACCACTTCTTCGTTTCTTCCTCGGTTTGGGTTCTCAGTTATTATTGTGCTGTTGCTTTTCTCATAGGAAAGACCTACCCCTTATTACCCATATCTCTATGAAAAGTGGGGAAAATAAATGATAGTTGAGGAAGGCTGTGTGATTTTTTTTTTTAAATTCTCGAGGCTTTTTTTTTTATTCTTTATATTCCTGGCCCTTTGATCCTTGCAATAAATAGGTTCTTTCTGACTGATTGTATATTAAAAACTTTATCGAATCTGTTTTGTACTTGGAATCTAATTTATATTGACTTAATAAGAGCAGAGGCCATGTTTGGTTCATTAGCATATTTCCTAACACACAGCTAATACTGAAGGAAATTTTTTTTTAGTAAGCTTGAATGGGCGAATGAATGGCCAATTAATGGTTTATGGAATAAAGAATCGTCGTATATATTTTTATTTAGGCAAAATGTTTTATACTGTCTACCATCCTTCAGGACATTGGGCTTGGTTCAAAACCATCATTTAAAAATGGCAAGTAATCACATTCCTTCATTATTAATCCCAAGCCTAAATTGCTGAAAGAAATATAATATTAATATTCTGCCTCACTGTTTCAACTTGATGATAACACCTTACCTAGTATTAATAGCCACGGGGTATGAAATAAGGCAAAGATTAAAGAAAAAGATCATTCTGAATAAACAGTGACAAGAAAAGTCATTATATACAATACCTATAGAATTAATATGTAATGATAATGCTTCTCATTAGTATATATAACATATTCAAGGCTTTTCTTATGAGAAAATATGATGGATATCTTTTTTACTTTTTTGTTAAATAAAATACATTGCTTTTTTTTAAACATACAAATTATTTATTATCAGTTTTATGTAATCCTAGTAGGCCTTGAATCAGGATTTGGGCAGAATATGGTGGCAATAAACATGCAAAGTTCTAGGGAAAACAGTCATAGTTAATTGTACCATATGTCTTAAGGCAAACAACTCCCAGCTTTTTTTTGCTTTAAGATGAAATTTCCATCTTAAAATTAGCTCCCTACTTCTGATTCACAAACTGTATCTAAAACCTTAAAATTATTAGAATTAAAAAATAAAATCTTCCCTTAAAAATTAAAGTTGAGATGTAAAATATTCAAGTTTTATGTTAGCATTTATTTTTAAAACACAGCTTTCTTATAAAACTATTAGGATTCTATTTAACCACACTATTATTTAAACACTATATTACTAACTATACATTATTTTTAAGAGTAGAGAAAATACAAGAAAGAGAACACTCAAGAAATGCTATGCATAAAAAATATCTTTATGTTTATTTTACTTTGTTTTATTTTATGTTTTCTGGAGAAAAAAAAGGGGGTAAAAAGTAGTTCAGGTACTTCTGCATCGGTTAACCAGGAAATATCCCCAAAGGAGAGAGAGGAAATAAGAGATTTTTTTTCTCTTTGAAATGGCTCAAAGCAATGGGCACATTTGTACTGTTCAACGATATTATTCATTCTCCAGCTTTTTCCAGAATAAGGGAGCTTCCCAAATGTAATGGTGCACATAACTCATTAGCTGGTGTTTTGCAGCCCAGCACAAAGAAGAAAAACAGAGCTAGGAATTTTCTGCAACTGAGTCCAAAACAGCCTGCAAGTTCCTACAGCAGTCCTCATTTCCATAACGTGTATGACCCAAAATGTCTGTCAGCCGCTTTTATCACCACCTTGACACTGGGCATTTTACTGTTTTGCTGACTTGCAGCTCAGTAAACTTAATGAATCATCATTAGGGACAATAAAAGAAGATAGAAAATAATAAACTGATTTTCTGTGGTTATCAGTAGAGGTCAATATGTTCCCTCCAGCTTTATTTGGCATTTTTTATGATCTGTAAATCGCAGAATAAAATTCTGACTCCTAAGTCTAGCTGAAGATCTCTCTAGTATCATGGAGTGCATTTTCTATAATATGTATGAAAAAAATCCAATGTTTCCTTTTTCCCTACAACTGTTTTTTTAGAGCATAATTTTATAACTACTTTTGTTTTTGTTGCTTATGGTCTGAATCTTAGAGTGACATCGTCTTTTAATTCCAACTTTGCTTTTAAGGCATATTATATATCCATGAATCAAATAACCTACATTTTCAATATATCATTTATGTATAAGGAAGTATTCATTTGCAATCATAAAGGTTCCTGTTATAATAATATAATAATATCATCATAATCATAATATATAAATACAATATAACTATCATAATCATTAATAATAATATTATAAAATAACTTGTATTTTACTATAATAATACGTATTTACTAGTCTTATGTTGGATCATAATATTTTAAAAATACAATATAATTATACAATGGAGTTATTCATTTATACTTGTGGAGAAAAATGACATTAGTTATTTATAGATAATTTTTTACTTTTTGTCTTTTACAGGCTGAAGAAAAAGCTCATTCAGAGGTAAAATTCGTGGCATTTTCATATTGGACTCGGTTTACATTTGTGATGAAATGAATGTTTCCACCACTAGAGGGCTCTGTGATACAGTAGCATAGTTCTCCAGGGCCGCTGATGGAAGCAATCCTCTAGTTGATAAGGCCTTGGGTATTTCCTCATAAAGAAAATGAAAGGAAGTTTTTAAAAACAAGCTCTCCCCTCATATTCTAGAATGGAGTTTTAGATCAACAACTAACAGATTGCCTGTAGTAGTAAGCACTCATTGAATCTGATGAATGAATGAATGTGTGGTCTTTCACATTTATTGTAGTCTCTTTTCCCCAACGCCTGTGAGACCAACTGCATAGGATTAATGAAACTGTTGAATCTTAGGCACCAGACCTCCACAACAGAAGCTACCAGCATCCCAGTGCATCTGTTTCATGCCAGGACTCTGATGCTCTAATCACCACTTTATGTCTACTGTGGTCTATTGTTCCAATCACATGCATTTCACAAATACACACTTGGTTGCAATCATGTACCAATCAGATTGCAACCTGGAGAGAATGTTCTTTTTATTTCCCTTTGTAAAAGAATTGTCCTATCCAAGGAGAGCAGGACTTTAATTAAGCCTTTATTCAAGGTGTGGTAATGACTGTTTGATTGTTTACACTGAGGCAAGCAGACCACAGAGAAATCAGTATCTTGGCAGTAGCCTTTGCAAAGGAACTCCTTGCCCTACTTTGCTTTTAAAGTAAAATTTGTGCTATGTTTAAGAATATCGAAATAATATTGATTATAGCAATTTGATCTTTATAATTGCTAGGCCAAAATGTGAATATGTTTAAAAAAAAAAAACCTAAACTATTTTATTTATATTGCATGGACAGGACAACGCTTCTAATTTGGTCATAATATGGCTACTGAGGTATACAAATGCTGCCTATTTGCCTGATTAGTACTTATCTGACTCCCCTTTGTATCATTCCTCCCCCTAATGGGTCTGGTTTTTAAAAAATAATTTACATTATTTTAAGGTTTCCTAGATTACATTGTAAAGGATCATGTAATAGAGACTTTAATTTGAGAAAGACTCTTTGGATTTGTATTGGCTTAAGATGAAATAGATGGTCTGTTTTCTGGGACTATCTGTGGTCATCATTTGAATGCAAGTCAAGTCCTATTTGGGAGCTAGTGTATCTCTTTTTAAAAAAAAAAAAAAAAACAGGAGTGAAATGGAATCACATTTGCTGAAAATTGCTAAGTGTCCACTGTCTCTGCTTCCAGCTTGAAGTTCACAACTTTTTTTTGAGTTTCTCAATGTTGACTACCATTTCTTTTCTTCAAAAGAGGGGGGGAAAAGACAATTAATGAACTGTGTCAAGAATGCTCTTTCAAACTGAGACAGTATTCTTAAAGCCCAACCACAATAGAAAACTTCTTTTTGCAGAAATGAGAAGAATTTGAGTAGAATGTTTGGCATTTAAGTAACTAAGATCCCTTGAGACCAGAAGTCTACTTGTAGACTTAGTCTCAGATGGTTATAGATGTTTTACCCTTACTAATCGGTGTTTACGTGTCTCAGGCACATGAGACATGCAGATTAAACTGCAGAAAGTGCTTATATTAACAATTTAAATGTGCTATGAAATACTCTCTCTTTCTGGTTCAATTTTATTACAGTGTGAACTTAGCTAAAGAGGAAGATATCTAGCATATTTATTTTGTTGGCGTATCTAATTATTTGAACAGTATTACTGATTTTCCCCCTTACTTTTAAACTATAGATAATCTATAAAGCATTTCTACTCTGAGCTAATAGTAACTCAATGAATAAAAGACATTATAATAAAGATTTGGGAAGGCTTCTCTGACTGTTAGCCATTGAAACTCCAGCTAATAAAATTATTTTCAAATATGGACTCAATATACATGGAATTAGAGCCAACTTTCAGTGACTACAGCTTCTGAGAAGTTGCCAAACTACAGAAAATTAAAATAAGCACACACCAAAAAAAAACTGAGTATTTTTTGCTAAAACTCCATGCTAAACGCCATGCTAGAACATTCAGTACTTTTTGCTAAAAGAAGACCTAGAAAAAATGTGTACATGTATATTTAATTTTTAAAAAGAAAAGATTTTACTGCCTGAGTTTTATTATCACAAGTTCCTTAAGCTAGAAGAATCAATAGAGAAAGTAAACTGATTCTTGAGTCAGGCAGATAGGGCAATGGAGAAAGCAAGCATCCTTTAATTTGCACATTTGAGTCCTAACCTTAAACAGAGTCACTTACCTCTCCTTACATGTGGCATTTGACTGTTACTATATAGCTAGGGCTCACTCACATTTCTTTGGTTTTTCAGGAATTGGTGCTGATACACTAATTAAGGGATTGCATGAGCGAAATATAATATTTGCTTTCTTGGATTAAATTCTTAGTTTTAAGTAAAAATACTAGCGTATTGAATTGATTTTTTTTAAATTACATTTAGCAAATCCACAAACTGCGGCGAGAGCTGGTTGCATCACAAGAAAAAGTTGCTACTCTCACATCTCAACTGTCAGCAAATGTAAGTCACTTTTGATTATTTTTTGATATATCAAAACAGATTTGTAGGTAGTAAATGTGATAATTTTGGTAACAGACATGCAAACTTTTAAGTGTCCAAAAAGAAACATTCTTCAGTCCCTCATATAAAGGTAAACTTTCCTGCACACTGAGTCATAAAATGTAAATCCTAATTGGTTGATTAAAAGAGCTTTTTGTTTCTTCTAAGACTGGAAACATTAGTAACAGTTTCAAGGGTTATTTCTTTTCTTATGTCTTCTTTTTATTACTCTCTATAGATTCTTTTTCAAGCCACAATATGGTTGGGGGTTGATAGTGATTAGATTTGGAAGATAAACAATTCTCTGCACCCTGCCTTCTTCAGCACGATTTACTGGCAGTTAAGCATCCAATTAATTCTAAAAAAAAAAATTAACTTAGGTCTAAACTTGGGTATCTGAGCTATATTGTGAATGAGAGATAGTTCTCTTAAAAACCTTGGTAGCCTCCTCACATAAGTTTGACCCACTGAGAGTGGCAAAAATGATGCCAATGGAGACCATCAATAATATTAACATTTACTGAATTTCTTTCAGTGTGCCAGGGAGTACTCCAAATAGATGCAGAATAATACAGGGTAACATGTGGCATTGTACCTCGTCCTAAGGAACAGTAGTGTTAGGAGAAGCAGTGAGGGGTAAGGAAGCTCCCGCTGTTTTGCCGTATGTCCTGCCACCTCCATTCAACGTTAATCTGCTCAGTCGGACCATGTAGCTTTGGGCCCCTCGTCTGCCTAACCAATCCCTGCTCTCCATTGAGGTTTTCTGTGTCCTGGACAAAGCATGACATAGGAGGAGAGAGCAGGTGTAGGCCCACGGGGTATGACTTGATTAAGAGAGATTTTAAGGATAAAAATTATTGTGTAATATAACTTCCACAACATGTAAGTAAGTCATTTCACTCACCGCGGATTCATTTTAGCACTCCATTTGAATGGATTTTATCTTCTCAACTTTGGGAGAATCAACTTCATTTGGGATTGCCTATATTTCTTCTTATAGATGTTGTTGGGGGATTGTTAAAAATAATAGCAGGTTTTAATGTAGTGTTCCATGATTCATTGTTTGCGTATAACTACATTAAAAACTAATGATGTAATATATGGTGATTAACATAACATAATAAAAAAATATATAAAAAATAATAGCAGGTTTTAGAGAATTTTTAGGCAATACTGGAAGAGAATGGAATTATTATTTTTTTTTAAAGATTTTATTTATTTATTTGAGACAGAGAGAATGAGAGAGAGCACATGAGAGGGGGGAGGGTCAGAGGGAGAAGCAGGCCCCCCGCCGAGCAGGGAGCCCGATGCGGGACTCGATCCAGGGACTCCAGGATCATGACCTGAGCCGAAGGCAGTCGCTTAACCAACTGAGCCACCCAGGCGCCCGAGAATGGAATTATTTAAGCTACAGTTTGTGTCTAAGAATAAGTCTTAAAGAAATAGTTCAGAAGCCGCTATAAATTTTATACTATAGGCTAGATGAATAATAGTATAAAACACTCTGTCTAGGTTCCTGACATATGTCCCAGAGGACATATGGCAATGTAAATGCCAAAACCACATTGGGTTGTGTTTATCTGCAAAGAGGAAGGCTCAGTGACAGACCCTATGCATTGGATTATCAAGATATTTGCAGATATCTTTAAGGACTTGTCGGGCTTTTATTTTATTGTGTAAATGTCTCTTGCATGGGTTTATAAATGCAGATATTAGGATAATAAACATCTGCTATACATTGTGGAATTTGGGCTTTTACTATTTTTTAAAACCATTACCATTTCAAAAGCATTCCATGCATGTGGTATTAAAAAGGAAAACTGAAACTAAAAAAAGTATGTAATAAAAAAATGTGTATTTGTTTTTCCCTCAGACACCCTTCCTAAATATGGTTGTTGGTTTGGGGCAGGGGGAGTGTAGTTGACACACAATGTGACATTGGTTTCAAGTGTGCAGCTTAGTGATTTGACAAATTTATACATTATGCTACATTCACTACAGGAGTTGCTATCCTCTGTCCCATTACCTCACTGTTACAGTATCACTGACTCTATTCCTTATGCTCTGTTTTTTATTCCTGTGACTTACTCATTCCATAACCGGAGGCCTGTGTCTCCCTCTTCCCTTCACCTCTTTGCCCAGCCCCCCAACCCCTTCCCCTCTGGCCCCCATCAACTTGTTCTCTGTATTTATAGTTCCGGTTCTGCTTTTTGCTTGTTCATTTTTTTCAGATTTCATTTATGAGTAGAATCATATGCCATTTGTCTTTCTCTTTTCTCTCATTTGTATTTCACTTAGCATAATACCTCAAGGTCCATCTATGTTGTCTCAAAAGGCACAATCTCATCCTTTTTTATGGCTGTGTAGTGTTCGATTGCTGGTTTCCTATATTTCCTTTCAACATTGATCTTTTTTATAGCCATGAATACATATAGGCACGTACACACTTGCAAAGGCTTGTACACACACACACACACACACCCACAGAGGAGCAACCAGATTTTAACATAAGGGAGCAGTCCTGAAATTTGACTCTGTGCCATTGTTTGGAAAGGGAGCAAAATTTTTTTAAAGGTGTCAGTCATTGGCTCTCTACCACTTCTGCTCCAATCATGCATGCCACACTGACTTTCACTGATGTGTTTTCATGACTTTGGCTCATGTATTCTCAGCGGAGTGTTGATATGACCACCAGAAGTTGAAAATTGGTTTTTGTGGTGAGAAAACTTACTCTATTTATGCATAAAGCACAGTTATACATAGAATATATAAGCAGGTATCCAGTGTATCTATGGTATTAAGACGTCATGGAGGAAGGGGGCTATGAGGAAAAAAGCATCTATAATGTCTCCTCAAGGAACAATAATGAAAAATGGAATGAATACAGAATTAGAGGAACTAATGTCAAATAGATGATTTTGCTTAAAAAGTGCTGATCTTAGAGAAAATGCCCAAATGTCTCCAGCTTCCCCTAGCCACATCTTTGTTATCCTTAGTAGTGTTTTCTGCACAAGGACGGGAGCCTAAATTATATCCTATTTTGCATGCTTTTTTTTTTCCTTCATAATGCATTTTATAAATCTGAAATCACCTAAGAGCCATACAAAAAATTGTACATAGCAACTTTATTTTTAAAACATTGCAAACAACCAAATATCCCTTCATAGGTCATTGGATAAAACAAACTATGGTGTTATACGCAAACAATGAATCATGGAACACTACATCAAAAACTAATGATGCAATGTATGGTGATTAACATAACATAAAAAAAAAAGAAAAAGAAAAAAAAACGAACTATGGTAGATCTCTATCATGGATTACTACTCAGCAGTCTTGTATATCTATGTCAATTTGTATTTTTAAACATATAATCTCCTTTATACATTTAGAAATTTGAATTACTCATAAGTTACCTATTAACTGCAAATCATCTTGAACTTACTGTCTTTAGCATTTGGTTTATAATGTCACTTTAAATCCCATAGAGCATAATGAGTCATCAAAGGATTTTTTAGTTAATATTTTATTTTTTCTTAGTTCTAAAAAGTACTGCATTTAAATTTCATTCAGAGAATACATTCAGATATTCAAATTAACAAATTCAGATGCTTGTTAATATCTGTTGATGTGTGTAATATATACATATATTGTAATATACATGTACAGAAATTAAATTAATCATAAGACTGAATAAAATTATATCTGTACAGAACTCTTTTTTTTTTAAATATTTTATTTATTTGGCAGAGAGAGAGAGAGAGCACAAGCAGGGGGAGTGGGAGAGGGAGAAGCAGGCCCCCCGCTGAGCAGGGAGCCCCATGCAGGCCTCGATCCCAGGACCCTGGAATCATGACTTGAGCTGAACGCAGCCGCTTAACTGACTGAGCCACCCAGGCGCCCCTGTACAGAACTCTTTAATATAAGTCAAAAATTATTTTTAATCTTGTAATCCTATTTGGAAGTAGAGATGAACCTTGTATTTTTTTAGTTTCTTTAGACCAAAAGTAAACTTTCTACCTTTTAGTTAAATAAGATCACTACAATGAGCATTGTTGTATAGAAGTGAAGTAGTAAAAGAGCCATGATTTTTATAAGGTTGAATTACAGTGGGTTTGGCTCTGTAGAAAATATCATTAACTGTTGTTTTTTTATTTAATGATCATTTAAGTGTCTAGATATTCATTTTTTACTCAATATTTTAATAATTCTATCAGGACTAAAATGATTTTCCTTAATTTGGTTTTTTGTTTGTTTGTTTTTTGTAATTGATCTGTCAATTGATCTGTGTTTGGGCCTGGCATAATTATATTTGTAGAGAGTCCACACAGTAATCCATGTTTTAATTTTTAAATTTGAAACTTACCTGCTTCTCTATTAAAATGCTTTGTTCCCACTTTGTTAAAAGGGGCAGCATAGGGGCACCTGGGTGGCTCAGTCGGTTAAGCATCTGACTCTTGGTTTTGGCTCAGGTCTTGATCTCAGGGTTGTGAGATGGAGCCCCATGTTGGACTCTGCGCTCAGTGTGGAGTCTGCTTGAGATTCTCTCTTTCCCTCTCCCTCCACCCCTCCCCCTGCTTTCTCTCTCTCTCTCTCTCTAATAAATAAAAAGATCTTTAAAAAAAAAAAAAGGAACAGCAGTAAATTAGAAAGGTGCCCAACCAACTCACTCCTCATTTGACTGGCAGAGTAAAACCTCCATTCAGTAGAATGTGCGCTGAGTCTTCCCATCCACTTGTGAAGTTCTCTGATCAGAGCTGCAGAAAGCCCTGGAAGGACTCTCTGTAAAGCACTTTCTACTAGGATGTCTTTAGAAAAGAGAGAGGGGGGGCGCCTGGGTGGCTCAGTCAGTTGAGCGTCTGCCTTCAGCTCAGGTCATGATCCCAGGGTCCTGGGATCGAGCCCCACATCGGGCTCCCTGCTCTGCGGGAAGCCTGCTTCTCCCTCTCCCACTCCCCCTGCTTGTGTCCCCTCTCTCGTTGTGTCTCTCTCTGTCAAATAAATAAAATCTTAAAAAAAAAAAAGAAAAGAAAAGAGAGAGGGTATGTTGGCAGATACTGCTGTCTGACCTTCCCTGGACAAGTGCCCCACCTATGAACAGGAAGAAAAGAGGAGCCCCCCCGCAAGCAAGCATCTGCAAATGTATGGTCATATCATGCAGTCAGCCAGGTGCCCTCTGGCCTCTCACCCACACCTTCCTACAGCCAAGTCAGGTGGGGAGCATTCGTTTGTGTTCTAATATATTTTGTTTACGAACCTCAGCTCTTACATATTTAGAAATGGGTACTAAGACTAGTTATTATTTCCATTTTTCAAAGATATCACTGAATGAATATGTCACAAAGGGTACTTTTTTTTTTGCCTTTCAGCATATAGGTCTTTTAGCCAAAAATCTCTCGGATGTTATTTTGTTTAGGATTGTGTCCTATTTTTTTGCTCTATTTAATATTTTTATGTATTCTGGCAGTTACTGTTACTTTTCTGCATCTCCTTTCACAGAAAACAATTTTGCACATATTAACAATGACAAACACTGAAGGAACAATTTTATAATGTGTAAAAAATGTGAAACCCTATTTATGATAATTTCAGAATCATTTTCAGTTCGTCTATTGATTTTCAAATGTAAAGTCACATTTATATACATCTCCATATAAATCTATGTATTTTTTTTTTTTTTGGTTGGTGGACTGTCACTAAATTCTGGGTGAATGAATACAATGCAGGCATTTTTCATAATCTTTCATTTTACTGTTTAGCAGCACAATAATTCTGTTTATGTAAAGATTCAGATTATATTCAGATTATATTATAGGATTCCAAAACTAAAGACAATATGTACTAGAAATACCTTCCCTTAACTAATATCTAGCCATGTCTATTTTATTCCCTTGACAAACTTCACCTAACACAGGTCGGGGAGTATTCATTATCATACTGATACTATTTTATTGTGGTTTGAAAATTATGCATCTGCTAAGAGAAAAGTCAGAACCAAGTAAACCATGATCAGTAGTCCCCCTAAAAATCCACAATTTTAAAAAAGTCATCATTTATTAAGTTTCTCAGATAAGATCTATTGTCCTGTACTCAATTGGTTTTACTTTCCATTTTCTCTCTGTTGAGGTGACAAAGATCATCACTGGTAGGAATAGTTTCTGTTATTGGTTTCTTGGACTCCCTTTCCATTAATCCAATTGGTGAGAAATTTAACCTTGAATTACCTTCCAAATAACAAAGTTAATCTGATAACCTAAGCCAAGGCCACATAAATTTAAAGCAGTATTTCACTAACATACTTCTAACATTTTTCATGGAGAACAATGTGACTCAAAATGTTCTTTGGTAACCAGTTATACATTTTCTTATGAATAATTAATGAACAGCAATGTTCCAAAGCTTGAAAACTGACATTCTCATAGTGAACATTTTGTATTAACTAGTAGCTACAAAATACAGGCAGCATATTTATTCAGCAAGTTCACATTCCTACTTTCTTTGTCATATTTTAACTCCTGTTTAACTGAGAAAATATGCATAGAAGGTAAAGTAAAATTTTCGTCCAAGTTTATACATTCAAGTTTATATATCCGATAAGTAAGCCTTACTTATTGTTTAGGAGAATTAAAATTGCAATATTGAGTAGAATCTTATATTTCTTTTAGCAAATATTAACAGTGGTTTCCGGCCAGAATTTTCACTATTCTAAAAGAAAATGAGTAATTTTATTTTAGGATTTAGTAACCCATCATATAGTCATAGCAGGATTATTGTTAATAACCTAAACTGGAATCAGCACAAATGGTCAATCATGGGCAAACATATTATAAATCACATAGAGCAATGCATTCCTGCAAAATCTAACTCCTGTGACACCCACATGGGTGAATCTCAGAAACACAATGTTAAGAAAAAGAAAACAGTCACAAAAAAAAATTGTGCCATATGATTCCACTCTGATAGTTTAAAAAATAGACAAAGCTAAAACATAGTGTTTAGGGATGCAAGCTTAGTGGTATAACTATAAAGAAAAGCGAGAAAATAATTACCATAAATGTTACAATACTAGTGGTTATTCTGGGGGAAGGGAGAGGGGACAGTAATAGGAGAAAGGTAAGGGAGAACTTCTAGGATCTTCGATTGTCCTATTTCTTGACTTGGCTGGTGAGTGTATGAACGTTCACTACGTGAGAAACCAGTGAGCTATGCATTTTCATTTTGTTCACTTTTAGTATGGCTAATATGGTTTAATATGGTTTTGTTAACTTAAAATTTTTTTTACAATAAAAAAGGTTATGTATGAGAGAAAATGGAACATAACCTTGTGCTAATTTCTGATATATTAAGTCTGATGCAAGGATATTCCTTGTCGTCAAAAACATTTTAAATTACAAAATACTATTCCTTTTTTTTTTTAAAAGAGTGTTATTTATCCTATTAAATCTGCTAACTAACCTTGGAGTATAATTCTCAAGGTTGTGTGTGTGTGTGTGTGTGTGTGTGTGTGAGAAAGAGAGAGAGAGAGTTGGTGGGGGAGGGAGATAGAGGCAAGAGAGAGTGGAAAAAGAATAAAGATTTGTACTGGTGGACTGAAGATTAATAGAAGTATTCTCCACAAATTATCTTTATATTGTTGTGTTGGGAAAAAGAAGGGAGCACAAGATAAGCTCAGTACTAGGAACAGAGACACCTTTATATTGTGATACTATCAGAAGGGACTTGTACATTCTAGCTGTTACCAATAATGGAATAAACTTCTCGCTATTATCAGTAATGGAATAAATTTCCAGTGCCCTAATTCTTTGGATTCCTGCCATCCATCTCATAATAGTTACCTCGGCCTTTCAGCTCTGCTAGAGTTACAAGGTGATGTATTTTAATAAGTCCTTTTACTCCCTTCTCTCAAAAAATTAATCTTTGCCAAGGATTGCCAAATTCCCCCCACACACATAGTTTATTACAGATGTAGGTTGTAAAATGTCCTATCGTTGTATCTTTGGAAGGGCACAATAAAATTCCATCGGTTTAAGATAACACATCTGTGGTTCTCCTCAAGCAACTGATGAGAGATTGAAGCACCTCTCCATGCTTAATATTCGGTGGGTGAAGCTACTGGATAATGGCATGCCAACAGAAACTGGCCTATTCTAGAGCTGTAAGATTGTCAAATACTTCTTAATCATAAGAGTTAGGGTTTTATACTGTAATATGTATAATTCCCTGAGATTTAAAATAAAACCCGAAAGCCATGAAAACTTAAATAAAATATGACTGAATATTATTTCTAGCTGGTCTCCCTGCACTTCCTTAGTTGAAGGGAATAAAGTAGAAATAAAAGCCCTATTATTGAAAGGAGTTTGGAAAGTGAAGACAACTCTTTCTGATTCCATTCTTTGTATGCACAAAAAAAGGAAAGATAATGTGTTAGCTGTCAGCAGATGTCTGACACTTGAAGGAGAGTATCATTACAATGAAGGAGCTAACAATATCTCCAAAGGTCATCATGCAGGTATAAAAATGAGAAACATTTGTCCATTGACTATGGCAGTGACCTCCTCTTGAGCTTTAAGTCTAAAAACTTGGCAACTCAGAACTTTATTCAGTATTTTGGGTGTCAAATCCTCTGTGATATGCAAGTCAGAAGGTGTTATTATTTGCAAAATACCATCCCTTTTCAGAAGTTGAACTCACATTAAATGTCAAAAGACAGAAATGCTGAATTTAAACTGAAGTTTATTTTTATTATTTTTTTTAAATTTTATTTTATTATGTTATGAGAAATGACATAAACAAAGATTTACGTTAAAGGAGAGTCATCATTGAAAGCTAACCATGGTGGTCATAGTATTTAAAGAGTTAGAATACCTGAAATTAAGCATTTTATAAAATCAAGAGTTTTCATCCATCGATATAAGGTTCTGACATTTAAAATGTGTTCCTTCCATTTTGTTCACAGGCTCACCTCGTAGCAGCTTTTGAAAAGAGTTTAGGGAATATGACTGGCCGACTGCAAAGTCTAACCATGACAGCAGAACAGAAGGTATGTCCAAGAATTGCCATGGGGGCTTGAAATAAGACAGCAAGTTGCATAGGATGTTTAAACAATGCATGAGATGCAGCTCCTTCAACATAATGTGGCATACTAAATTGGAAAATGACAAGATAATACTTTTTCTTTTCAGATTTTAATTTCTAAAGACATATGATTCAGATTAATCCATAGTAGGACACACACACACACACACACACACACACATACACACACACACAAAAGAAGTTCTATCCAGGCAGTCTATTATTTTACTCGTGGTTGGACCTATTAAAAGAATACCAAATGTTAAGGAAGAGAAGCAGTTGTATAGGAGAAGAGTTAGAATATTCTAGGAACAACTTGTTATGCAGTTGACAAGAATTGCACTCTGACAAGAATTCTCACAAATGCATGGTCTGTAAGCCCAGATATAGACCATGGCTGTGAGCGGAGATACCCATGGAGAAAGTCTGGAGGAGATGCGAGGACTTTACAAAGCAAGGGGCTCACATTACAGCATCTGTGGGACAAGAGACTGAAACACTGATCCTGAGCTGAAGTTTAGAAATACAGAATGCTAAGTGAAGATTTGTGTCCTTTTGGAGTAATGGGGATTAGTTGGCATCTGGGGATGCTGTCTTTGAAAAGTCAAGTTAATTCATATCACAAACTTTAAAATAAACCTGAAAGGTTTTATGGAGGGGGAGAAGGAATTCTAAAAAGAAAGAAACAGAATTTAGTTCATGAGGCAAACATATCCAAAAGGTGCGTGTTGCCGAGAAAGAATCTGGACACTTTCCGTGGGATGACCAGTAACTTACCTCTCTGCCATTATTTTGGTGACCCAAACCTGAGTCCTTGGATGGGTGTTAGAGACAGATGAAGTCTCTAAAACTGTATGGAAACATTTGTAAAAACTGCATATGTGCATAATATGAGCAGATATCCACAGTTTTCATCTAATTTCCAAAGAGATCCAAAATCTAAAAAGCTTTGGATATTTTCAGAATCAGTGCCTATATCTGTCCTGAGAGATGGCTTCAGTTTTGTCTTCAATTCTGTAAAGTATGTCATTAGCTTTACAGAACTAGCATATGTTACCATTTGGTCAGTTTACCATTTTTTAAATTAAAAAAAAAAAAAACCTGAATGAACAGACCAATTAAACTCAAGAGAAAATCAAATATTCCTGTAATAGCCTGGTGTAATTAGCAAACTGTATTTTATTTGCTCTTATCTTTCATTCTCCTATTTCAAAGATTTCCCCTGCTTATGAAAGAGAACACTATCCATCTCTGTCAAACCTGTTCTGAAAGGGAAGATGACAAACACCTTTTGAGCACAGGAATTTTATCTTCATCTTTTTTTAAGGGGGAGAGAGGCAGTCCAGTTTACCACTTCACTATGTAACCTAAGAGCTCAGCAAACAGGATGACGAGGTCTTTTAGGACAGCCAAGTGGGAAAGAATATGAATGTTGGAGCCCGGGAAGCTTGAGTATGAATCTCGGGGGACCTCTTAAGAGCTGTGGAATCTTCTTTTGCTGACCCTCACATTCATCATTTTAAAAGTCAGGTTTATAATAACTACCTTGTAGAATCACTCTGAGGAATAAGGAAGATGCAATATGAGGCCACATACAGTGGATAGTCAAAAAAATTGTTACCTTTCTTTACATTTCTCTCCTTTTTTCCCTTAAAAAATATAGGATAAACCAAATTCATCATTGGCCATGTGCCAGGCATATTGCTAGAAATCATGGTTAGTACTTAAGTCTCACTATCTTTAAGAAATCAAAATTAATGTTTTTTACCATCCCATATTCACTTCTTTTATATTTATAAATAAAACTTCTCATAGAAATTGGAAACTATGCATTTGTTAATTTATAATGCCTATGAATAATGCCTGAATGTTTTTAAATACATCTGCATAATACACAGAATTTTATAATTGTGTACACATTAACCATAAAGGAACATTGCCAAAATTATAAAATTTTCTCAGAAGATATGATGTCTGAAATTGCCTTGCCATTTTTAAACTGAAAATAAAGTGATTGCTTGTCTCATTGCAAGCCATATGCACAAACAATGTTACTAAGTAGTTTATTTTATTAATCTGAGATTTATAACTTGCATATTTCCAAGGTGGCTTTGGGAATCATAAAACTAATTGCAATATGATATGGCACAATTCAATAACAGAATCTAGTGAAAACAAGTAGAGGAATGTATATAATAAGATGCCTGAGCCTATGTAATTTCTACCACAAAGCACTGAATGGAATTGAATGTCAAGGAAGCTAAGGCACAAAGGGAGATTGCTTGGCATGTCTAGTTCTCATTTTCTGACCAGAAGAGCATAATTTAGATCGGAGAGACAAACTTTTTGGCACTGAATTCAAGGACAAATTTATTGTAACATTTCTTAAATTGGGGTCATGGAAAAACAAAAGACAAAATCGCTGTTCAAATAGACATTTCTCTAAAAGCTGAGGGCATAACATTTAATCATATTTCAGTGAAGTCATTTCTTCAGGGAGCTGAGATAAAAGGGTGTATTGCTCTCTGGTGATCCAACAATCCTGGGAAAAAGATTAGTGCATATAGAGCAGAGGTTTTGAAACTGTTCTTGGAGTTCCAAGGCTCATTTGTCCATTTAATCATTCACCAAAGTTATATTGAATTTCTACTGTGTACAAGAGACTGCCCTAGCTACTGAGACTTCAGCAGTGAAATTATATATATATATATATGTATATATATATATAATTCTATATACTACATATAATATATGTATGCATTATTTATATATACACGCATGCTGTTTATATCCTAGTTTATAACTGGTTATAATATAAAATAGAGTTTATATTACAGTAAGTGACGGATTATGATAAAAATACAGGATTTCCGGTGAAGATAAGCACCACTGAAAATGTTAGGAGTGAGGATGTTGGGAGGCAAGGTGGGATGCTAACACATGAAGCAACAAAAGCCAAGGTGGTTTCATGTTCTTGGCTACATACTTAAGAAATGTAAATGAAACTAGGACTCAAATCCAAGTCTTTGGGCTTCTTCTAGCTTCAAAGTATGATTTTCAACAATCATATGGCATTAATAGTCTGAAAACTATATCAAAATATTAGTTTGATTTATAGACCAAGTCCATTTCCTTGAATAGTGTCTTAAAATATTACCTTGTTCCCAGATGCCATATCTAGAATCCTGGTTGTCTTGCCAGAACACTGCTTTTATACCCTTATAGCCTGGTGAGAAAGAAAGATGTATATGAATCACTCAGGAGGCAGAAAATTTGGGGTGCCATTGGAAATATAATAGTATAGTGTCCTGAGTGTACTCACAGGGGACCCCTGCATCTTCACTTAGGTTCCAGAGTAGGGGTGTCACGGGGGAGCCCCTTTGGGCTCTAGGAGGAAGATTAATTCCAGGAAAATGGGGGACTACGTGTCGTAGAAGAAAGGGCACCATGAGCGTGAAGAGCAAGGAGGGAAATTAAGGGAGACATTAAGGGAAAAAGAAGGAATGTGAAGAGAAATGTGGAACTAAGCCTAGAAAGATGTCTAAGGAATCTGATCCTTGAAAAACAAGGAGCCGTTCCAAAGCTTTTGACTCTAGACCAACATGATAAAAGTTAGTTAATGAAGATCAATCCAGCAGCATTTCCTGATCGTTTAACAGCATCCTCAGTATCCACTGGAATGCTACATGTTACATAATAGTAAGTCTATAGGTAGGAAAAATTAAGATAATTGTCATGAATGCTTGTTGGCTGGAGAGTGAAATTGTCTCTAGGTATTGCCCTATACCTAACCTAAGGCATTACAGATTGTGACAGTGACAGAGTCTGATCAAGAATTTTACCTGGATTTATGGTCCTTGTCCCTTTATTAGCACTTCTCCACCAAGATTCTTTGAGAGAATTAAGACTTAATTAGTGAGTAAATTTTTACTCACTAAAAATTTATCATTAGAGTCAGAAAATACGTGTACTAGGCTTTTAGAGCATAGGATAATTTGAATCCATGTTATTCATGGAATCAAGTTACTTGCACTACTGGGATTAGGGGAACTTAGTGCATTTTGTTAGAATCAGGGCTGGTTGGGTTCTTTCAGCAGAAAAATTTACAAGATTTCAAGGCACACACATAATCGTGGGGAGTAGGACATGTTCAAATTAACAACAGCTAGACAGTGTAAGTTTAACTGAGTGTCAGTGTAAGGAAGCAAAAGCAGGTTTAGTGCAAATTTTTAAGAGTCTTGCCTAGAAGGTCAAGTTGGTTGATGAGATTTATTGCCAAGCTTGTACGATTTTTAGCAAGGCCTGTGTCCAGGAGAAATTTGGAAAGAGGTCAGATGCAGTTAGGAAATTAGGTTGGAAAGGATACCAAGCAGGGCTAGTATTATGACAAAGTATTTGATCATCTCATTTTGAAGCATTCCAAGTCTGACCTTGATAACTTGTTTAGCTTCGGAGACATGTACAAAGCAGTTAGAAAAGATATTGACTCTATCCAGCTTCTTTTAATGAGAAACTCTCATGGAAAACTGGAATCTTACATGATCAGCAGGTGTTTGGGGCATCATTATCTTGAATAGCTTACTATAGGTGAATGCAGTTTTAGTTTGGTTCCCACTTTCAAAAAGTGAGAAAATATCAACTAAGTATGATCTGATCATCTAGTCCCAAGATACTGTACAGAATCGTCCTAGCCCCCATCTTCTGTTTGGTATATAATGAAGAGAATGGAAACTGGAAACTACTGAGTTAGAAGAGGCTTTCAATCCATATCTTGATGGCATATACATTTTCCAGGGTTTTTTCTGAAAGTTGAATAGTCTCAGAACTGAAGTATCTTCTATTTGGTCACCTTCAAAATAAAGAAACTAAATGAAAATATTTCAGAGTATCAAATGACTTTATATTTGGCTATTTCTAGAACTCGCTTCTAATTATATTTCTGATCCACACTCCCCACCATGGCCAAAGAAAAAGGAGGATTTCATAGTTGTACTTGGAAGCAGCATTGCAATTTCTAAGCATTATAGTCACCTTACAAAAATATAGCTTAAGGGATGCCTGGGTGGCACAGTCAGTTGAGAGTCTGACTCTTGGTTTTGGCTCAGGTCGTGATCTCAAGATCTTGATCTTGGGGTTGTGAGATCGAGCCCTGCCTCGGGCTTTGTGCTCCTCTTGGAGTCTGCTTGGGATTCTCTCTCCCTCTTTCTCTGCCCCTCCCATTTGGGCTCTCTCTCTCTAAAATAAATAAATAAATCTTTTTTTGAGAAAGAAAAATATAGTTTAAAAATAAATGTGAACCACCAACTGTAATTATGAAGGAGAAAAAAAGGAAGACTAGAAAAAAACTATTATAAAACAATTTCTATGTCTCAGCCAAGTTTTCATTTTAAAGTGCTTATATTAATCTTTATATACTTACTGCTGGAAAAGAGAGAAAGGGAAACCTGACTTTGTTGCCATCCAAAGGAAATGATTTCACTGATTTAGCCATATCCAGACTTTCTGTTTATAATGAATAATAAAGTCACTGGTGTTTTTATATGGCACCAAAGGTGATCAAACACCCTCTTGTTAAAACATACATAGAATTGAAGCTTTACATAATTCTTTGATGGGGAGAAACACCTGTTTAACATAGACCAGAACATTTGAACAAAATCATCCCAACATTTACTGAGATCATAAATCTCAGTGAAAAGACAAAGTCTACAACAACTAAATAAGCTGAATGCATTAAATGATCTGGAAGTACAGAGAAGGGTCCTTTTTTTCTGAAAGGAAAGCTAAGAGGTTTCAAGCATATGGAGGCATTTCACCAGCGCCTTTAATAGTGAGAAAAATACTTAAAGCAAAGGGAGAAATCATATGGGAAGACTCAGTGAAAGGGATAGTTCTAGTTTGAGTGATGCGGAAGGTGGATCTCATTAACTGAAATAAGAAAGAAGGAAGGGATTTTTGCAGATATGAAGAGATACCTAGTTCAGGTTTGGATGGATTATCAGTGTCAAATTTAACTATCTTTTTAATTAAAGACACTGGAATGTTTTATAGGCCCTTGCTTATAAAGTTTTTCTGAAGAACTACTAATATAATTTGGCTAAACTAATTTTTTCATACACATGATTTTCTCAATTTATGTAATGAATGTATTTGTTACCTAGTTATTCTTCCTTTGGGTCTATTGTGCCATACTGAATAACAACTAACCTGTTAATATCTGTTGTTTTTTTAAAAGATACTTAATTTTAGGGGCACCTGGGTGGCTCAGTTGATTGAGCGTCTGCCTTCAGCTCAGGTCATGATCCCCAGGGTCCTGGGATTGAGCCCCACATCGAGCTCCCTGCTCAGTGGGGAGTCTGCTTCTCCCGCTCCCTCTGCCCTTCCCCCCCAACTTGTGCCCTCTCTCTCAATAAATAATCTTTAAAAAAAAGACACTTAATCTTAGAAGTAATCATTCTTCTATCTCATATTAAATGCAGTTTTCTGAAAAAACAATATTCCCTGAGCATTCTACTTCTAATCTTTCTAAAAACAGTTTTGAGAAGAGACTTCTCTAGAAAAGATTAAAGTTTAGACATTGGAATAAGTCAGCTTACTCATAAAATTAAGCTGTATTTTTTAGACCTTTGTATGAGATCTCATTTCCATTTTTCTTCTTTCAACCTAAGGCCACATATTTCAGCAAATTTTTTAATCCACAGTATAAGCACTATTGATTTTAAAGTCAAGGATGAAAATCTGATTTTAATTAAAATTTAATGTGTATTCCAGTTTATATGTTGTAAAATTACTATTTAAATTATATGATTCATTAAGTATGCACTATAGAGCTCCTTTTGTAAATAGTTTTCTGGTAAAGGCAGAATGAATTTCAGTAAACATTTTATCTATTGGGAGATTTATTTTAAGTGAAAAATACATTAAATTTTGGAAAACTTATCTATTACTAATTGAGCAAGGGACAAAATTATAGACAGAACTTGGAGAGACTGAGAAATTATGATGAATTGGATCTGAATTTTGTATTATGGCAGTGGAAATTTTCCACAAACATGTTATTTTTCCTTCATGATAAATATATGCAAATTAAATTACAGTCAAATATTTGAAGATCCAGCTGTGAATCTAGGAGGTTGCTACAGATTGTTCATTATGAGATTCTTTGACTTATAAACTATTAGAAGTCTGTAAGAGGGTTTATTATTTTTTTTAAATATCTGTCATCTGTTAGATATATGTCAGATATCCAATGAAAATAGTTATAAAGTTGGTTATCATTTCAATTAGCATTGCCTGTTTTTTTGTTTTTTGGTTCTTTTGGGTTTTTTTTAAGTGTCTAAGGTTAGAATAGTCTCTGGACGTTCTTATATCTGAAGCTATTTCCTCCAAAGGTGATTGTCCTGATCTTACCTTTTTAATATATTCTGGGAGATGGAGAGTAGGAATAAACTATTTACTATGGAGTGAAGAACCTGAGCCTGATTCTTTGGATTGCTGCCAAAGATGATAGAGAAAATGATCAATGACAATTACATTCCCTAGGAATTCTCCCTCTAAGAGGCTGACAAGAATTCTAATTTTTAGAGTTGCCGACACTGCCGGGAATTCTGGATGCCCCTTGTTTTTGAGCTCCTGAGGGAAATACTGCCCATGCTGAAACAATACTCTACTTCTTTTTTGGAGAAGCACATATATCCTGTCTTCTTCATTCTTCCTCATAGTCATTTCTGATAAAAAAATTCACTTAGATAACTGTGAAAAATCATTTATATGTTCATTGGGACACATCTTAAAGTTACCGTGAGTTCAATAAGAAAATAGATGTTTCATAGCAATTTGATGTGTAAGCTACCTTTTTTTTTTGATAAATTAGTATTATTTAAGGACTGTAGATTGCATGTATTTCTATTCAATTAAAAAAAAAAAATTCCTGTGTTGCTTTGGCTTGGTAAAATTGGGTCTCCATACTAGGAAACTTATTGGATGAAAAGTATCAGAATCTAAGATGACCTTGATTTTCCCAGCAGAATTTAATAAGATGACCTGTAGTAGGAGTGAGGTAGGGATGAGTTCCTGCTTTTATACTTGAATATAAAGAATCGGTTCCCCAAGTGCAAAATAAAGGAGACAAAATATGCAGTCATTCATTCAATAAGAACTCAGGGTTTCTGGCTGGCAGTAAACGCGATGTGGGGCACCAGCTAACTCTGTGATCTAAACATGGTGGTATTAGTAAGTGTGGTATAAAATGCGCACCGTGATATCTTGCTTTATTTTGCACTGGTGAGCTTTAGGTGCCACCCTTTGAAAGGAATAAAGACTATTCAGATCCCATTAATAAGAGAATAACCGAGACATTTTTCTAAAATTCTCCTTTACGTTTAGGTAAATAAGAAGTTGTTAGATATGACTTGACAAGGTCAGGCAGGCATTCAAATCTCCCAGGACGTTCGCACTACATAAAATGAAACCCATGTGATTGTGAATTATGAACAAGGACATTTCACTTTTCTCTCTAGGTACTAAAACTTCTAAATTCTGTTTGTTTCGCAGGAGTCTGAACTGATAGAACTAAGAGAAACCATTGAAATGCTGAAGGCCCAGAACTCTGCTGCCCAGGCAGCTATTCAGGGAGCGCTGAATGGTCCAGACCACCCTCCCAAAGGTATATTGAGAACTATTGCCATTTTTCATCCAATATAATAAGTACCAATTTTATCTTATTTTTTAGAGAGAGGCTGCTTTTACTTGGTGGCACTACCTTTTATAATGGATAACTTGGCCTTAATGCAGTTAGAATCCCAGAATTTAAGAACAGTAGCTTTCCTTATCAATATTTTTTTAATTAACCTTAAGGAATTTTTTTCTATAGTCATACACACGTTTTTCTCCATTTGATTTGGTGAAAGTGGGGATGTTGGGGAGGTTACTTAATACATTCACATCTGACTTCAAGCAAAACACACCCTGTAAAGAGTATGAAAATCTAGATCTGTAAACAAAATAATCGATATGGTAAAATACCAAGTAGTAGGTATGGGGAAGAGCTCATTCTGGGTGGAGGCAGTAAAAAAGGTACACTTCTTACAGAAATGTTAAAAATAGTAAGAAAAAGGACTAAAAGTCTGCTTTTCATTATTACTATGCTTCATCGGTTCTAAACAATAATAAAATAATCTTATTTGCCACCACACCCTCCTTAGCTTCCCACTGAAGAAATGCTTTGTATTCATGTCATCTTTTTTTCTTTGCATAGGTTCTACTTATTCATGTCCTAACTCTTTTCAACAGCATTCAATATGCTCAACTCCTCACCAGTTAAAAAAAAAAAAAATGCTTTTCTAAATCCTGAATGCCCTATCATGTACTTTCCCATTTCCTGGTGAATCCTGGGAACATTTTATAGAATCTTTTTAATGTCTCCAGCAGCCAATCACACTTCGGACCTCTGGAGGGTGGCTTCTCTGACCATCAAACCAGAACTGTTCTCTCCAGGATCCATAATGACTTTCTGGACACAAAATCCAGTACAACACTAAAAATTCGTATTGTATTTGACTTGTAAATAGCATTTGATACTGATGTCCTTCCATTCTACCTGACACATTCATTTCTTCTAATGTTTGTAACATTCTCACTCTTAGTTTTTCTCCTGCTCCTTTGAAATCTGTTTCAAAGTTTCTTTTGCAAGTTCACTCATTTGTATCCATTTGTTAAATGTTAGTATTTCTTAGAACCCAGTCCTCAACTCACTTCCTTCATGATTTGGTACTTTGTGATTCTCTTCATCCTATCTAAAAGTCTGTACAAACTCACCTAATCCTCTAGCTATATTTAACATTTATGTGTTGATAGCTGTCAAATATGTCTCTCCAGGCCCGGCTCATCTCTTGAGTTACAGATCTATAAATCTAGCTGCCCCAGAGAGAGCTCCATTTGGTTATCTTTGGATGGCTGTTTGTCATGCTAAATTCAACATCTCCAAATTTGAACTTGTCATCTTCCCTCTTAGCCTGCTTTGCCTTCAGTATTCCTTGCCTCAGTAAATGGCACCATCATCCTCCCATATAGCCATAAATCTAGATGTCATTCATAAATCCTCCTCTCCTCATTCATTAAATCACCAAGTTCTGTTGATTCCAGCTGTTAAATAGCTCTTGGATCTGTTCCCTTTTCTCTCATCCTGCTATCACCATCCCTCATCTCTCCCCTGAGCTATGACCAAAAACTCCTAAATCCTTCCTGCCTTTCATCTTATACCACTTTATAAGTGGTTCTTCACACTGAAACCAAAGCAATTGTCAACAACAGGTATCCCATTGCCTTTAGGATGAAATACAATCTTCTTAACTTGACATAATCTCTCTTCCCCAGCTTTGTTCATTCAGCAAATATTTATTGACTGCCACTTATTAGCTAGACACTGCTCTAGACCTTATTCTCTGCTTTTTTGTCACGTTGTATATTTCAGCTACCCCAAATTTCTTCCAATTTTCTAAAAGTTCTTTATATGTTCTGGTTATATCTACTTAAAATTTTCTGCCTTGTTTGTTCAGCATAAAAACTTTTTGAGACCTTATAAGAGTTGGCCTAAATATGTCTCCTTGACCCTTAAGCTGGATGAGGTCCCCTTGTGATATCTTTCTGGAAATAACTGTACTTCTATCCAAATGTGTAGTATACTTTGGTGCCTTAATTTATTTAAGGCCTGCCTTTTCTGATCAATGGTAGGGTGGTTTGTTTTTTCAATCCACGTGGCTATGATGATGCCTTACACACCAAAAGGGCTTATTTGAATTTTGATTTAAAAAAAATGTAATTTTTAAATACCTGAATTTATTATATAAAGTGAGATATACTTAAATTGAAGGAAAAACTAGTTCCCTAGGAGCTACTTCTGTTAAGAATTTAGCAACTTTCCATGTGGGAGAGTTGATTTATATGCCACATGGAAAATTACTGCATATTTAAAGCTTATCTTAGAGCTATAATAAAGCAGCGTATGTTCTAAATCTTCATGTCGTAAATAGGTCCAGAAGGGATTTTAAAAGGCTTAATCCTTTCTTTAACACAGTACAAGTCACTCAAGTAAAACTTTCTGGACGGATTCTTTTTATCATAGGCAACAGGTAGCCTCATATACCTACTGGAACTGAAAAAAAGGAACTCCTCTGCTCAGAAATGCGGGAGGGATACATAAAATGAGCAAAATGATATAATCTTTGTTTCCATTAAGCTTTTAGTCTTGTGGGAAAGCAGGAAATAAACAATTGTTGTGATCGTTGGTGTAGCTGAATATGTATGCCAAAATAGTTAATAAGATATAAAATGGACAAGAATAGATGGCATAGAAAGCAAGGGTCAGGGAACCTCATAGAGGTTCATAGTCAGGAAATGCCTATCCCAGATAACAACATTTAAGGAGAGCTCCAAGGAATAATGATCAACTCATCTGGTAAATATTGAGAGAGGAATATTCTAGAAGAGTCTTGAGATAGAAAATGGACTAGTGCCCTTATGGAACTGATACAATGAGCAAAGGTACAACACGTAGAACCAGGTTAGAGAGGTAAGTACTGACCAGATTACTGAGAGACTTTTAGGCCCTATTTAAGAGTCGAAATGTTTTCTTTCTTTTTAAAATGAGAACCTATTGAAGAGTCCTAAGCAAGGCAGTGATGATGTTTTCCTTTAAAGAGAATTCTCTAGCTACTGTCTATTGAATGGTTTGAAGGTGAGTAAGTTGGACAGCTATTCTTGCTGTCAAGCTGGTAAGTGAGAGTCATAGCTTGAACTGGGGCAGTGCTGGTATGAAGGGTAAGAAGAGGAAACGAATGGATGAACAAACACATAACTGAAAAACAGACTTCTAAAATAAGCTTCTCCATTCACTTGTATTGTTGATATCCATTTGGTCAACCATTCTTTACTAAGCTCTATCATGCCACATGTACTGAATCAAATACTTACAAGCACTAGAAAGGAATTGTTAGAGATGAGTAAAATGCATTCCTTTCATTCCATGATATTATTGAGATCATTCCTTTGCTAATCTTTGTTGGTAAATGCCATCATAATTGAAGGTAGATAATACCTCTAAGGACTACTTTTGATTTATGATTATAAGAACATAGCCATCTCCTTAAATTTTGAGGGTTAATCAAAGTCAAATGCAATTTATTAATTCTGGGTATACTAAAAACTCTGGAGTACTTTAACACAGTACAATTGCTTCATTTGTGAAAGTCATCACAAAAGCTTGTAGCCAACCGCAGCAGAAATTTAACACACAAATAAATACCAACATATTCTTCTTTTCTTTATTCATATAACTTCCATATTCATTGACTAAGGGATACTATGCTCCTTTATCAAAGTTCAATCAAAATAGCACACATAAATAAATGCCTTGATTTAAGTTTTGACATTGGTAATATTTTGGGCAATATTTTGGGCATATAAATACAGTAAATATTCTCATCATTATTTTTTAAAGTACTTTTAAGAGCCAAATTCTATGGATTCTGAAAAATAGTTTTATTTTTTCCCTCCTATAAAATTTGTCAGCATACTTATTATCTTAATGGAAAAATTAAGGTACTTACTGCTACGTATGTATGACTATAAGGTTAGAGATATGTATACATGTATTACATACCCACACATATAGTCACTTATATTTGAAAGTAACAGTTATAGTTTCATTGTCATGGGGTGTTGTAATATTAAATAAATCAGTCAACTGGAAGACTTTGATTTTATACTATTGTTTCTATGGAAACTTTTTGAAAGCTATATAGTAATTTCTGACATCTTAGAAGTTCCACTGAGATTTTGTACTTGGCAAACCTTAATTGATGCCAATTAAATATAGTAATAGGTTTGGCCTTAAAGCAGATTTAACCTTAAAAACAATTTTATAAGTTCTTAGTGTCTCCACTAGCAATTTCAGTTCACCGTACGTAGATAAAATTTCAACTTCAACAACTATAAATAAATCTTATAAGCTGACTGTATGGAGTAAGTGGGTATCTTCGAAACGTGATTAAATATCAAATGTTATTTTTTTTCAAATTACCTTGTGTGACTAAAGCAGCACTACATGCTTTTGAGAAGTATGGCAAACCTGTATCCCATGGCAGCACAACAGACGTTAGAATCTGTGTAGGTGTCAGATTGGCTCTTCTGTGTTTCCGCTTTGTGACTCTGATGAAATTACTCTTAGTAATTAAACTTACTTCAGCGCCTTGCTTTAAGAATGAAATTAGATAAGGGGCACCTGGGCGGCTCAGTCGGGTTAAGTATCTGACTTCGGCTCGGGTCATGATCTCAGGGTCCTGGGACTGAGCCCCGTGTCGGGCTCCCTGCTCAATGGGGAGTCTGTTTCTCCCTCTCCCTCTGCTGCTCCCCCTGCTTGTGCTCTCTCTCAAATAAGTAAGTAAATTCTTTAAAAGAAAAAAAAAGAATGAAATTAGGTAATCACAGGGCAGAGTAAACACATAGTAAAAGCTAGCTTTATTATTACGTGTTATTATTATTACTGTCATTACTATTCCAAGTCATGGGTGGGATTATGATGGAAGAATTGCACTGTCTTAAATATGTTTTCTGTTTAGTTTACACATGCAGTCTATGCAGTTTCTCTCTCGAGCGCCTTTCCCTCACTGGCTCTTTGACCTTGGTCAAGTTCTTTGTACTTCAGTTTCGTCATCTGTGAATTGAATTGCTTAGATAACTTCCAAGGTTTGTTTTGGCTCTATCACTGTATGATTCTATGAAATGGAAAATTAATATATTTAGCTTCAGTAGCTTTATTCAAAGCACTAATAATAAAAAGACACAATTAATTCTCATGCTATTATGAGTTTCCATTTACTCCACGGAAGTAATCATTTGGAATAAATCATTTCGGAAAATCTGCCTGATCCAGGTATTCAGTAGAAATCACCAGCATAGCATTTCATTTTTGGATGAAACTCAGAACTCATTAAACCACCAGAGCTACAAACTTATATGAGATACCCAGTGAATCTTAATGCCGATAACCCAGTTAATTAAAGCAAATAAGGTGGTACTTTATTAAACTTATAAAACCAAAACTGCACTGAAATGATGTGTACAAAGCCATGTTGACTTTTATCAGCAGACTTCCTCTCCGAAAGCCTAAAAGTCTTATTCGTTCACAGTGAAAGTCTTTAGGAGGTAACGTGCTGCTCTCTGTCTGTTGCTAGATCTCCGCATCAGAAGACAGCATTCCTCTGAAAGTGTTTCTAGTATCAACAGTGCCACGAGCCATTCCAGCATTGGTAGTGGTAATGATGCTGACTCCAAGAAAAAGAAAAAGAAAAACTGGGTAAGCCCTGGTCATTCATCTCATTCGAAAGCTTATTAGTGCACAATGAGTCAGGTTTTTTTTTTTTTTTTTTCCCCTTTGGAGCTTTAGAAATCTGTAGCAGTTTACGAAGAGTCTCCTTCAAGTGACTGGCCCCTGGAATGCTGTACTCGTCACCAAAATTAGGGTGGCATGGTGCTGAGGAGTGTATGTTTTAGTCAGGACTAGTCTTGGGTTTGAATCCCAACTCTGCCACTTACTACTTGCACCATTTAGGCAGGCTACTTCACTTTTTGAGGGGGCCTACATTTTCTCATCTACAAAAATAGGATAATTAATACTGACTTTATAAAGTCATTGTAAGGAAAAATAAGATGACATCTGTTACTAAATGACAAGGCAGAAGTTTACTGTGGGGATGAGGAAGAAGAAAAGATGGTGGGCATGGAGGAAGAGGAGAAGAAATGAATTGTAAAAAAAGGACAGAAGAAACCTTGAAAGCCTCCCCACCTCTCACTTCAACAGGGCATAGTGTGAATAAAGCTTCACCTCCTCAGAAATCAACCACATTAGGGTCTGCTTTCTTTTTTTTTTTTTTTTTTAAGAGCATATAGCAGAAATACAGAGATGCACTTTCACAGAACAGTGCTTTACATTTGCTAGATATAGAATTTATGATGATATTAAGCAATTGCTAAAAAAAAAAACTGAAGGGAAGATGCTATCACAACAAAATGTTTAAAAACCATGCAGTAAAGGATTTCTTTTAATATCATGAACCAAAGGTAGTTTTTTAAAATAAGTACAACTACTGATGAAATCCAGAACATAACTATCAGAGGATTTTGCTGGAGTGCCTACTATAAATAATGAAAGAAATATCTCTTTTGTTTTAAAAAAATGTTTATACAGGTAATATTTTAAAATACTGATCAGCCTTCATTCCCTTGATTTGTAATTCCACACTCTTTCATGTTTCTGCAAGGTGAACTCTAGAGGAAGTGAGGTGAATATAAACCGTGGACAATTTGGCATGCATCTATAAAAAATACCCTACCTTGGCATGAATGCTATTCATTTTGGCAGTAGGCTTTTTATACCTTTTAAAAACAGATTACCTTGTATGTCTTTTCTTTGTGTCTTTTCATTTTAATCTCAAATTTTAAAGAGAAGAGGTCAAAACCACTTTCTGAATAGAGCTGTAGGGGATACCAATTCTGGTTTTGAATAGTACGGGAATTGAAAATTTGAATAGAAAATCACAATTAATGAAGTGTTAGGTGAATTTGATTTCATTTTGCTTTTTAAGTTTATACTGTCAGCAGGACATGACTTGATTGTAGCGCTAAAGTGGCCATTTAAAACAAATTGCCTTGAAGAGAGAAGCATTGGGAGTGGAGATCCCTTCAAGGTACTTAGTTTTAAATGAGTGCTCTGACAGCCATGCCCTTGACCCTGCACTATTTCAAAGCCTTCCGTGTTTGCGCTGCGCTGGATTAATATAAGAATAAAACGAAACACAAAACGCGGTATCATTTTTTTCTAGAGATACCGTGCTGCACCTGTTAATACTCTGCTTGTACATACTGACCCCAGGCAGTGGCTAGGATGGCATCTGCAAACTAACGCCCCAAAGCCAAATTCTCCAAATGCAAATAGACACGAAAGGTAATTTCTGTCCTCTTTTCAGCTGAGAAGCTCATTCAAACAAGCCTTTGGGAAGAAAAAGTCCACCAAGCCTCCTTCCTCACATTCGGACATTGAAGAGCTTACTGACTCATCCCTCCCAGCGTCACCGAAAGTGCCCCATACTGCGGGGGACTGCGGGGCCACATCCATGAAGCCCTCACAGTCGGCCTCAGCGTAAGTCACTCCCTCTGCAGGATGCTGAAGTCTTTTTAAAAAACACCTCCAGGCCAAGCCCCTGTTTGTGATGTAAACGCAGTCGGGTTGCAACACCATCTGTGCCAGTCGTTTTCCAGTCTTCCCTAGAACTGTGGACAGCCCTCGTTTCTCCTTCCCATTTCACATGTTAGAATTTGAGTGCCTTGTGATCTCACTCTCCACTCTTCTGAGTCATCAGTCTCACTTCTTTTCACTGGCATTGGTCCATGTCTCTGTCTCACTGTGCATTCAATGCAGGTCACCCCTTGTCTGGCCACCAAAGAAACGGCAAAATGGCCCTGTGATCTACAAACATAGATCCCGGTAAAATGGCATGTGATGCATGCAACTTGCCAAGTTCCTGGTTCTAACCTCAGCACCATTTGCCTTTGCTCTTTCTAAAATCACTCGCATGCATTTCAATGATAAAAACCTCCTCTGTCTCTGGTTTTGAAGTCCAGCTTGTTTTCCTAAAACCAAGCTGTAATCCATTTGCCTTTAATTCCACTAGATAACCTAGCATAGCATTTTTATAGTAGCTCACCATTTGATGTTACAAGAATGAATGAAACCTTGAGAACGTAGAACATGTACTCTGATGAGGTGATTCTCTGTTTTATATACTATTTAAAATCAAATTTCCTTGTATGCCCATGACAATGACTAGTATAGAACTGTCACGTAGGACAGAGCCACAATAGGACCATTTAAGACACTTGGGTATCTCCGATAATTTCACCACTTATATAGGAAGGAGGAACCTAGCACTATCATTTTGTAACCAACAACATAGCCCTCACATTTTAAATGGAAAAGGTACTAGTTAATAAAAAGCAAGTTCTTGCATTGTATTTCCTGCAAAACTGCCCACAAAATAACAATAACAAAATAATAAGGAAGTAACGTATATGACCTTCGAGCAGCCCTCGACTAGCCCTCTTGCATGGGTTGAAACCTGTGATTTAGCTTCATTAGCTTTGATCTCCTAAATCAGCTGAGCCTACAGGAGGATTCTATAACACTCATCCATTATTTAAATGTCCAAAACTAATCTCCCTGATTTATTTCCTACAATATTTGTATTGGATTTTCATGGTAACTTGAAGACAGTGTTGTGGCAAATAATGTTATACTTTGCACAGTTTTGCAAAAAAAAAGAAATCAGTGTTTTAAGAACATCATAACTGCTTTTAAAAAAAAGAATATTTCGTAAGTTGCAAATAGAGATTTAGGTCCCTTGAAAAATGGCGGAATAAGATGGTGTAATGCTATGCAGCCCCATGAATATCAGCCACAAGGATATTTTGAAGATTACTTGGTATTGAGTAATAATGGATTGTTTTTAAACTTCAGAAAAATGGGAAGAAAGGATTAAAGGAAAAAGACAGCTCCTGTTTTCAGTTTTGAACCTGTGAATGTATTACTGTTTGTAAAACTCTTTTTCCTTCTCTTTAGGTTTTGCCAGCAGCAAAGAACTTCTGTAGCTGCTGGATAATATTGCAGTTCAGCCTTAAAAGAAGCATTGGTTTTCCTGATGCTCTGGCTTCCCTCCCGACAACTGATTTTGTGTTTGGTTCCCTCTTCAGGATCTGTGAATGCACGGAGGCTGAGGCAGAGATAATTCTGCAGCTGAAGAGCGAGCTCAGAGAAAAGGAATTAAAATTAACAGATATTCGACTGGAAGCCCTCAGCTCTGCTCATCATCTTGACCAGATCCGGGAAGCTATGAACCGGATGCAGGTCAGTGCTGAGGCACCTTCCACGAGCAAAGAGGAGAGATGAAAAATATTATTTCATTGCCACTCTTGGTTATTATAAAAACAAATCTACCTTTTAAACCGACCGTGGAAACACACTCTGTTTATTCAATATTTGCACCTCATTTCCTAACACTGAACGGAGAGTTTTGTCAAAGCCAGGCTTGGAAGTGAGAGTACTGACTGGCCAGTCACACTCAAGGGCCATTCAAGACACTCGTACCAGTGATTGGATTCACTTGAGAGCTGAGCTTGTCGAGAAACTACTACAAGCCTCGTGTCTTCACTTTCCCATGATTTATCTTTGTGTTGGCTTTTCTCCCTTCTTTTGAAATCTGACTTTCAATTGCCTTTACCTATTTTCTATTGAGGAAAAAAAAAGTAATGAGGAAACTACAGAAATTTAACACAAGCTTTCTAAATATGAAAGTAAAAGTGATGTAGAATGCCATCTGTAAAAGTAAAGCTTTTGTATTTTGGGGAAGCATCTGAAGGCTAATTTCAGAATCAGCCTGTGCTCAGACTGAATTTTCGTTTTATTATTGTAAACCTGTAATCCCTGTGTACCGCAGAGGACTGAAACAAGAAAAGCTCATTGCTGAGCAGATTTATCTGCTACTATGTATATTCACCAAAAGGTCTTTGTGGTTTTTATGAGCCTAGTGCCCTCAATTTGAAGGAACAGAAACTTTTTCAGATGTTAGCTGGGGTTTTGAAGTCATTTTAAATCATCGTATTTGTATTGTTTCTGACTCTGGTTTTCAACTCTTCATGAGTTCAGAGTATTACAAATGGCATTATTTACCTGTAAGATTTTAACAGTATGTTTAAAATGAGAAATTTTGGGAGATGCCTGGGTGGCTCAGTCAGTTAAGCATCTGCCTTCAGCTCAGGTCATGTTCTCAGGGTCCTGGGATGGAGTCCTGCATCCAGCTCCTTGCTCAGTGGCGAGCCTGCTTCTCCCTCTGCCTGCCGCTTCCCCTGCTTGTGCGCTCTCTCTCTCTGTCAAATAAATAAATAAAATCTTTTAAAACAATAAGGTGAGAAATTTTATGAATGCTTTAAATATTATTATTCTTCATTCAAATGGGACCAAGTCCTGGAAGACTCCTCAAATATACGGTATATTCAAAAAATACCTAAACAAATTCTAATGGTGCATCTATATTTGTGAATACATGAGTATACGTATGTAAGAATGAGAGTAAGTTAACTTTCCTTCTGTGGAGAAAATCCTGTTTTCATAATTTATATTTGTTTACTTAACATATCACCACATGCTTTATTTAATAAACTAAATCATCAACTCTGATAAAAGCGTTGGTACCATTTTTCTCACTCAAACTAGCTGGATTTTTTTTTTTCTTTCATGTTTCCCATCCTCACAACAGAACGAAATAGAAATACTGAAGGCAGAAAATGACCGGTTGAAGGCAGAAACTGGTAACACGGCTAAGCCTGCTCGTCCACCGTCAGAATCCTCAAGTAGCACATCCTCCTCATCTTCACGGCAGTCGTTAGGACTTTCCCTAAACAATCTGAACATCACAGAGTCTGTTACCTCAGGTAATTTTGTGCACACACCTGCCTGAATCAAATCATGCCTGTGGCTTAGTGGGGGGGGAGGGGGCTGGAATTTGGGGAATGTCACCCACCCCTGTTCTCACCTTACCCTTGGAAAAATGTTGGCCCTCTTAGTTCTCGGAAATAGCCCCATTCTTCTTTTAAAAATTTCTTCTACTTTGTTATAACTTTAAAAGAACATTCTCTGTGAAAGAGTGAAAGACTTAAGAGACAATGGTTTTCATGTCATTTAAAAAAATTACTTGTGCTTGAGAAGTACTTTCTTAATGATTACAAACACAATAAGGAAATGTTCTCAGTGGTGATCATTAGTACTTATAAATATAATACTAGTAATCACATGCAATTTTATAGTATTTTAAGGGTACAAAGCCCATTTACGAGTATATCAGGACCTCTCCGTAAATTTGACCAGATGATCTTGCATGATGTTGCCCAGAGAGAACATAATGCTACTACATCACCCAGGGCACAGTTCTATTAAATTTCCAACAAATGAAAAGAACTCACTGGATTCTGTTATTGTGTTCAGGGGTACTAATGATGGGACCGGGGTACAGTTTTATTTCATTGCAAATAGAATCATCTGACATAATGTTGTCTTAATGTGATAAAACTCTTCAGTTATAAAGTGTAACTGCTCCTATGGCAGTGAATCATTTTATGTATAGAAGATTTAGTTTAGGAGAGATTTACATGAAGATCTGTGGTAATTGCAAAGCATAGCCACCAGATGACGCTTGGAAACCAATGATATACATGTTCCTGGGTAACTAGATTCCATTATACAACTATATAGTTCTTCCCGGCTTGCCTTAAATTACACTAAAATAGAGAAGAAGAAAATGAAGAGGAGAAACAGAGACCCAGCATGCTGTTATTGATTAAATTGTTAATAAATTGCATCTCTTCTAGAAAGTCAGAATTTTAACAATTCTACTGTTATATCTGCCCTTCATAATGTAAAATGAATGGCTCAAATGTATAACTTGGCTTTCTTCTTAGAAAAGACAAGTGGGAACTAAAAGGCAAGTAGGAACTCCCTGAAATTCAGGAAAACACTGTCTGTAACATTTGGCAGGTATTGGGGAAAGGAAATGAATTCTGAGAATAAGCATCAAGTAAAACGAGTATTAGTAGCCAAGAAGAAACAGAGAGATGTCATAATTAAATGAACTTATAAATCATACAGTAAATTAGAGCTATGGGACTACGATAGTAACTTGAATGTGTAAATTGTAAGGTGTTATCACCCAAATTCTTCAAAAGATGCTAAAAAAGAAAAAACAAAACCTTTAAATGTATAGATTCTGGGAGCCCTGAGCAATTCCTATATGTTGGCTTGTTAGTGATGGGGCTTGTTGGTGATGAACCTAATAGGGAAGTGAAGCAGGGTCCATAGCCAAAGGCAGTCAGTAACTCTCTTGTCCTGGGTTGACTCCTAAGGAAAGTCATAGGCTTGTACCTCACAGGATGGCATCATGGCAGGATTTCACTGCTTGTTACATGATTTTATCTCATGGAAATATAATAAGGTTTAAAGGAGGCATGGTTAGTACTAAAGATAGTTTAGAAATAGAAGCCAAATAAAAATGAAACTAAAATTCATGTCCAGGAAGGACTAAAATTCATAAAGATAAAGATAAATAAATCAAGTATAGTTTCTGTGTTCATCAGACTGAAAATACTGATGTCCGTGATTCAGAATTTGGGGCAAATTTTTGGAGGGGGGTTTCAAAAATGTACTTATTATTACTCATTATTTATTTGTAGTTCAATATTATTTTATTTCCCTAATTATTTCTCATTAGTGATAATTGTATCTGAACTAACAAAATATTAAATCACATGAGTAGGATACTGTTTTCACTGCCTTCACTCTTGTTTACTGGGTTCAAAATTAGAAATCAGAAGTGCCTTTCCATTGGGGCTTTTTAGCAAAAAAACTTTCTAGGGTTCATGATTAATTTTTTTTAAAAAGGTGAGAAGTAGGCAGGCGTGTGGATAATTGACAAATGTTTGGTTCCTGAAATATAACTGCATATTCCATATATCCAGTAAAGACAGAAGTTGAAAAGTCTTCTCTTTTTTTGGTCAGAATTTCACTTGATTATAACCAGAATGGCAGATCTTTTTATTCTTCCTTCAAAATATTGACAGAGGACCATGACTTATTTTCCGTAAAAAACAAAAACAAAAACAAACCAAAAAAAAAAAAAAAACCCGAAAAAACACACATACACAGAAAACCTCAAATTTACTGTTTTTCATTTTTTTCTTGGAGTTGTTTCTTCAGATGATCATCTTATCAATATATTGGGAACAGGGGAAGACACAGAGTGAGTCGTGATGTGCTTCTCCCCTCACTGTGAAGAGAATGAGACACAATAAACACATAGAGAAAGGGAATAACGGTTAGAACAGCTGACCTTATTAAACACTGAGGATAAAGTGCTGTAAGAGCATTATCTCTGTTGGTCTCAGTAGCCCTATGAAGTAGGTGTTGTTTGAGCCCCATTTACAGATGAGGAGACCAAGATTGAGGAAGGAGACGATAATAATTTGTTCAAGATCATGGGACTAGTAGGAGGCAGAGCTAATATTTGAACCCAGGTCTGTACGAATCCAGTGCCTGACCTTTTCAGTACTATATTCATTTTGCTTTAAGTAACCACATATGAGAAGTCGAATAGAGACATTCATTCATTTATTGGTAAATATTTACTTCACCGCTGTCAGAAGAAATTCCATATTTTAAGCACAGTTTTTAAAAGTAAGCATAACATGAAATGAATAACAGGTTCCAAAACAAACCTGAGCAGAGAAGTAGATCAGAAATCAGATTAAATGCCTTGCTATGGAGTACTAGGCTGCTCATGATCTGGCCCTTGTCCACCTCAACATCATTTCATACTACTCTCCCCCGCCTCCCAACTTGATCTCCCCACCCCTGCCACCCAGAGCATTTGTATGAGCCTTGAACACACCTAGCTCTTTCATCAAGGCTTTTGCATTTGTTCTTGTTTTCTGGACCTCTTTTCCTAGGTCTTTCTTGCTGGTCTTAGCTCCAAACAGCACCTCCTCAAGGAAGCCTTCCAGGATGACCTATCCATGTAGAGCTGCCTCTCTTTGGTTACCGTTTCACTGCTGCATGCCCATTACTTCTTGAGCTTGACACATTCTGAAATTACCCTGTTGAGAATGTATACTCCAAAAGAGCAAGAAATTCATTTTGCTTCTCACCTTTGTATTCATTCCTAATGCCCAGCACAGTTCCTGGTATCATTTAGGTTTAATAACTATTTTTGAATATTTGTACACATTTATGACTAATTGAGCAAAGTACTAAAGAGATAATTTGGTCACAGCCTACCAGAAATTTAGATGTAGGCAGCCAACAGTAAGCCAATCTAAACTTCTAAGAAAAAGAGCAAGAGGATTAAATGACACTTAGCGAAGAGTTTTACTTTTGACTAAGATAAGCAACAAGGTGAGAGATTGTGAGCATATTAATCTGGTAAAATAATTAAATTTCTAGTAAGGAGATTATCTTTGATGATTTAAAAATTTCTAACAAAAAAAAATCCATATTCCTCAAATTCTGTTGATTTTTGATTGTTAGGGTCCTAGGGCATTTTTTTTTTACTCCTTCCTTTGTGAAATTGCATATTCTTAATTATTAAGATAATAGGACCATTCTGTTTTCAGAAGCTATTTGATTAAATTATCATTTCTCTGGTACTACATTCATAGCCCTTATCTCTATAAATTTACAGTCAGAGTAATTGAGGCCCCTTGTGACCAGACACATGTGCTCTTTAGCACGTAACTGAATTTCTTTTGTCCACAGAGCACCATATTCATATTAAACATGGCTCTATAATAAAATTATTGTCAAAGGAAAACATATATGTGGGATAGTTGATGTTAATAATTATCCAAATTGGACATTAATCTCATGTATTTTGAAAATTAATCTTTAATTCCATTTAAAGGCTGATGCTTTGAAGGTTAGCTAGCTTTATCATGCTTCTGTAAGTCTTAGCTGATTACTAGAAATACTATTTTGGTTTTAAAACTATAAGCATAAAGGGTACAGGAGAGTGATAATTAATGTGCTTCTGTAGGGAAGTATAATACTATGGTTAAAATTCAATAACAGTACCTAATAGTTATAGATATAAGGTAAGCAGTAATATAGCTGGATATGTGCCAAATGCTTGAAAATAATTTCACTTGACAGCCAATCTCAGCACCTTAGCATTCGTAAATTACATGGGTATTGAGCTTGGATATTTTAGGTTGGATAGAAAAATCAAATTGCTTTTCTGTTTGTCACCGTTACAATGGTAACTGAATATTACTCAAGTATTCCTCAGACCTGGGTCTAATAGAAAAACAAACCCCTTATTTCCTCATCTGAAGGCGATGGCCCAGCATGTGGGTGAAGATCTTTGGAGGCAGAAATAAATTCTTAGATTGAACCTTCAGTCCAACCACACTAATTCATCTTCTTGAAAGCTGAGATTTTTCAAACGAGTTAGGCTAGAATGGGAAACAGAAAGGCCAAATATTCCCACTGAAAACTATGAGGAAGAAAACAATGAAAATAAACAATTCCAAGCTAATGTGACTCTATTGTGGGGTGTGCGTGTGTGTGTGTGTGTGCGCGTGCACGTGCACATGTGTGCATGTGTGTTTATTTCTTTGAAAATTTGGTAGATATTTTGCTAGACGATGCTGGTGCTAGTGATGCAACTGGACACAAAGATGGCCGCAGTGTGAAAATTATCGTCTCCATAAGCAAGGGCTATGGCCGAGCAAAGGTATGTTCTTAATCTTGAATTCTTTATTACTAAAGCATGAGCATGACCATGAATCAAATGTATTTTAAATTTGAATATTTGTCCTGGTAGATACACTGTCAGCAGTGTGTGTCTTGGCATTGGCCTAATATGTTATAAAAACATGAAAGTTAGGGACTCAAAAAAAAAATGGCACCATCATATAAGTAGAAATGTGTCTCAGTACATCACGTTCATTCACTGGTGACAATCTTGGTTGTCATTCTCATTTCTATAACTTCAAAAAGGAAACATTGCTTTCTTTGACATCAGCATCTTGTCTAACATTCTTTTGGTGTCACCTGTAAAATACAGGTGATATTTATGATGTGTAGTAACATGTTACCGAGCTGTCAATATAGGAGGAGACTATAAGCTATATGAATATTCTAGATGCTGGGAAGATATATTTACTGAACTTAGTATGACAATTCCATTGATGCTACTTGTATGTATCATTTTTAAGCAAAATCTAAGCTGATGAGGAAAACATTTTAACTTGAACCAAATGCTGCTACCAAATCATGACTCAAGTCCTTTTTTAAAACTAAAAATATTATTTCAAGCTGAATTTGTAGTTGAGTGGCCAAGAATACAAATTTGTAAGTCTCTGAATTTTTTTCCTACCAAACAGAAAAACAAAAACTCCTTTGGAATTTTAAAACAGTTGAAGTAGTGAAGTTTGAAAAGTAAGATGGCACTTGTGAATTATTACACTGAGCAAATATTCGAAGAATTCCAGTGCCATAAACTTTCTGCTTGAGCAGCAGATTTATGCCTGATTTTCCCAAGTGGGTCTTCATGCAAAAGACTGTAATAGTGTCAGTGAAGCTTAAACTATTTCTAATTTAAAAGCAGCTACTTACAAAGCGTGGTATTAGCATTCATTTTGACTGGGTTACAATAATACTGGAAAACAAGTTTTCTTTTTTTTAAATAATTCTTCAAAAGCAATGTTTTTGAACATCCAAAGTAGTTGTCTTCGTCTTCTTGGGCAGCCATAACAAAATACCATAGATTGAGTGGCTCAAACATCAAAAATGTATTTTATCACCATTGTCAAGCCCAAGATCAAGGTGCTAGCCTATTTGGTTCCTAGTGAGGAGTCTCTCATTGTATTACAGATAGCCACCTTCTTGATATGTCTTCACATGTCCTTTCCAAAGTGTGTGTACTTGGAGAGAGAGAGAGAGATGAATGTCTCTCTCCCTTCCCCTGCTTATGAGTCACTAATCCCATCATGAGAGCCCCATTCTACTGACCTAATCAGATTTCCTCCTAAAGGCTCCATTTCCAAAAATCAACACATTGAGGGTTATGGCTCTAACATATGATTTTGGGGAGACATGAACATTCAGTCCATAAGAGTACTAAAAAAAACCCCACAATGGTTTGCTGTGAATTTCTTAACTTTTTCTAGAAAAAGTATTGGCTTCTAACTTGGATTATATCTAAATGATGATAATAATCATTTACCCTTATAGAGGTGAATGTTACAGAGGAAAAAATCGAGGCTCTGAGGTGGCTAAGTGTCTTACCTAAAGTCACATTTTTTTAAATTAGGTGATAGAGAGTCTGTGTTGTAGAATCCATATCTCCTAATATCTGACTCAGTTATTATTCTAACACCTCTTAAGGATGAATGCAGTTGGCGACCAGAATCAGGATTGTGACCAAACAGGTCACAAGTCAGTTTTCCATACCATTCCACTTCATCTCATCTCTTTCTTTCTTGTTGTTGCTGTTGATGTTACTTAATTTATTTGTTTAGTTTGTTGGGATATGTTTTATTTTATATAATATACCATATGTGTCTGTTACAATAAAACCCACAGGCTTAATAAACATTTTAGTCTTAATTATGAGTATATTAATATATTTTAGTAGAAAATGTAGTGATAAAACAAGACATACAATTGGGTTTTATCATGTTTTATTTTATTCTTATTTAGGATCAGAAGTCTCAGGCATATTTGATAGGATCCATTGGCGTTAGTGGAAAAACCAAGTGGGATGTCTTAGATGGTGTAATTAGACGTCTCTTTAAGGTAAATTGTGTAAGATATCCTGATATTTTTGAATGTGTTTTATTTTAGAAGCTTTCCTTAGCTTTAATAATGTAGACATATCTGCTTTTCCTTGCTCCCATTTCAAGCTTTCTCTCTTTGTGCTGTGTGATATTAATAATTCTTTTATTACCCATTCCAAAATTCTTGACGGCTAGCTTCATATGCCCATGAGTTTTGTATTTGTTGTAGATGAGTTGAATCTCTGTTTTGACTTCCTTTTTGTATGTATCATTTTAGGAATATGTGTTCCGAATTGATACATCCACTAGCCTTGGTCTGAGCTCTGACTGCATTGCTAGCTACTGTATAGGAGATTTAATTAGATCCCATAGCCTAGAAGTGCCTGAACTGCTGCCTTGTGGATACCTTGTTGGAGATAATAACATCATTACTGTGAACCTGAAAGGTAAAAACAAAAACGAAAAGAAAAACACAACTGTATTTTTTTAACCAATATTTTCTTTTTCTTTCTTGCTTTCTTTTTCTTTCTTTCTTTCTTTCTTTGTCTTTCTTTCTTTGTCTTTCTTTCTTTCTTTCTTTTTCTTCCTTCCTTCCTTCCTCCTTTCCTTTCCTTTCCTTTCCTTTCCTTCCTTCCTTTCTCTCTTTCTTTCTAGTTTCACTTCAGATTTTCATATTTGAAAATATGTTATGAAAAAAATGTTAACTACATTGATAGTTTTAGTATGAAATGGGACATATTTATTTTAAAACACTAAAATCATAATAAAAACATTAAAATTCAAGTAAATGAGATTCTTTGACTTCTGGGATGTGAAACTTGGAATGTAATTTTGAAGATTCTCTAAGACTCAAGAAAAGGAATGTGATTTAGGGAATTTCAAATTCCTAGATTTATTCCATTATCATCTTTCATTTAGGGAGGACTCAAAGAATTCCTTGCCTATCCCAAAGTAATATATTCGTCACTGTATCTTTGATTTTAAAATATGTGTACCCAATAAATACCCACTGGGGATAGAGAATAGATGTTAAGAATTGGGGCTAAGAAATTCTGTTTGCTTTGGATGATGTGATTAATTATAGGCAAATGGAATATCTAAAGTATACTTGTCTCCATAATTCTTTCTTCATATATGTTAAAGAGTCAGAGCACATCTATAAAAACTGGATTAATAGAGGAGTTTGCCAACATTTGATTTTGTGATTAAGGTGCTTGGGTTAGTAAAAGGAGATACTGTTGCTTTGCTTCTTAATTCCTTGCCAAATATCACAATTCATATTCTTCAAGAGCTTAAGTGGTTGTACAGCTGGGGTTTGTAATGAGAGATAAAAGAGAATGAAGAGAAGGAGAAAATAGGAAGAAAAAGGGAAGAACACACATACATTTTAATATATACATTTATTTTTAACAAAACCACCACGTTCAAAGAGAAGGAAGATACTATAATAGAATTTAATGTAATTCTTCCATTTCTCTCTGGAAACATAAGTGGGAAACCTGAAGTAGACAGTGGAGGGAAGCCTGAACCAAGAGGAAACAGGCTTACTTTCATTTGGTTGCTCACTCTGCCTTATTACTAATGCTTTTTGTCTTAAAATGGCAACACGTGGTTGTGAGATAGAAATATCAAGGAAAGCATTTTACCAGGCCTACATTCCTATGACTAATAAAACTCTGTTGTCAGTTAACGCTATATTTTAAATTCCAGCTTCTGTAGAACAATAAGGCATGCTGTTCCTTTTGTTTCTTCCTTCAGGGGTAGAAGAAAACAGTTTGGACAGTTTTGTTTTTGATACACTGATTCCTAAACCAATTACCCAAAGGTACTTTAACTTGTTGATGGAGCATCACAGAATTATACTCTCAGGACCTAGTGGTACTGGAAAGACCTATTTAGCAAATAAACTTGCCGAATATGTAATAACCAAATCTGGGAGGAAAAAAACAGAGGATGCAATTGCCACTTTTAATGTGGACCACAAGTCAAGTAAGGTAAGTCACAAATTCCTCAGAGAATTGTTGCTATTTATCCATAAGGGTTTTAAGCAATTAAGCTATAAGATTACGTGAAACCCATTCTGAACATGGAAACATACCATCTCTTTGACTAAAACTAAAATCTGGTGGATGACTCAACTCTGTTTCATGAATTTAAGCAAGACTACTTATTCAGTAATGTTCAGTTATCAGTTACTTCACAAGCACTGGGAATATACAGAAGAAAATGACAGTCTCTGTTGTCTCAGTTCTCTTAGACAACCATTTGGGAAGTGTTGGAGTAGAAAAAGATCCATGCAGAGCTCTGTAGAAGCAAGAAGGGAAAATAGAACTCTTCCTGGAAGAATTAGAGCTTTATAAAAAGTCAATACTTGACCTGGGTCTTAATAAATACGTGGGAATTAACTGGGGTGTTACAGCAATGGGGATGTGGGTATGATTAGAATTGTCTAGGGAGAAGTTCTGGGAGTAGCAATTTGCTTACATTTTATTTCTATAGGATTTCTGCTTAGGAATCTTAGGAAATTGAACCATATTTCATTTTGCCATCAACTAAGGTCTAATGTACCATAATAATCAGCTTGAACACTGTCAGCTATTAATTAGGCATCAGGGGTCTATAAAACCTAGCCAGTACTTTCATATATTATGAGTAAAACAAAGAACCCTAAAAAGAAAATAGTTAATGCCTAACATATTCCTAACACTGGAATATTTTTGCCTATAAGTACTCATTACATTCTCAATCAATTCAACCTAAGCTTCTCTTAGGAAACTGCATCTGGGGGCACCTGAGTGGTTCAGTCGGTTAAGTGGCTGCCTTCAGCTCAGGTCCTGATCCCAGGGTCCTGGGATGGAGCCCCACATCAGGCTCCCTGCTCAGTGGGGAGCCTGCTTCTCCCTGTTCCTCTGCCTGTCGCTCTGCCTCCTTGTGCTCCTTCTCTCTCTCTCTGTCAAATAAATAAAATCTTTAAAATCTTTTTTTTTTAAAAAAGGATTCTTATGGGCAATATCTTGATGGAATCCATATGACACTGGTTCATATTATTTTTCCGAAGATAACCTGGTTAGATGATCTAAACTGACCCAGTCTCTCAGAAACTTCAGGCCTACACATTTTCAGAAATAAATGCAAGTTACAAAATTCGGATTGGATTCTTGAAATAAACTAGACATACATTTTAGTGAACAAAACATTTCTTAATGTTATGAACAACAATACGCCAAAGAAACTGAACAACCTAAGAGAAATGGAAAAGCTTTTAGAAACATACAACTTACCATGACTGAATCAGGAAGAAATAGAAAATCAGAATAGACCAATTACTAGTAAGGAGATTGAATCAGTAACCAAAAATTTCCCAAAGAAGAAAAGCTCAGGACCAGATAGCTTCACTGGTGAATTTTGTCAAACATTTAAAGAAGAATTAACACCAATCCTTCTCAAACTCTTCCAAAAATTTGAAGATGAGGGGACACTCCAAAACTCATGAGGCCAGCATCATCCTAATATCACAACTAGAAAATGATACCACTAGAAAAGAAAACTATAGGCAATATCCCCAATGAGTATAGATGTAAAAGTTTTCAATAAAAATACAGCAAATCAAATTCAGCAGCATATTAAAAGGATCATTCACCATGATAAGGTGGGATGTATCCCTAGGATACAAAGATAGTTCAACATACAGAAATTAATCAATGTGATACGGCATATTAATAGAATGAAAACAAATCATATGGTCATCTCAATAGATGCAGAGACAGCATTTATGAAGTACATCATTCATGATAAAAACTAAGACAAATTAGGTATAGATGGAACACATCTTAACAAAGGCCATATATGACAAGCCCACAGCTAACATCATAGTCAGTGGTAAAAGGTTGGTAGCTTTTCCTTTAAGATCAGGAACAGGACAAAGATGCTGACTCTCATCACTTCTATTCAACATAGTACTGGAAGTCCTAGCTAGAACAATGAGGCGAAGAAGATGAAGGAAGAAGAGAAGGAGAAAAAGGAGGGGGGGGGAGTGGGAGGGGGAGAAGAAAAGGTATCAAAATTGGAAAGGAAGAAGTAAAATTGTCTCTATATGCAGATGACATCATTTTATATATAGAAAATCTTAAAGACTCTACCAAAAAACTGTTAGATCTAATTAACAAATTTAGTAAAGTTTCAGGATATAAAATTAACATACAGAAATCTGTTGTGTTTCTATACACTAACAATGGATTTTCTGAAAAAGAAATAAAGAAGTTGATCTCATTTATAATAGTATCAAAAACAATAAAATACTTAGAAATAAATTTAAAGAGATAAACAATCTCTACGCTGAGAACTACAATACACTGATGAAAGAAATTGAAGAAGACACAAATAAATGGATAGGCATCTCATGTCCATGGGTTGGAAGAATTAATATTATTAAAATGTCAATACTACCAAAAGCTATATATAGATTCAATGCAATCCCTGTCAAGATTCCAATGGCATTTCTTATTGAAGTAAAAGAAAAAAAAAAAACACTCATAAAATATATATGGAACCACAGAAGACTCTGAATAGCCAAAGAAATCCTGAGAAAGATGAACAAAGCAGGAGACATCACACTTCCTGATTTCAACTATACTATAAAGATATAGTCATCAGAATAGTATGGTATTGGCATGACAACAGACACATAGAATTGGCAGGCACAATGAAACAGAATCAAAAGCCTGGTAATAAACCCAAGCCTGTACCATCAACTAATATTGGACAAGGGAGCCAAGAATACTCAATGGATTCTCTTCAATAAATGATGCTGGGATAATTGGATATTCACATGCAAAAGAATAAAACTGTACACATATTTACATTACTCAAAAAATTAACTTGCAGTGGATTAAAGACTTAAATGTAAGACCTGAAACCATGAAACTCCAAGAAGAAAACATAGAAATAAAGCTCCTTGACATGGGTCTTGGTAATGATTTTTTGGATATGACACCTAAAGTACAAACAACAATATAAAAAATAAACAAGTGGGAATACATCAAACTAAAAACTTCTGCACAGCAAAAGAAACCATCAACAAAGTGAAAAGACAACCTATAGAATAGGAGAAAATATTTATAAACCATATATATATCTGTGAAGGAGTTAATGTCAAAAATATAGGAAAAACTCATACCACTCAATAGCAAGAAAAGATATGACCCAATTAAAAAATGGACAAGGGACCTGAATAGACATTCTCCAAAGAAGATATATAAAAGGTCAACAGACACATGAGAAGATGCTCAACATCACTAGTCATTAGGGAAATGCAAATTAAAACCACAATGAGATATCACCTCATGCCTGTTAGAAAGGCCATCATCAAAAAGACAGGAGATAACAAATGCTGGTATGGATGTAGAGAAAAGGGGACCCTTGTACACTGTTGGTGGGATTGCTAATGGATATAGTCACTATGGAAAAAAGTATGAAGGATCCTCAAAAAATTAAAAATAGTACTGCCATATGATCCAGCATTTCCACTTATGTGAATGTATCCAAAGGAAATGAAAACACTAACTCAAAAAAATGTTTGCACCAACCCCACCACACATGTTCATAGAAGCATTATTTACAATAGCTAAGACATGGAAACAACTTAAGTGTCCCTGGATGGATGAATGGATAAAGAAATTGGGGTATATATACACATACACATATACATATATATGTATATGTATACACACAATGGAATATTATCCAGCCATAAAAAAATGAGGAAATCTTACCATTTGCTACAAAATGGATAGACTTTGAAAGCATTATGCTAAGTGATATAAGTCAGAGAAAGACAAATACTGTATGATCTCACTTATATATGGAATCTCAAAAAAAAAAAAAATTACCTGAGGCAGAGGATAGGGGGGACAGGAATTGTAAGAAAATGGTGAAAAGGTATAAACTTCCAGTTACAGAATAAATAAGTCTTGGGATATAATATATAATATGATGACCATAACTAACACTGCTGTATGACGTATAGAAATGTTGTTAAGGGAGTAAATTCTAAGAGTTCCCATCACAAGAAAATGTTTGTCCTTTTTTCTTCTTTTCTTTTTTTATTGGGTCTATATGAGAAGATGGATGTTAGCTGAACCTATTGTGGTAATCATTTCACAATATGTGTAAATCAAATCATCATGCTATTCACCTTAAATTTATGCAGTGATGTATGTCAATTATTTCTCAATAAAAAATGTTCTTAAGGAGTAGTTTATTAAGTCCCTATCACTGACCAACTGTGGGATCTAAGGCAAACTGCTGAATTTCCTTTGCCTTAGTTTTCCCAACTGTAATATTGGAAAAGTAGTAGGGGCATGGTAAGAGCTAAGCCTGTGTGTGTGTGTGTGTGCGTGTGTGTGTGTGTGTGAGAGAGAGAGAGGGTGAGGGGGAGAGAGACATATATATAATTAATGTATAATGACTTTCAATAAAGATTTCTTTCACAAATACAGACCCATACAGATACCACCCCCCAAACTTTGTTCAAAACTGTCTTATATGTCGTTTTCAAGGAGAACAATGATGTACATAAAACATGCTGGGATCTCTTAAATTTAAATAAATACAGCACATGAATTCCACATATTCTTTGGAACTCAGCACCATTCAAATTTTTGTTGAACCACCCATTCTCATTTCAGTGAAATAGAGACATGTAACCTGAGGCCAAATATTCAACTATTCTCTAAGCAGAAGTACCAAGAGCATAGTCGTTTGTTTGCTTCAGCCTACATGTTTAATGCCTCCTGTGAATTCTAGGTCTCCTCAGAATGTTATTTAAAAAGCGTTTTGGGCACCTGGGTGGCTCAGTTGGTTAAGCGACTGCCTTCAGCTCAGGTCATGATCCTGGAGTCTCAGGATCGAGTCCCACATCAGGCTCCCTGCTCAGCAGGGAGTCTGCTTCTCCCTCTGACCCTAAAAAAAAGAAAAAAAAAAAAGCGTTTTTACCACCATTCTTTTTCTTCTCAGCCAGAATGATGAAAGGATTATGTCCCTTAGCCATCGTCAGTGTGTTCTTTGGATTTCCCCCAATGTTGGTATGACTTTAGAAGTGACTTCCTTATGAAAAAAAAAAACAAGTGGTTGGTAAAAGGAGAAGAATAGATTTGTTACAGGAAACCATGTCATTTTGACAAAGTTGGGAATCACTTAAAATCAAGTTTTGAATCAAGTAGAATAATTTGGGCTTCATTAGGATGTAGTTTAACATGGTATAATAAAACAATTGGTTAATTTACACTAACAAAATTTGCACTTATAAAATTACTTACACTTGTAAAATTACTTACACTTATAACATTTGCCTCACCCCCAAATCTACTGTTATATTTAGGTTCTTTTTATTTCAGTTAAAAAACTGTTTAGTGTTTGGAGATGTTCTTAATCAATAATATTATACAAATCTTTAAAAAAAAGATTGTGACCAAACATTTCCAATGCTCTTATTTTCTTCTTTTCCTGAATAAAATCACTTGTGTCATTAACAGGTCAGCTTAATGTTTGTTATTACAAAAATAATGAAAAACAAAGCATTGCCAAGAGTGTTGGAACAGAATTAATGATGCTAGGAAGAAGTAATAGGAAAGATCCCTGGACAAATCATGCGGCGTTCGGCACCACGAAAACACAAAATACAACTAACAAATGTTTATTATTTCTTTCTGTTTGTAAGATATGAATGAACTGTCAATGATGCTGGATACAGTAGTTGCTAGAGAATTTAGCCACTTCTTGCCAAACTGTCAGAGAACCCACAGTGGTTTTTGTTTGTTTGCTTTGCTTTGCTTTCCTTCGCTTTTATGTGCGGCGTGGGGTGAGGGGGAGGTAAGTGACAATGGTCTAAAGGAATAGGGATGACTAGTTGAGATTGTCTGAGGGACAGATGCTCGCAGTGTAGATTTACTAAAGTGGAAGCGAGGCATGAAATGATAAATCCCGTCCCTGGAAAAGGAAGCCGTGTAATGGTGGACATGCATTATGCTAGGCCATAGACAGCACCGAAGAGACAAAGCCAAAAAGCACATACTGATTCAAAAAAAAAAAAAAATGAACAATAAAACCATCAAATGAAAAAAAAATCTTTTCATGTGTTTGGTACCTCTGCATTTTACATTCTGTCCCTCTTCCTGCTCTGCAAGCCCTCCCTCCAGCTGCCGGCTGGAATATTTTGATCGAGAGAGAGCAGTAAACATACACAGTCACACTTTGTGACATTTGATATAGCGGGCCCAGAAGGCTGGAGATGGATTTAGTAAATAATATGTGGCCAGCTGAAAACACTTGGAATGTTAGGTAGGAAAAGATCAGAAAACTGCTCTTGGCAGATTCATTTTTGTTGCGTCCAGACTCAAAACCAGAGAAGGCAATGATCAACAGCTTTTATAGAACTGCCGAGTTCTCTTTATATTTTCAGAGTATGGGATTCATCTTATTATCAGTGTCCATCTGGTAGATGTACCTGTTTTCTTTTGCCTAATTAGATCTTGGACATGAAACTTTTGGATGCTAATGCCTCAGTACTTCAATCTAAGATTTAACCCCAATTAAGCGACAATGGGGATTATAAAGTGATTTCAAAGGGGTCTGAGAAAAACTCTTAAGTTGTATGCCAAAATTAGTTGTGTATGCCTATGTCCACTTGCAACTGGTCCATAGCTTTCATAAGATTCCCAAAGAGGTCTACTACCCTTCTCAAGATGAGAAAGAATCATCATAGAATCAAATGGCCCTACTTTTCCAAAATCACTCAGTGATGTCTTAATTGCCAAATTCAATGCCCTTTGCTTCTTTTCTCTGTCTCTCTCTCTCTCTTTTATTGCTTATGTATAGAAAATCGCTATAGGTAACCTTCCCTTTCTAGAAATTCCTCTAATTTTCATGATTATCATTCTCTGTTTCCTTCTTACCCTCCAGCAACCTCCTTCTCAGTCTCATCCACTGACTGTTTTTCCTTCACCTACTGGTAAATGAACATATGACCCAACATTCTGTTATCTCCCACTTCTGTTCTCACCTGGATGACTCCCCTGGTTTCAATTTATATTGACTCCAATTGGACACTGTAAGCCATGCCCACTCTCCTGAATAGTAGGCCTTTCCCTTAGCATACACATATGTCTCTATTAGCATACTAAGTACACATGTTTAGAAAACCCAGTTTCAACTCTGAAAAAATACCAAATCCATCTTCTTCCATCCGTCTCCGCTACTGCCACCCTCCCACCGAAATTAACACTCTCTATCACTTGGATGACAACAACTGTTTTCTAACTGCTTGATTCACAACATCTGTTAAATCTTCCTTCTCTCTCTTTCTGATTTATCCCTTCCCCTCATGGAAAATAGAGTATCTTTTCATTATTAAAGTCTGACTGCATTAAATCCTACAACGTTTTTCCATTGCTTTCCGTACTAAGTCAAAATCTTCCCACACCTCTACCATCCCTGTTGAGTCCCATAGTGTTTCTTGGCTTCAACAGTTTTGTTACTCTCTTGACGGTTTCTCTTCCTCCTCTACAATATACTTACCACACTTTGAAATCATGATTCTGACTATATTACGCAGAACCCCAGACATAACATTCAGTATTTGTTGCCAACAGGAAAAGTCCAGTAACCTTTCAAATCATTCCAGGTTGCAAACTCTTCTTTCCAACTTACTTCACATTTATATTCACAAAAGATATACTACCAGCTTCTTTCCTACCACATTTTTTGTATTTATGCCTTTGATTATTCTTTTCCCTCTATTTGGAAAGCTCTTCTTCCATTTTTAAGCATCAAAACATTACCTAATCCTAAAAATAAAAAGTTAATAGCAAATAATACTACCACCAGAAAGTCTTTCCCAGCAGTACAAGTAAGGTTTACACACTCTGAACAAAATCTTTGGTGTATGATTTTTTGATACATTATTTTTTTAAAGATTTTATTTATTTGTCAGAGAGAGAGAGAGCGCCAGAGGGGCAGAGGGAGAGGGAGAAGCAGGCTCCCCGCTGAGCAAGGAGCCCGATGCGGGACTCGATCCCAGGACCCTGGGATAAGCTGAAGGCAGACACTTAACCCACTGAGCCATCCAGGCAACCCAGATACATTGTTTTTTTACTGTGAATTACAGTTTGTTTTTTTATACACACACACACACACACACACACACACACGTAACCCACTATTCTGGGCAATAAGCTTCTTGAATGCTTTTTCCATTTCTAATTAATCATTATTTCCTTCATATTTATGTTTCCTTTGATAAATAAATTGCTCTTTCCCTACTGAAAAAAACAAAGCAAAACAAGTCAATGGTTCACATTTGTTTATATAGAAAGATCCAAATTTTTCTGCATGGATTCAAAGTCTATTTTCTTTTTCATTGCAACCACCACTACCATGAACAATTTCTTTTGTAACAACAGAGCACTTACTATTTCCCCAAACACATCACACACTCACACCTTCCAGCTTCCACTCTTTATTATCTGTACTTCAATAGTTTGTCCCCAAGTACCCTGTTCTCTGAACAACACGTCCGGATGAGGTGCCTCTCTTAAGTTTCCCTATTGTGTTTTGTGCATTTCACTTACCACACTGTTTTTGTGATTTACTTCTTGACCTCTCCTTATCAACTCTAAATTCCTGGAATGGAGAAATAATCTCTGAATCCTTAGTGCCAAGAGTACCTGAAACATAATAAGTGCTTGCTAAGGTGTTTTGAAAGGATAAATAACTGCATAATTATCATTTGGAATTCTACTCATTATTCGAATTCATCTCAAATTCCACCTCGCTATAAGTCCATCAGGATCCCCCAGTTCGAAGTAATCCTCCTTCTTCCTACAGACCACGTCTCTCTTTTAACCTCTCTCATGGGATATTTTACATTGCATTTTGTACATTTGTTAGTTATGTATGTACCTATCACCCTCCCAAGCTCCAGCGTTTCCTTTTCTTTCCTTTCAAGCTTTCCTTGATATCTACCACCTAGGCAAAATCTCCTCCCCGACCTCTCATAGCTCCTAATATACTATGACATTGTATTCAAATGATTTATCATATTTAAATTTTAGTATTTAATGTGACCATCTTAAAGCCTACAAGGGAAGACTTTTTAACCCCTATGCCCAGAAAAGTACTTGATTCAGTTCATAATTAATGTTAAACTTACTAACTTGAACGATGATCCATTATTTTTGTACACCTCAGGGATTGTCTAGAGCATTGAACGTAGAAGATAGGCAGTCAACGTTTTATAAATGAGTGAATGACTTAATATGGGTAGATTTTTTTTTTTTTAAGATTTTATTTATTTATTTGATAGAGACAGTGAGAGCAGGAACACAAGCAGGGGGGGCGGGAGAGGGAGAAGCAGGCTTCCCGCCGAGCAGGGAGCCCGATGCGGGGCTTGATCCCAGGATTCTGGGATCATGACCTGAGCCGAAGGCAGACGCTTAACGACTGAGCCACCCAGGTGCCCTTAATATGGGTAGATTATTGATATAAATTCCATTTTTGTCTTTTAAGATAAATGAAATTCTCCAGACTATTCATTATTTTAAATCTATTTTTCTGTATTCTCTGATGTAGGCTATATTTATTCAATGTGATTGGCTCGATGTAAGATATACAGTGCATTAGTTTTCTAATAAATTTTATATTTAAACTTAAATGAATATATTACTAAATACCTCAAAACCCTGGCCTGATCCTTTTCTGCCTTTAGTTCTAAAAGTAGTATTACAGACAGAGGAGGAGGCCTCTAGGGTGAGTGGTTCATATATTCACCTGGCTGCCAGAAATTGGAATCATGGAATTGTTTTTTAACCCTGAGCAAGATTTACAAATTGAAAATGTCATTGTAAATATGCAAATATTATGGAAATGCTCTTACTGATTAGGATAATTTTAAGAAACCTAATTATGTGTCTGGCCTACCCATCTGTGAGAGCAGTCAATCAGTGAACTGGTTATCATATTTAGATTAAAAGCTATTAGAAAGGAATAATACCTGTAGAAAAAAACCAAGAAGCTCAAGAAATGCTAAATGCTAATGTCAAGTGACCCAGGGAAATATAACAAATTTTATATTTGTTTAAAATCACAGAAGTTGCATACAGATTATAAATAATAACCATACTTCTGTCCAAGTCCTGGGCTGTGGTTTCATGCACCCTATTGAAATGAATTGGAATTAAAACATTTAAAGTATTAGTGGAAACTTAGGTGTGCCATTTTGGACTTCTTATAAGGTTTGCTAAAATCCACTTTTATCGTTGTAATACTAAAAGCAAGAATGAAGTCTCAATATCTGTGATTTATTATGAGAGCTCATATCCAGAACTCGCTCCCCCCACTCTCCTTTTTTTTTTTTTTTTAAGGGGAGACAACAACTGAGAAACATGCTTTTGTTTTCACAATTTTATATTTGCTGCAGCTGTTCTGTACTGGTTTTTCTCTTTGCTCTTTTCTTTAAAAAATATATCCTCTCGGCATTATATTTTTTGCTTTGTTTTGTATCATTGGAATGACCTATGTGTTTTAATCAAAGATACTGGATGGCAAAGTGTGCTATTCCCTAACTATGAATTGCTTGCCATTGGTATAAATTTATCATTGATGTATTTGTTTTCTTTATTTTTTTCAAGGAGTTGCAACAGTATCTAGCTAACCTGGCTGAACAGTGCAGTGCTGATAATAATGGTGTAGAACTTCCTGTTGTAATAATTCTTGATAATCTTCATCATGTGGGCTCTTTGAGTGATATCTTCAATGGTTTTCTCAACTGTAAATACAACAAATGGTATGCTTATGAAATATTTTGAGTGATGAAATACGAAAAAATGATCAAATTTGTTTCTTATGTCTTTATACCTTTTAAAACCAATGGTGGATGCCATTAATTTGAGAAGCTTTCATTAATATTATAACATATTTCCAAAAAAATCCCTGTGCATTTCTTGAAACATCTATTTATTCATTCAACAATTGTGTTCCAGGTAACTTAATGAAACATGATTTACTTGATGGTGTTAGCTTCTACAGATATGCAGAAGGTCTGGGAAACCAATGTCAATGACAGAATGTTTGGATCAAGGAAATTAAGAATTAAAATGAAGCTCTAGAGCTCTGGTTTCATTTTTACTGCATATCAAAGTTTAAATTCACCCTTCCTATAAAGATAAATGTAATGCATTCAGATATATCTCCATTAATGAGTCTAATTTTTAACTATTTACAATGAAAGTAAAGCTTGAAGTAGGGTATAAAAAAATCTGAAAACTCACTAAAGATTCACTATAGTATGGCCTCTAAAGGAAGGACCTATAAGAGTAACCTAAATATTAGTTTTAATGGTACAATATCCCAATTAATCTCTGCTAGAGATTTTTTAAATGTTAAAAGTAGATCATCATAAAATTAGCATTGAAACAAAACTACAAATTTTCTCATATCATTAAGAAACTTTAAAATATCTATGAAATAAGAAAAGGAAAAATTAATGAATTTGAGTATAATCATACGATTCATAAGATGTTAGAATGAGATTAGATAATCCTGTGATTATTCTGTCTAGCCTTTTTATTTTATAGATGAGTAAACTCAGGCTTAGAAAGGTAAAATGATTCTCCTAGGATGCTAGAGCTGAAATTAGAGCCCCAAATCCAAATTTCCAGCTCAATGATCTTTGTCATTTTTCAACCTAACATTACAAAATTACCCTTTTAAAGCTTAATGTTAAAATGGAATAATCCATATTTACCTACATTGTTTTTAAGGCAATTTTAATAGACTAATCTCTATTACCTTCAGCACATCTACATATTTTATTTTATTTTCCAGTCCATATATTATTGGAACAATGAATCAGGGAGTTTCTTCATCACCAAATCTAGAGCTGCATCACAATTTCAGGTAAAGATAAATTGAATGTTTTGTTTTGTTTGTTTGTATTGTCTCTTTCAGTTTGCTTTTGGTTAGTGTTTTTCCATTTGTACATTGACAGATCCTGCCAGTAGTGACCTGTGGTGTGAAAATAATTCTCACTTCTTCTAACACTCTTTCTCAAGCAGACATTTTGTAATCCTCAACCTGTAATCAGAAGTATTTCTTAAGAAAAGAAAAAAGAAAGGAAAGGAAAGAAATGTTTGTCCTGCTCACTATGTCACCAGCTAAAGTAGAGCACTTTTCTTCAAAGTGTGAGGAATGTGAAGAGAGTTCCTATTTCAGGATTTGTGATTCTCCTACAGAAGAGTACTCAGCATGTAGACTCCCACTCATTTCTGACGCACATGAGCTTCGCTTTAGCTTAAAAAGAAAAGTTAGTTATTTTGTATACCTCGAATGCTAATAGATCTCCTAACCCCTTTGATCATTAAAAGGAGCCACCAATTGACATGGCAATATTCTTCATTTATATTGGAAAGAGAATACTGTGGACTTAAAACTTAATTTATTTAAAGATTTCTGGTTTTGTTTTGTTATGTTTTGTTTTGTCTTTTTGTAGGTGGGTGCTATGCGCAAACCACACAGAACCAGTGAAAGGCTTTTTAGGCAGATATCTTCGAAGGAAACTGATAGAGATAGAGATTGAAAGGAACATACGCAATAATGACTTAGTCAAAATTATAGATTGGATTCCTAAGACATGGCATCATCTCAACAGTTTTTTGGAAACACACAGTTCTTCTGATGTTACCATTGGTGAGTTCCAAAACTGCACTGTGCCATTTTCCAGGACCTAAGACTATGTGGTAACAATGACCAGATTGGATGGTAGAAAATAACAAGTAAAGTTCATTTTTTTTCAGGCTCCCAAAGATTTAATTTCTTTTTTCTTCTGAAAGTCTGCCTTCTTCTAGGCTTTACATGTCTGATTAGATTCATTTTGCCTGACAATTATGGTTTACTGAGATTTGACTGAAATCACATGAGTTTAATATAGACACATATTTAAAAATCAGATAACCATTTGAAATAAATTATATCTGTTTAAAGTCCCTTTTTATGCTAAAAACAAATTTTAGCCAGTGGCTCACATCAAATATAGTCATGAGAGAAGATTTTAGTTAGAAATAATTTAGGTGTTTTATGGATAACTGAGGTGTTTCATACTTTTCATTAAAGCAAAACTGAATTACTTCTCTTTAGTTGGCATAAAGATGTTTATTTTTCTAATGCTTCTTAAATTGCATGTATAGAAGTCTCTTTCCCATTGTGATGGATTATAAAGATGTACTCACCAAAGATACAAGGTAAATGAAAAAGAAGAACTTTACAATTGAAATCAGAAGACCAAGGCTGAGTCCCACTCTGCAAATAATAACATATTTTATATTTGGCAGTTTACTTCAGCACAGTTTCATCATCTATAAAATGGGGCAGGTTGACTGGATTATGACCTTTAAGGTTTCTCTTAACTCCAATATGTTATGTTCAAGATTAAGATTTTAGGGTAAAAGGAAGGAGAGTTCAGGACATTGAGTCTTCAGTAAAACATACTTTGATAGTAATCAAGCTGGTCAAGATTGTAATTGTTTAAGAATCCTGCAAGACATATTATTAATTCCCCCCAAATGATGTCTTGAATATTTGTGTGTTTAGGTTGTTACATATAATGGTTCTCAAAATGGTTTGCTTCTTCTTAGGCCCCCGACTTTTCCTCCCTTGCCCTATGGATGTAGAAGGTTCTAGAGTGTGGTTCATGGATCTCTGGAACTATTCTTTGGTACCTTACATTCTGGAGGCAGTGAGAGAAGGTCTTCAGGTATAGTACTCAATTTTCTTTACTGTTTAAAAACAAGCAAAATCATCCTTTAAAGCAAAAAACATTCTTTTCTCTGGGTATTTATACAGAAAACTGAAGGCCTGAACTATATAAATATACTGGTAAAGTTTTAAAAATCAACTAGTATGCAACACTTTATTTATTTGTGTATTCTGTTCTGAAAATAAATATATAGAGGAAGGAGAAAACCTTTATTCCAACAACTACCCATTTAAGGCCAAACTAACTTATTGCCATGGGTAATAGCAGTCAGTTGATAGCCAGTTAATTAGACAGTTCTATATCTTATAAGACAGACATGTTAACAAGGGCCTTGATCATTTATTCTCTTATCATATAGTTTGCAACAAGTAGTTTTTGCTTACGGGTTCCCTGTTTTTAGTATGTTTCATTGTTTGAAGCCCTTTAACATCACTTGCAAGATCCTTTACTATTTTGAGGGAATGCTCTAAATTCTAAGGCAGTTGACTTTTTAAGATCTATGGCAGGTTGGTTTAGCAGCATCTCTGCTGTTCCTCTCATCTACCTTATGTCATGAGGGGCTACGCTGTCTCTTCTATGTACTCTTAATGAAAAAGTCAAAATACATCACTAATAAGAAAATTCTGTTTCTGGGGCACCTGGGTGGCTCAGTTGGTTAAGCGACTGCCTTCGGCTCAGGTCATGATCCTGGAGTCCCGGGATCGAGTCCCGCATCGGGCTCCCTGCTCGGCAGGGAGTCTGCTTCTCCCTCTGACCCTCTCCCCTCTCATGCTGTTTCTCTGTCTCTCTTTCTCTCAAATAAATAAATAAAATCTTAAAAAAAAAAAAAAAAAGAAAATTCTGTTTCTTCAACAAAATATACTGTCTCCTTAAATTGGATTTGAGATTTCATGAAATTGTAGAATTGTAAAACTCAAGGTTGAATCTTTAAGATTTTTACTGCTTAATCATCCAACTTACTGTAAAAGAAAAAGAATCTAATCTTTTCAACAACTCGGCCAAAGTTTAGGAAGTTTTTGCTTAGGCATCTCTATCTCTGATTATCGCAACTGCTCCTAGGATTAAGATATAGTTCTTGCTTTTCATATTTTGTCATCTGCAATGCTGTGTTAAGTATTTTACCCTTTAAAAAGACACTGGTTATGATACTCCTTCCTTTCCCTTCCTTTGACCAGTACACTCTCCTCACCTAGTAGAACAGAAGGGCAGTATTTAGAACCATCATGATGGTTCTGGTGAACATGGTGAATAAATATTAGGTGGATGCACTGAGGATGTTCAGAGATACTGATCCTAGAGCATGCTATCCACTGGTTTTATTCCAGATTTAAGTAATACAATTTCATATCTGATGGGTATGAGCCAATCTAGCCCCAGTTGTTGTTTGGTTCCAACAAAATACAAGACTATACCAAAGGTTTTTATTTTTTAAGTATAACATCTCACTTTTCTGGGTTCCTCTGAAACTGTTATGCTAAGATGTGAGTTGAGTCTCTCAATTTCAGTCATTTTATACAAAAAAGAAATTTGTGTGAAAATTTATAATATGCTAGAAGTCATAATTTTTAAAAATAATATTTAAATGAAGGTTCTCTTCATACAGTTTCAGTATTAATAAGCTGTCATCCAAGTCTTTATATACAAAATCCTCTTTATTTCATATGTGTTTGCTAATACAGATAAAGAAAAAGAAGATTTTACCAACTCAAAAACAGTAATACCTAACAATCCTTAACTTCCTTAAGTCTTATTTTTTAAAACTGCATCAGTTCTTTTTTAAATACTTAAATCAGTATTACTTATAAAACACTATCCTGAGAATTATAATTTTAAAAAGCTTCCATTTAGGTGAAAGTATAACCATTAGAGTAATGCCAGTTTCCCAGACTAAAACTGAGAGATATTTCAAAATTATTTTTGAAGAAGGATAAAAATGTCTCGTTTCTCACTGTGGTTCTAGAAGTTTAGTAGTAGGTTAGTGTAAATGCTGAATCAACCATGATGTAGGGAGTAAGGGGGGAAATCCAGCACACAGGAGAGATAAGAAAGGAAAACCCTCTGGTGGGTAGACAGTTCTCATTGCTACTGAAGGTTGTGCTCAGCCAGAAGTCCATTGGCAGATGATATTCCTGGGGTGGTCCATAGATGTTTTCTGTACGAAAAGGACTCATATGTGTTATGAACCATTCCCTTGGATCTACTGGTAACAAAGAACCTCGAATTGGAGCAAGAGAGGAAAAAAAAAAAGCCTGATTGCAAAGATGAAAATCTGAGTTGAGAGGAATAGAAAAATCTCTTTTCAAATGAATGCTTTGATGAGGAACCATGTAGGGAATGCTCTCTGTCAGATGTTCTAGTTGGAAAAAAACACTGGTGATACAATGGATTCTGATTTTTATTCTGGTGATTCTACCTTTATTGAAATGTCAACAATCAATTTATAGTATTCTAAATATTTAAATATTTAATAGTTTATTATTTTATAATATTTCAATATTTAAATCTTCTTTCAATTATTTTTCTATAATATCTATTTTTCACTGAAATTTCGAATTGGACCTCTTTAGCATTTGGTCACCTCCAATCTTGCTGTCCTTGATGATTCTTTAAAAGGCTGGCATCAGTTGATTCTAGACCTTCATATTCTTTTTGTAACATTTACATTCCAAGAATTACACATTTTCCTTCAATTAGCTTAAGTTGGATAGCAAGCTATCTCTTATAGCTCCATAAAGTAGGTTTTTAACTGAGAGGAAACTTTTGCTCCAAAACAAGATAACCATAAAAAAAAAAAAAATCTAGTGATTGCTACTCCTGCCATTATCTCCCAAGCAATACACAGATACCAGGACCTGGCCTGCTGGCTTGCTTGCTTGCTTTCTCCCTCTCTCTCTCTCTCTTTCTCTCTTTCTCTTTTTCTCTTTTACTCAAGGCAAGGCTGACACAACCTCATACAGTTCCTCCAGGAGAAACCCAAAAGATAACTCCAAGGCAATCCTTATGCCTTTTGTGGTGTCAGTATCCACCATTTTGCTTTTGTCTCTGAACCACAAAAAGCCAACAAGCCATGTAGAACACCTCACAGTGTGCTATCTGAGACCAGATAGCACCTGGGAACCAGGATTGCAGGAGGGAAGGAGGAGCAGGTCAAGGCAGGACAGAAGTACATCAAAGACCTAGTTTGGCCATGTTACTGCCCTCTTCTCTGCATTTTAGTTAGTTACTTTTTTTTTAAGATTTTATTTATTTATTTGAGAGAATGAGAGAGAGAGGGAGCACAGAAGGAGAGTGAGAGGGAGAAGCAGACTCCCCGCTGAGCAGAGAGCCTGATGCCGGACTCGATCCCAGGACCCTGAGATCATGACCTGAGCAGAAGGCAGATGCTTAACTGACTGAACCACTCAGGTGCCCCTCCCTGCATTTTAGCTTTTCTTTCTGTCCCCCTGCAGCCTTGTACTTGTTTACAAAGTCCATTCCACCTCCACCTCTGCAGTGTGCCCTTCCTAATTTGGTTTCAATCTTGCTTCCAGCTTAAAAACTTTCAACATGTCTTATATTCACCTTCTCCCCTCTCCTCCACTACCAGTACTTTAGCCATTATCATCTCTTTCTTACCGACTCTTTGCTTCCATTTGAGTCCTGACAACATTAATGCTTCCATTTCCCATTTTCCTCTTCTTTTACTGCTGGCCTTATAAATAAACATCTAAAAAGAATTTTTACAGGAAGCAATGAGATTATTAGAGGAAATTAATCCGGAGAAAATGATTATCAGAGAAAGTGTTTTTATTTCCAAAGAAAATTTGAGTAGAGTGACGTTGACGGAGAAAAAATCTCTTAACTTTATTTATTATCTTTGCAAAGTGCACTTTAGTAGAGAACTCTATTTAGTGTCTAGCATAGCTTTTTTCAATTCTCCATCGCTGTAACTTTTCTTCCTCAACTGTGAGTTTTCTTTTGGTTTATAAAATTACTAATAAAGGTCAATGTGAGCAGTGATTTCTATATGCATTTAAAATAAACCCCCTTATAAAAAAAAAAAAGAGTTAGAGGCTTAAAATAAACCCCCTTCATACTCTCTCCCAAATGCTGACCATCTATCCCAGATGTTCATCTTTATTTTATTTCTCCTTCAAGTTGAAAGAGAGTTATGTAGACATATATTTACAATCTGGAAAATTGTATATGGACCCAATTCCCTTGAAAGTCCCATAAGAACTCAATGTGCAAAGGAATCACTCAATTAGTGGTCACCTGTTTTACCGAATAGAAATGTATTTGATATGTATTAAATATGTGATCATTTTTTAGATGTATGGGAAACGGGCACCTTGGGAAGACCCCTCAAAGTGGGTGCTTGACACATACCCATGGAGCTCGGCATCTCTGCCTCAGGATGGTCCAGCATTACTTCAGTTGCGACCAGAAGATGTTGGGTATGAGGGCTGCATAGCCACTAAGGAAGCCTCAACCTCGAAGCACATTCCACAGAGTGACACAGAAGGGGATCCTCTGGTAAGAAGCTGATGTGTGAGTCTTCTAATACTATCTTAACAACAGTGGTGGTCATCAATATGTAGTCATTTGTATCAAAGATACTAGTTATCTTAGGTGGTATTTGGAACTGTTCTGATATAGGTATTCAGTTTTTAACTCTTTTGCCTTTGGCCTACTTTCATCGGGGGAAATTCTTAAAAATGAAAGACCAAACTTGTATGCTTAACAATCAAGAAACACTAAAACCGGGCTGAACTCTGTGACCATAATTTTTATCCTATTATACAGAAAATTATGTAAATAAATTAATAAATCTTCAACATTACATGACTCACTTCACTAGGTATTTAAGAGAAAACTGAATTTTGTTCTTAAATTTAAAAAAAAAGAATATAATCTAATGTACACTTGGAGAACTAAAGAATCTTTTACATATATCAACTAGTCTGACTAGACTTATAGTTAGTCTTTTGTTGCCTACAGTAGAGAAGACTAAACTGACTTGGAAATCAAAGGGAAGTTATTCCCTCTGATTCTCCCTGTCTTTCTTAATTTGAAGTTCCATATGGTTTAAGAAAGGTCGGTAAAACTCCAAACTATGAGTACTCTGAGAATATTAAGTAAGTGGTATTATTGGAAAAAGATTTTTTTTTTTATGTATTTTTTTCATGTTTATGGATGAATTTGTATGGCTTGGTGTCAGGTGTAATGTCTTTATTAGCTTACCATTCTATGGCTAAAGAAATCACTGGACTTGTACAATCAATACAGAAAGAAAAGATACTGAAATAAAGGCCATTATGTTATTTAAAACAAAAAAGGAAATGATTAAAAATCATAACCTATAACTATACCCAACAACATAAAATGACTTGACATTTTATGGAATATTCTTATACCCACAACCCAACATATATACATTATCATCTCAGCTGACCAGTCTTAATATTTTGGGGGTGACATGTAAACAAGCTGATAGATTTTTAAGATCTTTTCCACGGCAAAAGGCATACACACACACACACACACACACATACAATTGTGCGTGCTATTTCAAAGGGCTCTGTAGAGTCATGGAAGTATATACAAAGGCCTGATGAGAGTCCAGAGAACTCCTATATAGGACTTCCTACATTGGACTTTTGCTCTAGACCGTAAAATCCTTAAGGGCCTGGACCTTTCTTTTTCTAACAGGTAGTAGGCCCTTTAGCTCATACATAACTTGAAATCAACAGTGGTGGAGGAATTGGTTTGGATGCAGCATAATTGTGAGCAAATACTAATTAATTGCTGATAGAATGGTTTAATATTTAACAGAGTAAATATAAACTTTAGGATACAAGTATGAGTTATTACATCTGAATTTTATAAACTCTAGTCTTGCCTTTGCATGTTGATATACTGTGTCTGTTCCAGGTAAGGAGAGGTTTTACAGAGTTTGTTTTGAGAATTAAACTGTCGAGTAAGGGACCCTTAGGGGATGCCCTCAACTTCCCAGTTCCCACAATCCTGATCAGCTAAACCCATCCAGCACTCTTCCCTGGCTCTGAAAGCTCTTGTCTTCTAGTATGGAAAAGAGATCCAGAGTCTCCCATACTGAGTGAAAATTGGGGTTAAAAAATCTGACTTAAAACGGCTGCCCAACTAAACATCTTAAGAAATAGGGGATTAGGGCGCCTGGGTGGCTCAGTTGGTTAAGCAACTGCCTTCAGCTCAGGTCATGATCCTGGAGTCCCGGGATCGAGTCCCGCATCGGGCTCCCTGCTCGGCGGGGAGTCTGCTTCTCCCTCTCCCGCTCCTCCGTCTTGTGCTCTTTCTCTCTCTCACTCTCTCTCTCAAATAAATAAATAAAAAAATCTTAAAAAAAAAAAAAAAAAAAAAAGAAATAGGGGATTATGGCGTGTTAAATAGTAAAAGACTTATTATCATCTAAAAGTAAATCTTTGGATCAAGCACCTTCTGATAAGAAAATAAATATTCCATCTGCTTTTATTTTGTTATCATCCTATAATTACTGGCATCAAGTAAAAATATATTTGCCATCCAATCTAAATAAAAAATATTTGGAAAAAATCCACTATTTAATGTCAGAAATATGTTGGCTATGAACAAGGATACAAGTTGTTGGTGCATCTCACAGTATTTTGTTCATCATCAACAAACTCATTCATTCTTTCAACAAGTATTAATAAGTATGTCCTCAGGGCTAAGACCTGGTAGATAAATAAAATATCATTTCTGATCTCAAGAAGCTCACAGTTCATTAGTGGAGAGAGACATCTACCTATATATAAATTACAGTAAAATAATGGTAGAGTCACATGCTAGATAAAGTTGAGAGTCCATTGAGGAAGTGATTAAGAGAAAGCTTCACAGAGGTGGAGATTCTTGAGCTGCGTCTGGAAGGAAGAATAAAAGTTCATCATGTGGTTGGATGGAGGACGTCCAAAATTAAGGAAGCAGCAGGTGAAACGTAGAACAGTGTAATAAAAATGATTATGAATAAAAATGCTCTATGCAGATTGATGGGATTAGAACAAAAGGGACAAGAAGAATTAGAGCTACAAAAGTCTGCAATTGCTAGATTGTGCCGAGGCTTGTTTATCTTTGTAGGAAGTTAAAACTTTATCACACAGATAATGAGGACTATCAAAGGTGTTTGGGCAGGGCACTTACCTTAGCTAGATTTGCAGGTTATAAAGATCTCGTTAGTAACAGAGCAGAAGATAGATTAAAGAAGAGAAGATGGAGACTGGGAGCCCGGCAGATTGGTTATAGCAGGGGTGATAAGGACCTGAGCAACGTGTTACAAATGATAGACGTTATATTTATGACTATGGATGTGGGGAAGGCAAAAGAGAGGAGAGGAGGGACATTCTTTTGCAGAGAATAATGATCTATCTCAGTGACTATTGGATCATATTTGTAACCTTGCCCCCGCTTGTAATCCCCTTTGACTTGAATGCACAAAGCAACACTATGAGAAGGCAAATTAAATCTCGTGTGTACATTTATTATGAATCTAAGACTTGGAACTTATTCTAATAAAGCATATTTTCTGTATGGCACCATCTTCAAAGATTAAGACTTCAATGACACTTCTATTACACCATAAAAGTTTTACAACATTCAGCATTCAAGTGATTTCAAACATTTGTGACTGAGGTTAGAATCATACCCCTTTAAACAGACGTCATTTACAATTTCTACTCTTAGTAAATCAGGAGGACTCAGCACACAATTGTGTTTTACAAATGATCTTCACCCAAATGCTTGAACATACAGCCAGCGACTATTGACAGAGGAACTGACATCAAAAGGAGGGAGGCAATATGAACATGCATGAGGGGAGGGGTGTGTGGGTGAGAGACAGGGAGAGAGAGAAAGTATGTGTTGATGGAGACATTTGGCTTTTTGCCTTATGGGGTTTGAGAGGTTGTCACTAACTATTTTCATTTCATATCTGTATGTAGCTGATTTAATAAATTCAGAGAGACTAACAATTATGTTGAAAAATATTGTCCTGAAGAATATTAAAATTACTTTAAAATATGCTATCACTGTAGCATATTTTAAAGAGAGGCACGCTTGCTAAAATTGGTGATTACCAGTTTATCATCGATTTCACAAACGTTTATTGAACACGCATTTTACACCGAGCACACAAGCGTCCATAGCTTAACATATGCCTAAGGAATCCTTTTTTTAGATTTCTCTTTTTTATTGGATCGGATTCTCCAGTTCTCTAATTTGGAAAAAAAAAAAAAAAAGAACAACTGGGATTACTTTGTAAAATAATAAAATTACTATGCATTAGACAACATAAAGATTAGGACAATTTCTAGAAACCCTTGACAAGAAAACAAGTCTTACTCCTTTCATGAAGACTTGTGCCAGTTCTCCTGCGCTTTCTAAAATCGTTGAACAGTGTATCCACAATTTGCTTTTAAACAGTCTTTTTTCTCTAACGGTGGATCTGCGGATCTATCAAAAGCCAAGCAAGGTGGCTGCCTTTTATTTTGTAGTACATGGACACGCTAGCTGTCTGTCTCCCTAGGTGCCTTCACGCGTATGTCCCTTCTCCTGGAACAAACATTACCATTGTCCTATCCACTGGGAAATCCGAGACAGCTGCTATTGTTCCAGAAGGTGGCTTTTGTTTTCAGTGATATATCAATCATATTTTAGCCAGCAATGCAACAACAACAGAAACTTGACAGTGATTCTTTCCCTCTCCCTCCTCAAGCACTCATGGTCCGCTTCGTTCAATCCCCTCCTTCGAGGTCAGCTCCTAAACAGCAGATGGTGCGCTTGTGTGCAGCAGCTGGCTTCATTCCACCCCATCCCCTCCTTCTCTCCGGGGAGCGCGCGCGCGCGCCTGTGTGCGCGCCTGTGTGTGTACGAGCCTTCCTGACTTTCACTTGCCATTCAATGCTTTCTGCCTCTCCCCGCCAAAAAGCCGGGAAGCTTGGCGTGTTCTCCTGCAACGAGCCCGGATGTCCAGCTGTGATACAGTTTCTTTCCCCGTCTCCCTGCTGGAGCCGTATTCATTCACAACCCCAAATAAAAGAGCTCTCTAGAGGCCCGATTCTGTCCTTATGGTTTGGTGGTGTAGCCACGTTTGGGAGAACCGGGACAGGAGCCGGAGGCGACGAATGCAAATCTGAAATGGTTTTCCCGTTTCGCTTGGATGGGATGAGGCGCGCTGCGTCCCTGTGGCTCAGGGCCGAGTGTTTGGCGGGGCTGGCTCACTCACTGCATCACTGCCTACATCGATGTCTCTTTTTCTTTCTTCAGATGAATATGCTAATGAAACTCCAAGAAGCAGCCAATTACTCGGGCACCCAAAGCTGTGACAGCGATAGCACCAGCCACCATGAAGACATTCTAGATTCATCTCTTGAATCTACTCTCTAGAGGGTGAAAGAAGTTAGGGGAAGAGACTATGCTTTTTCGAAAGGTTTAACAAGTAAGGTATCTTCACTAACCCACTGCCATATGAAAGCACCCTGTCGAGGGCCCTGACCCAGAGTCGTGGTCTCCGAGGAGGCAGCAGAACTAAGTCGGAACGGCCAAGATGCTCAGCTGAAACGGAAGCTTAACTTTATTTTATTTCTAGGCATTTTTATATCCTTGGAGTGATGTCCGGCTCCATTACTCAACTGGGAAGGACCCTAAGGACAGGGCAACGGAATCGATTGCACACGGGAGAGCCAAACTGGACTTTCTGTTTTTTTCCTCTTTAAAAGTTTACAATGCAGCCCTTTTTTGTCCCTTCCTTTTGTTTCCTCTGAGGGGCCGTCCTCCCCCCAAGCAGGGCCCCTTCTTCTCCGTGCAACCTCCTTCGTGCCCCATGGTGCTGGTCACAGGGCTCCAGCAGCGTTTGTGTTGTGCGCTCACCCCATTCCAAAACGAAGCCAAGAGGCCAGTCCTCCGTCGGCACGAGCGGAATTGTGCGACCGCCAGGAAGACGCGACCACGGCCAGCTGGAGACGTGCCAATGTCATTCTTAACTGCCACGTTCACATGATGTGCTCCGCCAACTTTCTCGTGTATGATCACAGGTTTTATAAGGTTGTTTTTACCACAGGTTTTATAAGGTTGTTTTAAACCACCTGCCCACTCCCTTAACAAGAGTTTTATACCAATTATTAGTCAACACTGACAAAAGGCTTTCTTAGGGCTTTATTTGTTGGAGCCTTTTCAGTGAAAGAAGGAACATTTCCTATGGTGCTGTCTCACTGCCTTAAAACAGATTTCTACGACAGTTTAACAGTTGGTTTAAATCCTAAACCATTGGTAATCTCCACTGTCTTTTCATTTTATAACCAAGCAACACCAGTTAACACAGTAGCCTCATCTCTAGATATCTGTTTGGGGTTTGTTTTTTGTTTTTTTTCTTATTTCAGGGGTTCTTTTTTTTTTTTTTTTTGGAAGAATTGGATAGGAGAAAGATCAGTATTTTTACCTTGGGAATAGATCGCCTCTCCTCCAAAATGTTCAAGTTAGCCCAGAAACCCTCTTTGACCATCACTTCAAAGTGAAGACATGTGGCTACCCTCCATCCAGTTCTAGGCAAAAGAGTTGTAGAAGGAGGGAGATTTGGAATTCTTAGCCAGCAGAGCTGGAAGCAGTACATGCAACATGAGCACAACTATTTGGCTTTTCCTCCCCTCCTCTTTTGATTATTATTCGTACTATTCCTCTTAGTTTGGAGCATGTCGTTTTGATTGCTATTGTTGTACATGAGAAATTCAGCATTAAAGAACACTGAAGCAGTGAAGTCACTGTGGAAGAAGCGTTTATACTGTAAAAGAAGGTTAGATTTGCACAGTCTACTGGGTAGGGATTGTAAATAATCATGTTAAAAATCTTGCACAAATCGAAACAAACACACACATACACACACACACAAATGTACTTTAATCCTGTCGGTGTTAAGAGGTGTTTCACTTGCTGAGATTTCCTGTACATTGCAAACAAATACAGAATGCAAACCCTCAAAGCTGTTATTATCTGGTGTGTTTGTCCTGTATTTACAGTTGTTATGACGATGCAGGAGCGATCAGTGCTAGAGTGAGCATGCTTCAAAACTGTACATGAAGCCAATAAGCTTTTGGAAGAGTAAAAATGTCCGAAATGCATCTGTTGTGGCAGGCTTTAAAGAGCGTGCATGAAAACCAATTGGAATCATGGCAGAAGTTACCACCACGCACAGAGGGCGGGGTTTTGAGTTTTCCGAACCGAAGGGCTAGGCCATGGTGTAGCCTTGTTCTAGGAGCGTGAAGATGGGTTGCTTTCAGGACGTGAATTGGTGCTACTCTCTGTGACCACCCGTGGGTCAGTTGCTATAGAACAATAACAACACGAGACATCTGTGCCGTTTTCAGAGTGTCGCTCAGTCTATAGGTCCTACACGGTGCTATTGCCCCAAGGGAAACCTGAACTGAATTTATGCACATAGAATTGTCACCCTGACTTTGAAGCCTCAAACATGGATCAGAGCTGTCGTAAAACATCAGTATATGTAGCTGGATGAGTGACTAGTTGCCCTTGTATGATATGTGATCTAAAAGAAATTGCTAGTCTTTCCCTGCCATTTTGAGAAACACAGTCCAAACATGATCCTAAACACAAATTCCTGCAATACATCCCAGTAGGTTCACCTAGTTTACAACTTAAACTAGTTTGTGAAACATTTGTCTGTATACATTTTATATTTTGTACATTTTTGATGTAACATATCATGTAAATAGGCAGAAACAGTGAAATAAATCATCTGAAAAGTTTTGTAGTCTTTGTAAAGCCCCAATAATAAGTACTTGGTGTCAATGGACTTAACTGGATGATGTATTTTCTATTGGTTTATTGTTCCTCTAGCTTGTAAACCAGCTTGCATATATTTTTTTGCAGATGTGCACCCTGTATCTGTCTAAATTATTACTTTGCCATTAAAGTGGAATTATTTATTGACAACAAGGTGTGGTGTCTATATATGGAGAAAAACTGAATAATCATGCACCAAAAGTGTCAAGCCTTAAAATGTTGCTTGTACTATTAATGAGCCATCAACAAGGATGTGTGTAAATGTTTCTTTTATATACCTTATAGAGAGGACCACATAGCTTTTAGTAAATAAATAAACTGAAGACCAGAGATATATATTTTTTAATGAAATTTGTTCAGTGGGTATTTTTAGAAAACTCTCACTAGTCTATCTAAATGCTTGATTATAAAATGAGTTAATATAAAATAGAATGTTGATATTAGTTAAATCAACTTATTAAGTGTTTCTTTGTTTATATTTCACTAAATCCTCTATTAAACTTTTAGCTTTAAAAGATTCTGTTAAAGCAGAATGATTTTTGGTGGTGCTTAATTTTTTAATAGAAATTATAAAAAGAAAACTCCCTTTAAAATTAGATTTTTAAAAAAAAAATACCTTGAGTTCCAACCCCACTAATTAGAATGTATATTTGGATGATATAAGTAGGGTTTTGATTTTTAAAACCGGAAAACTTTTGAATTGGAACAGTTGTGGGTGGGGGGGAGGCATTAGTTAAAATGGGTCAGTCATCCAAAACTCATGCATTCGTGTCTTCATTCACAGTTTGGGGAATGCAGGAAATTTCCACATTTCATCCTATCTGGATAAAACCTGCATTAATACAAAACTTGAGTACAATTTGACACGTGCACTATCAGGCTGCAAATAGGAATCCCACCACTGTCATTCTTCTCTGTGTGATGTTGGCCGGTTTACCCACATTCTGGATGCCTCTGTTTTCTTACCTATAAAATAGTGATAGTAATAGTATCCCCCCCACACAGATCACCATGACGATCAAATGGGTTATGACATGCAAATGCCTTGAACAGTGCCCAACACTTCCAAAGCCCTCCATAGACGGTAGCTGCTTTTGCAACCATTATTACAAACTAATAAAATATGTATTAGGCTATTTTCAAACATTCTTGAGAACAATATGTGGAGCATTTCAACTTATTAAAAAATTTGTTTAAGAATTTGTCTTTTAATTCCCTCATTGAAAAAATGGAGCTATTAAGAGTATCTACCTGTAGGGCTGTTGGGGGATTAGGTTTGGATCTGTAAAGCATTTAAAACAATGCCTAGCCCTCAGGAAACTTTGAATAAATATTAGCTGCTCAAATGACGCTGTCATTATAACAAGTTAATTATATCAGTAGGATAACAAATACTCTCAGGATTCAATCTGTAAATACGTTCAAGGTAATATTAGAGTCTCGCTAAATATATGTCTTTCATCCAGTTTCCTCATCTGTAAAATGGGATAATTATAGTATCTCTTCATAAGATTGTTTTCAGACACTTAGAATTCAGACACGATAGAATTAATGATCAAATGAATTATATTTGAATTTGAAGACGTTCAAATGCCTTTATTTCAGCCTTTTGGATTTTCACGTTTAAAAAAACCCCTACATTTTTATAAGAGATAAGCCACCTTAAAAAATGTTAATTCTGTGTCTTTGATAAGTTGTTTTAAAAGAAGCTTCAACTGTGTTTTGCTTTTTTGGATGGAGGGAGTCACCAACAGATAAAATATTGCATTTCTGAATGAAGTATCCATTATTTCTTATTTATGCAGGCGTTCATCAATAAGAAAGCATATTCATAGAAATTAAACATAGTACATTCTGAACTATAATCTTATAAGAAGAAAATGGAAGTTCTCAAGTTGTTTTCCATAAAACTAAAAAAAATACTAAACCCTTGTCATTGGAACTTTTAACAATGCACCTTAATATTCTAGAAAAGCATAGTATTGAGTTGAAGTTGATGAACAACTGAGTATTTTTTTTTTTACATTCATTACATGTTAAAATGAAAACACTGTCAGTATATTGGGTTATATTAACTATAGTATTATAATTAATTCACCTGATTCTCTTTACTTGTTTTTACTGTGGCTGCTAGAAAATTTACATTAAATCTGTTGCTTGTATTTGTGACTCACATATTTATACGAATAGCATATTCTAGAAAGACTGATCTTTATAAAATGTAAATGTGATCACCCCCCTCATCTTTTTTATATCTTGTGTTTATGAATAAGATCCAAATATCAAAGGACAATTCCTTGCTTGATCTGGATTTTGCTTATCCCTTGGTTTCCTTTTTCACCACATCCAGTGCCCCCATTTTGGTTCCGTTCTGTATGATAGTACCTAATTGTAGACCTAGAAGTAATTCTTGAGACAGTAACAGCAACTTTCTAGACAATTTAGCGATGAGCACGTGTCAGAGTTTTATTATAATCTTCATGCACGGGAAAAACCTCTAGTGGGCCAATTTGTAAGTTTCTCTCCTAGTAGAGGCATTTATAGACTATATAGATTAGACAAAAAAGAATATTCATTTCAAGGTCTGCAGACACTTGACTGTCGGGGGGATGCATTAGTGATTGGTCTCCCAAGACCAATATTGATCCCATAAATAAGCAATTATCAGAGTTCTAATTTATTCAAATAAGGAGATTACTAGTTATATCAAAGCAATAAGATTTTGTCCCAGACCGGGTTTGAAACAATATTTCTTTTACAGTAATTTACTTCCTTTTACCCCAAGGCCCTTACACATTCTCAAATGCTGTTACCTTAGACAAGCCTTTCTGGTCCTTCAGACTAGGTCAAGAATCTGATTTATTTGCTTTTCTAGAAATTATATGTAAATATCTTCTATAATAAGATATATATCTTACATACTTCTCTTATGCCACTTACTGTGCAATTTCAGGGCTTAGAATATAGTGGTTTCTCAATACATATAAATTGAATTAAAATATTTCTGTATGCGGAGATAGCAACAGAATGTTAGCTTCTGTAAAACAAAAGCATTACATTCAAGAAGAACCACTTTTACAGGTGAGGAGCGTCCTGGGAAGCCAGATTAATTAGAAGCTATTTGGTGACCAAGGAAGGAAGTGGATAACCTGAGGGTTTGTGTAATCCAGTAAGGACAAAATACTGCCTCATATTTAGAATTTGTTTTCCCTTTAGATGTAGAGTACTACATACTTTCTACCAAGTTTTCTTTTTCTTTCTGCTTTTCAAGTCCTTTGAAGATGACTTATATATAGTACAATTTAAATGTGTGGGGTTTTTGAGGAACGGATAAAACAGTTGGAAATGTAACACTAGAGCCTTGAAGACAAGTGGGGGCTGAAAAGATCAAAATAGGAATCCTTAGCATAGAAATGAGAAGTGAAGTTGTGAATTTCATCTTGGGATGTTTTCCCACTGGAAAGATCTTGACCAAGCGAAGAAGATAGAGACTAAAATTTGAGAGATGTGGTGGGCATCTTTATAGTTCATTTGGCCTTTATTTTTCAATTTGCATAATATATCTATGCCCATTTAATGTGACATTTATAAAGGAGGGGTATAATGGAAGAAAAAAAAAAACCCATTGAATTCAGAGTCAGAAATCTGTACCCTTGTCATGTTTTGTGATTTTTCCAGGAATAATCAACTAACCCATCATCTGTGTTCATCTAGATTTTATACCCTAAAAATGGTGATAGATAACTAAATGCACCCAATGTAGCAGGAGTCATTCTAGACATTGTGATGCAAATGATGTGTATTTATCAGTTCCCAGAAACCATATTCTCAGGGAATAATAGAAAATCTAGACGTCTAGTCAGAGCCCATCCATGAGTACTTGAATGCTTGTATTTTCAATAGTTGTGTTCAGTTTGGTTTGATCCTAACCCAGTGTGTTGATTTGAGGCAGCTGAGTATAAGCTTGTTTTAGAGGATGGTGTCCAAGGTGTAGAAGCTGTATCAAATTCCCTATAAATTGCTTGAGTGTAGTAGAATGATCATTTGCCTAACATCAGCACCTCTTTGAAGATGGGCTGCTTAGTTCCCAGGCAAATGGCTGTCCTGGTAAGCTGCTTTCATTCCCTAGTCTAGGTCATCCATGAGTTACCACTGGTGTAGGCACTGGGCAGGCTCTTTAGCTGGTTGCTGGTAGGGCTAGAAGCTCAGATAATGATGGAGAAATGCTGCCCAGAAATCTGGTATTGGTTGAACTTTTGAGGCCAAAAGCAAGCACAATGAACAGCCAGAATCAGGCTCATGGTGATTGAAGATAAATTCTCCTGTCTGGCCACTACAAAGAGACTAGAGGAGGATCTTTTTCCAATACCAGTGATTTCTCAGGAGAAGGAAATTCATGTGGACTACGTTCACGCTTCATATTCTGGACTATTGCAGAACTTATGGTAGAAATAAGAGAGCCACATACACAATCTAAAAATTTTCAGTAGCCATATTAATAAAAGTAGAAACAGGTGAAATTGATTATAATAATGTACTTTATTATCCCAACATATCAAAAATGTTATCATTTCACATATAATCGGGCTAAAATGCCTTTTAATAAGATTTTTAATATATTTTTGTATTTTCTTTTCTTTTTTGAACCAAATCTTTAAAATCTAGCATGTGTTTTACACTTCTAGCACATGTCAATTTGGACACAGTCTTTATCAGAAGAACTTGATCTGTACTCAGAACTCAAAAATGGTTAGGGGGTGCCTGGGTGGCTCAGTCAGTTGAGTGTCCAGCTCTTGATTTCAGCTCAGGTCATGGTCTCAGCGGGGAGTCTGCTTGTCTCCCTCTGCCCCTCCCCCCTCACTCCCACGTGCACACGTGCTGGCTCTCTCTCTAAAATAAATAAATCTTTTTTTTTTTAAAACAAATATTTAAAAAGTAGATTCACATAGATAAGTTGTTCCAAACATAATTATCATAAATTGAATATGAGTTTTAATTTTAAATTTTGGATAATTACTCTTAAATTAAAATTGATTTCCAATTTGCTATATAATCCCAGGACAAAGGATGCCTACTCATCCTACATTTGGATAAAGAAGGAACTTACCACAAATTGTCCTTTTGCTTGACAGGAAATGATTCTCTTCTCTAGATCAAAAAAAAAAAAAAAAAAGGAGAAGCAGCACAAGAAAAAGAAAAAAAGAGTAACCATTCAAAGACATTTGAAATAGCAGAATGACTCCCATCGCAAGATCGGAATTTTACTGCGAAACTATCAATAATATTAACATATATAAATATAAAGAGAGAATGTTTTAAGAGATTGGAGACAGAATAAGAGAGCAATATCTACCAATACACTAAAAATGGACTTGCATACTAAATGAGAGAAAAGAGGCAGATTAAAGCAGTGCTTTTCCTGATCTGCATAAAATATCCCTCGGGGCGATCCACTTTTCTTGCCCACATTTGCTGTTCACCAAACAACGTTCTAATTGCTAATCTGGTTTCCTAGAAACCCTGAAAGCTGTATGGGTATTTCTCAAGTGTAATGTTTTTTCTCTTTCTTTCTTTTTCTTATATATTAAAGTTCAGTTATTATTTCTTTCCAAGATCTGAAAAACCATATTTCCTTGACTACATTTTTTTAAGCGCTGCTACTAGAAATTTAGTTCATCTGCAGAAGCCACAAGACTGACTCTAAAGAACATAATAGTCCCTTTGCCAGAGTAGCACAGTAATTAGCCTTTTTTTTTCAATACTGTGCTTTTTAGCTGTTTGCTTTTTTCAGTATCAACCAAGCGTTTTACTAACTAGCTTGAAAAAAAGATGTCTGTCATACTGGTGGTACACTCAGAAATTGGAAATTATTAATAGTCCAAACACACATTAGGGTTTAAGTGAAATGAATTAATTACCCTATCAAATGAAATTATAATTGATACTAATGTTATGTGAATCGCCAGCCTGAAAATAAAAATGCCATTAGCATAAAACAATAGTGGAGAGCAAAGTTTCTGGGTGACCAGCTGGTGTGTTAGCTCCATGAGGGTGACTCCTGCCTTGCTCCTGCGGGAAGCCATGGATTTGCAGTCTGCTCTGGAAATTTCCTCCTCACGAAAAGAATTGCAAAAGATATGCAGGACCTTCAGAGAACTAGAAACATGTGCAAACAGATGAAAACATTTTTCTAGCCAGGCAAATATTGCTAGATACTGCTAGAATCTGACCTACAGTTACTGTGTGACCATTAATTTCAAAGAAAGGTCAAGTTGCAGATTTTAACATCAATAAGGCAAAAGGAGAACAGGAGTTTGAACATACCATAGAAAAATGCTGTAAGAAATTTTACATTGTTACCTTTCATTGAGTAATCAACCCAAGGGTTAATTTGAAGGAAAAAAAAGAAAGATTTTGTGGCCAAAGTATTGTAACTTCTGGCATGTTATGATGTGTTAATAATATCATAAAGATAGCTCTACAAAGTAGTATAATCAATTTTTAGAAAGTGGCAAAAAAAAATCTCTTATATAACCTTATATTACTCTTCATATAAAACCGAAGAAAAAGAGGAATCCCAGAGTAAACACTACTGTTCAATCAAAGGATAACAAGTTAGCTAAATGCATGCCTATTTAATATGCATGGGACACCAACTGGAAAATTCCAAAAGAAACAACAATGACAATGTGAATGTTATATTTTATGTAAGTTTTAGCATTCCCAAACAGATACTAAGAATCATCTGTGGTCTCTAAAGTTAAGACATTTGTTTTATTTCATGAACATCCATTATCTTATGACTCCACTGAGTAAACAAGTGGCTGATTTTAAAGACATTATAAGTGCTAATGAAAGGGAAATTTTTCTCCTCTCCCCACATTTTGGCCTTGGGCTTAGGGAATAGAAATTTCACCTGAGAAGAATTGCAGAAGGACACACTCTCTCCATCTCCACCCCCAGGGTGAGGGGTGAGGTGCAGGGGGTTGGGGGGCTAAGCCAGAGCCCAAACAAGTTGCATTTGTAAAAATCTCCTGTAAAGGTTATTAGCCAGGTTACCCTCAAAATTTCTACAGGGCCCCAGCCTGCTCTTAAAAGCCCTACCCTTTACTTGAACTTGCCCAGAGCAAGAGTAACCTAAGTGAATGCTGAGATATGCAGCAGGTCACACTCATCTGCCAAAGAGGACAGAATGGTCTCTTAAACCCGCTTGTGTGCAAATCCAGCTTACCAGCTGGTATGCAGTAAACATCCCTGGGCAGGGTCTCTGCAAGCAGTTGGAGCAGATACTGGGGGGATGCTGAATTTCCCCAGCTTTTTCATCTGCAACTGAGCAAGTCCAAATGTCTTTTGTCTTCGAATTGATATTTGTGTGTATGGTGGGGCGGGGGGAAGGGCACATACCAAGAAATCTTGGTAACATCTTTAACAGAACCCACACATACTACTTCTAACTACAACAGGAAGATTAAAAAAGAAAAAGGAGACAGTAAAGTACTTCTAGTTAGCTAGCTAGCATGTCTTTTCAGTCATCTTTGTTCTTAGTGTTCTATCCACAACACAGTGTCTTGAACGCACTAGGTGTTCAGTTAACTACACTGAAGAGATAAGGAGAGTCTTCCAAGGGCTGCAAGAGAAGGTATTTGCTGATTAATCATTTTTATATTTAAGAAACACGTTAGCCAAAGAATGTTGTTATCTATGCAATGAGAACAAGTTTATTCCCAGAGCCACTTAGAATAATCTTCCAAAATTTGTTTGCCCTAACAGAAACTACCTCTCATGAAATTTCTGAACTTGCCCATATTCACTACATGGTATTCAAGCTAGAGAACCTTTAGGGATGCAAATAGTCACCATCTATTTAAAGATACATCCTTGATCAAGAATAAATGAGGCAGATTTGTGTAGGCCAATGATATAGAATTTTAAAGAAATAATTACCCCCAATTGATATTTAGAAAAAAATGTTAAGGAAATTTCCCTTCTTCTTAATTTACCTCAATGACCTAACATTACTGAACACAGAAAATATCCACAAAGCCAATAAATTGTCTCTAGTAATGCATTCACACATATCATCTTACGCTTTTACCCATTATCCAAAATGTGGCCATTTTTTATTTGCATTTCACATCAAAAGGTTATTTCTTTTACGATGCCTTTAAGTAATGAGCATAAGAAGCACAGTGTATAGTGTTACATCAGAAAATGGAGGAACACTAGACCCTCTTTCTTCTAAACTGACTCACCTCATCTTAGCTATACGAGCGCTTGCAGACCAATGCCTCTTTGATGCGTATAATTGACCTCCTAACAATTTTTAAAATAGTTTTAATTGCTAACAATATTACTTTTCTGTCACTGGGTAATAAATAACTACATAGATAGCAACCTAAAACAACACCCATTTATTATCTCAGAGTCTGTTGGTCATAAATCAGCGGGGCTCAGTTGGGTTCTCTGCTCAGGGTCTCACAAGACCAAAATGGAAGTGTTGGATAGAATGAGCTCTCACATGAAAGCTCTGGGGAAGAATTCATTTCCAAGCTTATTCAGGTCATTGGCAGGATTCAGTTACTTGGGGTTGTGGGACCAAAGTCCCCATTTTCTTGTTGGCGGTCGGCCTGGGACTACTCTCAGCATCTACAGGCTTCTCAGTCCTTAGGTGTGGCCTTGTATAGCTTTGAAGCCAGCAAAATCTTGTGGTATCCTCATGCTTTCTCCCTTTGATTGTCTGTGATTATATTAGGCCTACCTAGATAATCAGCCTTCTACCACATAATGTAACAGTCATGGGAGTAATAATATCTCATTCTTGTAACAGATCCTATTCACATTCTAAGGGAAAAGGATTACACATAGAAGAGGGTCATTAGGAGTCATTGTTAGAATTATGCCTACCACACTTACCAACATTTAAATATCAGGGTATTTCATATAGATATCCAGAAATCTGGTTCCTCTTAAATTCAAAGTTTCTAGCAACGTTGGGCCATGTTCCACCACTACAACAATTGGCTAGACTTGATAAATGGCAATCTCTTTCAGAGGGGCACTCTTCAATGGACTGCACCAAACCCTACTGGCGTATATCCACCCAGTTTTACTCTGTTCGTATTTCAGTTTTCCACAATTGCACCGCACAATAAATAATACGCAACACAACATTTCTGACAGAGTACATATTCACACCCCTTCAAACCTAAATTTATCCAGGAAACTAATCATCTCAATGATATCTGCACTTTAAACATAATGAGACAATCTCAAGCTACACACTAATGTTCCTTTTGCCTCTCAAGACTGATTCTTGTAATAACATTTCAATAACTTAGTAATTCTGAGCATGAACTGTCTTTTGGGCTGATAAGTGAATAATATTGCACAAATTAAATGCTACCACTGAGTTAGCCCATGCAAAAGACACAAATGTACTCTCAGTGGACAAATGTATTCCTGTGTAATCATGCTAGCAGCAGAAAATGGAATCTGTCATAAAAAATAAATTATCCAAGAGTCAGACCATGTTCACACAGCTCGGCACTAAATTTCATTTTCCTTGTTCTTCAGCTGAGAGTCTAAATAAACACTAATAAAACAGTCTGAAAGATCACATTGTTTGCCAAAGTTGGATTCCATAGCTTTACAATTCAGATGTAGGAAACCGTGGCAGTTGGGAGGCCTGCTCCTTCTCATGGGCTGGTTTCTCTGTGATCACACCCTCATTCAACTAGATTTTCCAGATTCAGAAGGCATAAAGGTGCAGACAGAGGTGGTGCAAAGCAGGCTGGCCATGTACTTTGAGGGACTGTGGGAGGGGAGGCTGGAGTTGATGAGGGTTAAAGTAATGGGATTAGCTAGGGGTTGTTGTGGGCCAGATTGTGGAGTCTCTACATATCAGGGTAAGAAGTTTGGAAATTTTTCTGTTGTGAACAGGGATCTCACTTAGAGTAGCAGAAGAGTACAGCAATTAGAAGCATAGCCCTTAGAGACACCTGGGTGGCTCAGTCAGTTAAGCATCTGCCTTCAGCTCAGGTCATGATCCCGGGTCCTGGGATCACTGTCCCACATTGGGCTCCTTGCTCAGCCGGGAGCCTGCTTCTCCCTCTGCCGCTCCCCCCTGCTTGTACTCTCTCGCTCTCTCTCTGGCAAATAAATAAATAAAATCTTTAAAAAAAAAAAAAAAGAAGCATAGCCTTTGGAGCCAGACTATGTGGATTCAAATCCCATCTCTGTCACTGATTAGCTATATGACTTGGGACAGACTATTTTTATATTTATATGAAACATTAATGAAAGTATTAATATTTTATAAATATAATTAGTGTTATTATTATTAACTAATAATAATATTTCACATAGACATTCAGCTACTTCCAAATTCCTGACTCACAGAAACTATGGGAGCAAATAAAGGCTTGTTGTTTTAAGCTACTCAATTGCATGGGTAATTTGTTATACAAAGAGTCGTTTTAGTAGTATTTTGGAAAACCAACATTTGACAGGTATCCAGAAAAAAAAGTACAGCTGCTGGCCCTTACAGCAGCTGCCAGCCACATATGGCTATTTAAATTTAAATTGGTTAAAATTAAATAAAATGTAATATTCAATTTACCAGTCACATTAGTTCATTTTAAGTAACTGCCTGTGGTCAGTGGCTGTCGTACGGATAGTGCAAACAGAAAATTTTTATTATCTCAGAAGGTTCTACTAGATAGTGTTTCTCTGGAGCAATGAGACTCAAATTGGAACCTTCAAAGGCTTAAGAAAACATGGATATATTTTGTTATTTTTATTTGGATTTAAATATTTGAGATGTTTGGCATAATGATTATTTTTAAAGAAATAACACATTCTAAATCATTTGGACAACCATCTTAAAACCAAATACTGCTAATCAATTTCTGTGCTTCCTTTAAGACCTTGAATTTGGATGTTTATAATGGCGTTCCAAGCGTGCTGCTCTAAATGATAAGAGCTATTGATAAAAGAACCGAGTCAAAGTCATTTTATAACAAGGGGTGCATGAGATGATGTTACAGAACATCAACCCATCATGTCACACATGCTATCTGAATTAAGGTCAGTCACGGGAAAATTGGTTCATCATCGTAACACATTGAGCTTTCCATGATTTACTTTAAGCAAAACAGCATTCCCTTCGTATGACCTTTATTATCTTAATTTGACTATTATTGATTATATAATTTTGTTTATATTTGTAACTGTCTTTGATCTTATAAATGGATAGTGGTTATAAATATAAATATAGGATTACTCTTATCCATGATTATATCATATTGTAAAAACATTTTATGATCGTACTGGAATTCCCTTATATTTTCCTCACTTAAAAGTGGGGGGGGCTAGGTAACTCAGATTTAAGGAAAAAAATCCTAGAGCTATTTCATTCATCTCAGTTAGCAATTCCTAATTTCTGTGTATCTCAAGTTCAAATTCTTAAGCAAAAGATCCTGATGGTCCTAGCTGGAATCAGGTATCCTCCCTTGTCCAGTAAGCTATGATCAAGATGGCAGGTTCACAGTAGTAAAACGTTTCTGTCCAGCCAACTCATATTAATTGGAGTTCATTACAAAGAAGAAAAGCTGGGGAGATAGCCCCATGTTGCCATCTACAGTGTTATTAGCCATTAGAGATGAGGATCCTGTCTAAAAAAGAAGTCTAGTTTTTCTTTCAGTTAGCTAGCTGACTTACATTTTAACCTGGGACTTCAAAGAATAGAATGCTTAACCCCGAATGACTCTGCTAGCGGAAATTTCCCCCAATCCCCACGGCCCGTAGCAAGCCCATGACGGGAGGGATTTTTAAATGGAGAACCTTTCCTTGCACTTCACAGCACATCCAGTAGGTGGCCCGGCCTATGCTTTCCTTAATGCATATGAGTGCAAGTGCTTCTTTGATGATGCGTTTCATTAGTCTGTAAGACACCTAACAATTTGTGGAGAACAGGCTTCTAAAGAGAGAAAGGCTTTTGATGAATGCAGTAGAATTATATTAAGTAATCCGCACACCTTTTGTTATGTTGATTGTGTCCTGGTTTTTATTGAACTAATGAAAAATAGAAAGGTCTGAATTTCTCCCTTAGCTATGCACGCACGATTCTCTCCGACAGCTCACAGAGCTAGGTCAACCCTTGATGGGTACAACAGATTGGCCTTGGGACATGCTGTTTTCTCCAGTGTCCTCTTTTCCTACTCCATGGAATGGCCTTGAGAAATGCCTCCCTTGTTATTGATGGGAGCCAGCAAACCCGCTGGTGTGAATTTCACCATTCCTGCTTCCTCTTTCCTCCTCTCCTCCCTCAAATCCATTTGCAGAAGTCTTCTGTCATCTCCTTCCACTCTGCCTTGTCACCTCCCCACGTTCCCACATTTTTCATTCTGTTTAGCCTATTTCTCTTTCTCTAATGACGCTTAAGCCCAAACCTATTTTTCACTTAGCTTCTGAGCAGTCTCTCCAGGTTTTTCCTCTTAAATGTGTTGCAATTAGCTTTTTTATTAAGTGCCACTGATTTTCCATTGATGGCGTCCATTTATATGGTAATACTATCTTTGTGATACATTTACTCAGAGAAACAGGACCTGCCTTCATAAGTCTGAGTAGAGGAAGTTCCCATGTTTTCACTAAATTATTTGCAGATGCTCACAGAATAAATTAGATCTCCTTGAAATATATTACCCCTAGGGACAATCTGATGACTGGGGAAGTCACATATGTGATAATGGACATTTAGTTATATAAAATACATTTGCATCACAGCCACTGTCAAGTTCCT
>NC_138373.1:123597715-123702453 GCF_054177405.1 Leptonychotes weddellii
GGTATTTTAACTCTTATTTTTTAAAATTAGTGGTGTTGTATCCTGGTGGAGATAGAGAGATTTGGAAGCCACAGTAGATGACAAGAGATACAGAGACAGAAGTGAAGAGAAATAAGCCAGAAAATTAGTGTTGAAGACTCACAATGAGGAAATAGATATTTCCCGATGAGTAAGTACCTTCCACTCTGTTTGACATCCCTTCTAGGTTTATATAACTTAGTGCAGAAGAGGCTTCCAGACGTAGTAAGACAGGAAGTTGAGTCGTGGTGTGTTAAAATTGAAAGCAGTAAAAATTATTATCAAAATCAACTGTGTCTTCTCTTACCACTTCTTCTATCTATATCCTTGTAATGAAGAATTTCTCTAGATTTCAAAGCTTGTTTTAACTGTTAAGATGACAGGACATGAGCATTTTATCTTAAATGAAAGAAAGAAAGTTCACGTAGAATCCACTTTAAATTTAAATTTTTTTCTTTCCATAAATTTTCCACTTGTATATAGAAAAACTAAACCTTGTATATAGAAAAACTAAACCTAAGATTTGAAAAGTCATTCTTATAAACTAGCCAGGGTCAGTTATGTCTCTTTGCTTACGAGCAAGCAGAGCTGGATTTTGGCGGTCCTGTACAACAGCAAATGTGTGGGGTTGGTGTGTGGCCGCAGGACATATACTCAAAGGAGAAGCCAAACAACCAGGACTCTTAAAAGGATATGTCATAGAAGAGTTCCAGTACTTTGGGGTGCAAGAAGAAACAATTACATGATTTGGCAATTGCTGTTGTGATAAATCGGAGCCCAACAATTGTTAAAAATAATTTTTGAATTTTAGACTTACAGAAAATTGGTAAAAATAGCACAGAATTTCCATTTTTCTCTTCTTTATAGCCCTGAACCATACGGCAACTGTTAAAACCAGGAAGTGAACATTGGTATAATCTTAACTGAACTAAAGACCTTATTTGAATTTGACCAGGTTTTTTCGCTGATATCATCTGTCTATTCCAGAATTCCATTCAGAATCCCATTTTACTTTAAAATTTTATTTCTCCTTTAGTCTCCTGCTGTTGGTAACAGACCCTTAGTCTTTTCTTATCTTTTATAAGTCACTCCTTGTCCTTCATGATCTTGACTCTTTCGAAGGTTATCAATCAGTGATTTGTGGAATGTTCTTCAATTGATGGATGTTTGAAGTTTTCTCATAATTGAATTGAGGTTATACTTTTTTGGCAAGTATACCACAGAAATGATATGTGTCCTCCTCAATACATCTTATCATGGGGTTCATGATGTTGACATGATGATTACTAGGGATATTGACCTTGATCACTTGCTCTAGGTGGTTTCTGCTGGACTCATCCACTGTAAAGTTACTATCTTTTCCTTTGCAATTAATACATTTCTTTGTGAGTTACTTTGAGAATGTGCAAATCTACTTTTTCTTCAAACATTTGACCAATAATTTTAGCATCTATCTGTTGATCTTATCTACAAAAAGTTATTACTGTGTTTGCCAATGATGAATTCATATTTCTCTCTATATTATTAATTGGAATTTTGTGTTAAAGAGCTATCTTATCTTCCTAATGTGTTTATTTAACTGATTATTTATTTGTATCAATATGGACTTGTGGATTTTTTATTATTCCACAACTATTTGTTTTATTGAAGTATAATTGATTTACAGTATCTTAATAGTTTCAGGTGTACATCATAGTGATTCAATGTTTTTATACAAAAACATTTATTACAAAAGGATCCCCATGATAACTCTGGTCACCATCTGTCACCATACAAAAGTATTACAATATTATTGATGATATTCCCTATGCTGTACATTATATCCCATGACTTATTTATTTTATAACTGAAAATTTGTACTTCTTAATTGTCTTCACCTACTTTGCCCACCTCCCCAGCCTCTTCTACTAACAGTTTGTTTCCCATATCTGTGAATCTGTTTTTGTTTTGTTTTGTTTATTCTTTTGTTTTGTTTTATAGATTCAAAATATAAATGAAATCATATAGCATTTGTCTTTCTCTGTCTGATGTATTTCACTTAGAATAATATCCTCTAGATTCATCCATGTTGTCACAAATGGTGAGATTTCATTCTTTTTTACGGCTAATAATCCAGTTTTTATTTATACTACATTTTCTTTATCCATTCATCCATCGATGGACACTTAGGTTGCTTCACATCTTGACTATTGTAAATAATGCTGCAATGAAATTGGGATGCGTATATTTCTTCAAATTGACATTTCCATTTTCTTTGGATAAATATTCATAAGCGGAATCATATGGTAGTTCTCTTTTTAATTTTTAGGATTTTTTATGGGTTATAATCTAATACAAATTTTTATTTTATTATTATTATTTTTAGTGAGGAGGGCCTCAAATTGTTCTGGCTTTGTCCGTTAGAAACTTCTTTAGATTGGTGCCTATGTTTTTGACAAGTCCCCATCTATTTTTTTTAACGCTTCCATACTATCTGATACCACATAATTTCCAGGTTCATCTTATATTTTCCCTGCCCCAGTCCTGCAACCAGCTATTTCTCCAAAGATCCCTGGTTCCTTTTACTGAAGGATAGTGTTTAGAAACTGGATCTGGGCACTATGTGTGCTCATTGTTACTGGAATGTCATTGCTTTTCACCCATTTTCAGACAGAGGTAAGGAATACATGTATGTATACTAACTCAGTCGTACTCAAATATCTATATTTATGTATCTATCTACTCACATATATATTAAAAACCATGAGTTTTCACTGAGACACTGAATTTTCAGTCCAACAACCAGGGTTCATTTTTAGCTTTCTTCCTTTGCTTTTTAGCTTCGTACTCCAGCCTGGCTCTTCTCATTCATTGTATATTTACTTATTTGTTGAAATCTAGTATACATATGAATTGTTTCTGAATTTCTCACCCATATCAATGTGAGAAACATTTTGATCCCTGGATCACAGCACTAATGCACAGTTCTTTTGGCCTTGCAGTGTCCAAAGTTAGTTCTCTTTTCCCTACCTCTTCCCTCTTGCAAATGAATGTGGTTGCTCTTCATACAATTCGTGTAATAGAGTTCACTTATCAGTGTTTATATTCTGAGTTCCTCCCCATCCTGGTTGGTTTCCTTGTTTTCTTTTTTGGGTATGTGAAACATTACTGTGGGTCTATACATCAGAGCTATACCAAAAAATAGACTCAGTGAAGTGTGATTTTGTGCTGTTCCTGCTACCCCATTCCTATTCCCTGCTTCTTGCCACCCCTTTCCACCATTCTTTATAGGGAATCAGTTCTTTTTAGTTTCTGGTTCATCCTTCCAGCACTTATTTTGTACAAAGGAGCAAATAAGTGTGTATTTTCTTTTATCCCCTGGTAGCATAATCTTATGCTTTGTGTTTTTCACTTAACAGTATATCCTTGAAATCATTCCATATCAGTTTGTAGGTGTCTTCCTAATGCTTCTATTGCAGCTGCATGGGTCTTGCATCATGGCGGTGTGCTAGAGTTTACTCAACCGCTTTCCTATGTATGGATGTTTGGGTTATTTCAGTATTTTGTTACTATAAACAGTGCTGCAATGAATGACCTTATGCATATGTGTTCATTCCTGGTAGCGTATTTTCAGAGTAGATTTCTAAAAGTATGATTGTTGCATATGTAGTTTTGTTAGATAATGCTAAATTTCCCTCCAGAAGGGCTGTACCTATTTGCATTCCTACCGGCAATTTCCCCCCCCAGTCTCACTGACAGAATGTTCTATTGTGTTTTAAATTTTTTTGCAGTATGATACACGAACAGTGATATTTTAGCATTGTCTTAATTTGCAATTCTTTCATTAGGAATGAGCTTGAACTTTTTTTCCTTGTGTTTGAGGAGAATTTTTTTTATCTTCTTTTCTTTTTGAAAATTGTTCATATCTTTTTGAGATTTTTATTTGGGTAGTATTGGGTTAATATTCCTCTTAATTTTAAGAGTTATTTCTATGTTAGGGGTATTAGCCCTTTGTGATATTTGTTGTGACTAGTTTCTCCCAGTTGGTTAGTTTTCTTTACACTTCGTTTATGGTTTTATTTTCATGCAAATTGGGGAAAAAAAAAAAAACAACTGCTGTCAAGTTTACCTGTCCTTTCTTAGAGCCTCTGGATTTTGAGTCACAGTTAGAAAGCCTTTCCCTATAATGAGGTTAGAGAGGAATTCATCTATGTTTTCTCTTATTATTTGTTTGGTTTCGTTTTTCAATTAGATTCCTGATTCATTTGGAGTTTATTCTTGTTTATGGTGCGAGATATGGATCTAATTTTATCTTTTTTTCCAAATGACCCTTTAGTTGGCCCAACACCATTTATTTAAAAATGTCCAGCTTTAGCCAGGGATTTGCAATGCTATCTTTGTAAATATTAAATTTCCATTTGTTTTTGAGTCCAATTATGGACTTTCTATTCTAATCCACTGATCTATTTGTCTAGAAATGCACAGTAACACACTCTTAATTATAGAGACTCTATAACAGTACGTTTTAATATCTATTGGATTAGTCCTCTCCTCATAAATTTCCTTTAGCCATATTTTCCATGTTATTCCCGCATGTTTGTTTTTCCATATGAATTTTAATAGCAAATTATCTAACTGCAAAAATAGCTTATTTGCATTTTTATTGGGATTACATTAATTTTATAAATCAACTGACATCTTTATATTGAGGCATCCTATTCAAGAACAGGAAATGTTTTTCCATTTTTCAAGTCTACTTTTGTGACTTTTGGGAGTGTTATATAGTTTTTCCTCACAGAGATTTTATACATTTAGTGTTAGATCTATTCCTAAGTAGTCTCTTTTATTTGATGCTATTTTAAATGGATCTTTCCTCTACCTTTATGTTCTTTAACTATTTATTACATGTGTATTTGAAGGCTATTGATTTTTTTATGTTAATTTAATATTTTGTTTCTTCGCTGAATTATTCTGTTTGAGTTAATTTTATCATTGATTCTCTGGGGATTTTCAGTTATACTATCATATCACCTGCAAGTAGAAAATGTATTCTTTTTTTAAGTTTTATTTAAATTCAAGTAATTAACATATAGTGTGTCACTAGGTTCAGAGGTAAAGTTCAGTTATTCATCAGTCTTCTATAACACCTAGAGCTCATTACATCACGTGCCCTCCTTAATGCCCATCAGCCAGTTACCCCAATTCCTACCCCCACCCCTCCAGAGATGGTATTACTTCTTTATTCCTGGTCTCTTGTTGACTTCTCTTGTGTCATTATTTTGACTAATATTTCTAGCACAATATCAACTAGCAGAACAGATAGTAGAAATGCATGTAGTATTTCCCCTTTAAATGAGATAATACCTTAAGAAGTAAGCTTTTCTTACTGACACACACACACACACACACACACAAATTTTAAGAAAGCATCTATGTCTCAATTCTTACTTTGAGGTTCTTTTTTTTTTTTTTTAATAATGGGTGTTGAATTTTGTCAAAGGTATTTGCAGCACTTATGAAGATAATAATTTTCCCCTAGATATAATAATATGATATGTAAAATTAATAGATTTTCTAATATTAAACCAACCTTACATTCCTAGAATAAATCCCACTCAGTGATGGTATATTATTTTCTTAGCCCTAACCCCTCGTATTTAGAATGTGCTTCTATTTGGAGATAGGGCCTTTAAGGAGAAGATGAAGTTAAAATGAGCTCACAAGGGTGATTGGCCTATCTCTTCTGTCACTAGACCCTCTTCGTTATTTCTCTGACCCCACCTGCTACTCTGCGCTTGCTCACTTCACTCCAGCCATACTGGCTTCCCTCCTGGTCATTGAATACGTGGGAATCTGCATTTCTCAGGACTTCCGTAATTGCCATTCTGTATTCCTGGAGAGATCTTGTCCCATATATTTGCATGGCTTGCTCTTTTACTACCTGCTGTAGGCTCGTTGATGGCCCCCAAAGATAGCCAGTTTCTAATCCTTGGGACCTGCAAATGTTATCTGATAAGGCCATAGCATTTTTCAGATGTGATTAAATTCAGGATCTGGAGATGGAAGGATTATCCTGAATTATTCAAACGGGCCCTAAATACAATCATAAGTGTACTTATAAGAGGATACAGAGGGAAAGTAGATGCAGAAAAGGCAATGTGACCACCAGAGCCAGATACCATACTCCTGGCTTGGAAGATGGAGGAAGAAGCTCTGAGCCAAGGAATACAATCTAGAAACTGGGAAAGGTCAGGAAACAAATTCTTCCTTGGGCCTCCAGGGTGAGCATGGCCCTACTAACACCCTGATTTCCTCCCAGTGAAACTGATTTTGGACTTGTGACCATCAGAAATATAACAGAATAAATGTATGTTGTTTTAAGCCACTAGATTTGTGGTAATTTGTTACAGCAGCTGTAGTAAACTAAGGGACAATATTAGCTTAAATGTCACCTTGTCATTGAGCCCTTCTCTGACAACCCAATTTAAAATTGCTACTGCCATCCCCACTCTCTGTTCATTTCCCTATTTTTCATTTTCTCTGTAGCACTTTCCATCGTATTAAATAACTGACCTGTTGTTTTTCTCGTTTCTGTCTTTCCCCAATGAATGTATGTTATTTGAGGGAAGACTTTGGTCTGTTTGGTTACTGCTTTATATACAGCCCCCAAACAGTGCCTAGGAAATAGCAGTTTCTCATTCAGAAAATTACACTGAACAAATGTATATCTCTTAGCACAGGGTGTGTGCAAAAGAAAAGGAACACGAATCAGGAAGTTATAGAAGATATAATAGACTCTGAACTTGAGAATGTGGCTGTCCTGAATTGCCTATAATGGGAGAGGGGATGTGCCTACAGGAGGATTGGATGGATAGGTAGATACATACATAGATCCTATTCATTCTGTTTCTCTAATTTTATACATATGTCAATTTGGGAGATGTATTGTAAGGAACTGGATCATGTGATTCAGACTGAGCAGTCCCAAGATCTGTGGTTAGCAAGCTGGGGACCCAGGTGACTGATAATGTAAGTTCCATCTGAGTCCAAGGCCTGAGAACCAGGAGAACCAATGTCTCATCTTAGCAGTCAGGCCAAAGTAGTACCTTTTTCTACAGCCTTTTTGTTCTATTCAGTCTTCAACTGATTGGATGAAGGCCACCCACCTTAGGAAGGCAATCTATTTTACTCCATCTACTGACTCAAATGTTAATCTCACTAAAAAGCACACAGACATACTCAGAGTAATGTTTGCCCGAATGTCTGGGTATCAGTTTTTTTGTCTTTTGTTTCTTAAAAATTTAAAATTATGCATCATTTGTAGTGTTGGATATTGTGACCATGATCTTCCAGTACTAAGAAATTCTAAAGACCTTAATGCAGCTTTATGTGGAGTGTAACCTATGGTTGGTTTAAAATGTGTGTTTCAGAAAACCTTTTATTTAATAGAAATACATTGCTTTAAAAACAGATGCAAAATATAATCAGTATTTTTGTTTGGGTTGATAAAATTTGCTTACATTAAAATGGACAAAATTAAATGTTAGTGAAAAGCTTTAAAAAATGTTGACATATAAAATTAACCAGCACAAATCCATCTTTTTTCAAGTTGGTACCCATACTTAAGCCATACTTAATCTTCAAATAAAGACAATGACTTTGTCATAAATCTGACTAACATGATACAACTCTTCTATGAACTACATCTGCTTTACTCAGTCTACTGATTCAAATGCTAATCTCATTCAAGAACACTCTCACGGACACACCAGAATTATCTTTGACCTAACGTCTGGGCATCCAGTGACCTTGGCAAAGTTGACACATGACATTAATCATCACAGGAGTATAATAAACTCCTTTGGATGTAGTGAACCAAGATGGGGGCTGGGGACTACAGGGAACGTGCTCAAAACTCAAGGTTTCCACTTTTCCTTCTTCAAGCATTTTCTTGGGACTCCTTAAAGAAGGATTAGCTCTTTCTTTAAGAAAAAGTAAGGCCATGCTCACTCTGGGGGGTGGGGGGTGGGGTGATTAAGATAAATTCTTTAGGGGCAAAAGCAAAAGAGGCAAAATAAATCTTTGTATCTCCATTTCTTTTATTTGTTTATGAGAATGTGATGACCGAAGTACATAATTTCTGTAACAGGGAGAGGCCCAGCATGCAAGCTCTATTTTGAAATAGCAGAGAGAGGAAAAATTGCATTATTTTAAGGACTGGTGCAGAATTCCTTCTAGAGAGAGAGAAGAGTCATGTTTGGTCATAAATAGGAGGATGAGGCCCTTTGGGCACGAGCAGATGTTTTGCAATAAAACAGAGGGCTAGCTAAACTGTTCCACAGCAAAAATTATCTAAAACCTGTTATTGAGAACTGTGGGCAAGTGAGTTTGGTTGGGGAAGGAAAAGAGCAACAGCATGGTGCAAAGCAAAAATCCTAGTAGAAAAAAAAAATGGTTACCACAAATTCCCTGGGTTAGTTCAAGGATTTTTAAGGCCAGAGGTGTCTAATAGTCAATGTTAAGTTGTTTGTCCTGCTGTGCAGCTAAGTAAACCTACCTCTCCCACTGTTGTCTCTAAATTCTCAATTAAAATCTGAAATATTTGTCATCTTGGGTTGGAGGAATTTGGCAGGAGAAAAGTATCCATGTGTGACCTGATGGGGCTGTGGAATATAGAACAAAGGACTGTACACATAGTAGACGTAGCTTGGAATTGAGATTGACAAGCTAACTGAAATGATATGGAGAAATGTAGCTTGCCTTCCACGTCTCTACGTAGATAATCATAGGAAGTTTGAGGAATTCAAGCCAATGTCATGCAGATATTAAGGATGGGACCACCACAGCCAGCCGGCCAAATTAAGCATTTCCAGATGTTTAGATTGCAAGTATAACAAGAAACATTCCTATCACACTTCTTTATTTGGCTTTCAGAAAAAAAAAAAAAAATTGTTGGCCTATATAGGAAGCCACACCTGGGGTGAAAGTCAAAAAAATTATGAAATCCTGAGTTGGATATTTTGGTCCACATTTGTCCTTTGGTTCTTTCCTCTTAAAAACTAAGCTCTGGCACATTTGTTCTGGGTTGGTTTCTCTCCCTTTCTGTGGCTCTGTGTCCATGCTGTTGCTTTTGTATTCATGCTCAGTGGTGTGTTCTCTGAAACTTCTATCAGTCAGAGCCTTCCTTTCAAAACAGAGTTGACGTGGAGAAGACCTGGAAGTCCACACTGGAGTCCCACTTTGAGATGTGCTTGCGAATCACACAATCAGGGCAAACCCTGTTATTCATCAAAATAGGCTCAAGGGATGTTTGCCTGGCAGCACGGCAGAGAGCAGCAATAAATTTAAATAAGTGCCTGTGGGTAGTTACAGATGACAAAAATATTTCTTTACTTGTACAACGACAGATCAATGGTAAAGCACATTAGCGTCTGAAAGGTCCTTTTGGAGAAGAGCTGTCCGAGTGGCCATTTACATACCTCTGCTGTCGTCAGGCTTCTGTGCATCCCAATAGCTCCTCTGCTGTGGCTGCCTGCGGCCGTCAGTCACGTCTCATCAAATAAGCTCAGAGTCGGGCATCTCTGCATTGTTTCAAATTGGAGTCTAAATGTTCTAGGCAGTGGGCACCTGGAAATGGGCTCTAAGGATTATGCCTGGGATTTGGAACACAGTTGGGTCTTGGCTCTTTGAGTCTTTCATTGGTCCATTCATTGAGCCAACAGATTCTTACTGAATTCATCATAGGTGCACACTTCTGCGTGATACATACCGGACTTAGATACATATTCTTCCAGAAAGGAATTTCCAGTTTAAAATGGAAGAAACAAGGGGGTGGGGGGATGGATCAGCCCAGTGATGGGTATTAAGGAGGGCACATATTGCATGGAGCACTGGGTGTTATACGCAAACAATGAATCATGGAACACTACATCAAAAACTAATGATGTACTGTATGGTGACTAACATAACATAATAAAATTAGAAGATGAGATAAATGAGTGACAAAATAAATAAAATGAAAGAAACAGTATGTACACATATAGCCAAAAGGGTCACAGGTCAGGAGTGTTAAATGTTATGAGAGTATCATTAGGTCTATTATTTCAACTACTGTTCTTATTTTGTCCTTCAGGGACTGCCATGGATAAGGCACTATAGAAAAGAGGTCTATGCTTCCAGCACCCAATTCTTCACCTCTTAATTATTCCTCAACCCACGGGAGCCTGACATCCACCCTCAGCAACCCATAAGAAATGTTATTTGCAAACATCACCAATGACCGAATACTAAAAACTTCAACAGATCTTTGGTCTTCAAGCAGCTCGATGTTCATATCTTCACTTCCTCCTTTATTTTCTGTTCAGTATTTACAAGACAGACCAACCCTTCCACCAAGAAACTGATTTCACCCTCAACTTCCAAGATGGGACTGTCCTGGATTTTCCCCTGGCTTACCAACTTCTCTTTTCTAGATCTCTCCACTGGCTCCTATTCCTCGGCCGCTGCCAGCAGTAGAAGTGCCTTCCCAGTTTTGATCCTGGCATCCTTTCCTCCTCTATACTCTTTCTTACTCCCTTGTCTTTGAAAAACCTCACACAGGAACACAGCTTCTTTTATCAGCTTTATGCTACGGACTTCCAGATTTCTATCTTTAGTTGTAACATTTTTGTGTGCTCTCTATTTCTAAATTCACAGTGAGCAAATCCTCCTGGATATTTCTCAGGTATCCCAAACTCCTAGTTTTGAAATGAAACTCGTTAAATTCTTTCTATCTATACTCCCCATTTGCCCCAATCTGCCCCCATCCTGTCTTCTTTATCTCCGAATGGTTCTACCATAATTACCACAATGGTCAAGCCAGAAACCTAGCAGTCACCCTTCCTTCCTTCTGCTTGACATTTACCAGATTCTTTTTTAAATTAATCAATTAACTAAATTATTATGTTCAGTTAGCCAACATATAGTACATCATTAGTTTTTGATGTAGTGTTCAGTGATTCATCAGTTGCGTGTAACGCCCAGTGCTCATCACAACTCGTGCCCTCCTTAATACCTGTCCCCGGTTACGCCCTCCCCCCACCCCTCCCCTCTGCAACCCTTAGTGTGTTTTCTAGAGTCACTTACCAGATTCTTAATATCATCTGAATCCACCACATCTTCGTCTCCAGAGTTTATCATGGCCCTCATTACATTTTACTTACACTATTGAAATAGCTCCAAGTGAGTCTTTTCCTTTTTTAGCCTCTCTTCTAACCTGCCCTTCACACTGGTAGCAGAATTATCTGTGAGGAATTTCAGATAGTTGAAGACAAGGGTGGCTGTCTCTGTCCCTATGTCCTCATGTTTCTTCCTAAAACAATACAGATCAACAAGGAGGGAAGAATAAAACTATACCAAAACAACACCTTCAGGATAATAATACAGAGAATATTAAACTTCATATAAATTCAAAGACAGAAAGCCAAAACAGGAAAATCCAGCTTGGGGTCTCTAACACTGCCATCCAGCATCTCCTCCCCCAAGGCCTTGCAGTAAGCAAAGGAGGCCACAAGCCATTATGGAGGGAGAAGTTGGGAACTAGAATGAGCTTACAGTTGATCCAAACCTACCATCAGAAATATCAAGCCTCCCTAGGAGGTCTGAAAATATTAAATATGTACCCAATAGATTGGAGCATGGATGGCAGGAAGGAGTTTGAGTGTTCATGAGATTTAAAGGGCCACTCTTTGTTTTTTGGGGTGTTTTTTTATTTGTTTCTTTTATTATGTCAGTTACCATACAGTATATCATTACGTTTTGATGTAGTGTTTCATGATTCATTGTTTGTGTATAACACCCAGTGCTCTGTGCAATACGTGCCCTCTTTAATACCCATCACCAGGCTAACCCATCCCCCCTCCCCTCTGAAATCCTCAGTTTGTTTCCCAGAGTCCATAGTCTCTCATGGTTCGTCTCCCCCTCTGATGTCCACCCCCCGCTCATTTTTCCCTTCCCTCTCCTAATGTCCTCCATGCTATTCCTTATGTTCCACAAAGAAGTGAAACCATGTGATAACTTCTGGGGAGAAAACAAATGCAAAAGGAAGGTAGAAACGCCACTTGGCAATTAAGTGATGTCTTAGTTTGTTCGGGCTGCTGTGACAAAATCCCATAAACTGAGTGGCTTATAAACAACCAACATTTAATTTTCACAGTTCTGGAGGCTGGAAGTCTGAGATCAGGGTGCCAGCATGGTTGAGTGAGGACGCTTTTCCAGGACATAGATTTCTTATTTTATCCTCACATGATGGAAGGGGTAACACCTCTCTCTGGGGTCTCTTTTATCAGGGCACTGATCCCATTCATGAGAGCTCCACCCTCATGACCTGATCACCTCCCAGAGGCCCCATCTCTTAATTCCATCACTTTGGGGTTTAAGATTTTGACATATGTATTTTGGGGGGGGGGCACATTCAGTCTATAACAACATGTGTGAAATCCCCCCACCCCAAATAGCAATGTTTTTCATCAGATTTTCAGAAACCTCCATGAGTCAAAACAGTTTAAGAACCTTTGCTTTTGACAGAGGTAGGGAAAGTCTGTCAAGATATGTCAGTGCCTTGGGAAAAGGATTATTAGAAAAACACCATATGTGCTTTGGAAGAAAGTGAATGAGTGGGAGCATTTATTTCAGATGGTCAGGCAAAGGATAAACATATCCACACTAATTAGAGTAAAAGTTTATCAATACGGACTGATACCGTATAGATGACCAGATAAAGTCTGGATTATTCTGTCTAGAAAATGATGAACAATGAGGAAACTTAATTTTAAGTTATAAGAAAAAAAAATTAAACTGAGAGATGATCTATTTCTGAGTTAGACGAAATGATGGAAGGCCAAGAGTAGGCATCATATTTCATCATACGGAAAGTGCGTAACAGTCTCGGCTCTTGGACTGTAGCCATAAAGACAGACTTTGGACAATTTGTGGTATTCTACCAGGGAATGAAATTCACCCAAAAGATGAATCAAACATGGCATATTTGTTTTTGTGCTTTTGTTTATTTGTTTGGCTCCATGTGGAAAGTTCTCATTGACCTATCTAGTAGCATATTAAAATTATTATTTAATAAAATAATCATCATTTAATAACAATATTTTGTAGTTACCAGAGACTTAGCTGTACAATTTTGATATCATCTTTCATTATTATCCTCATTATTATCAGAGCTAACATTTATTTGTTCCATGTTTCTTACTGTGCCATGAAGTTACACACACTACCATATTCAATCCATAACATAAGTCCTTCTGAAACATATGCTGTTATTAAATCAGTTTGAGGGAAAGGGAAACTGAGGCCAAGAACAAGTAACTCACTTCCCATATGGTAGCCCACACCGAGGTCTGTGTGATGCTGAAACCCATTCTGCTGTGTTTCTAGCAGCCTATTTCCATTTTACTTTTGAGAGAGGATTGAACGAGAGAATTAGCATTAAGAGAACTTGGCACCAGCTCTTGCCTGGAAACCGTGATTCACAATGATGTATACTCTAAAAAAGAATAAAAAACATTGATGATGATTTGCATCAAACCTCAAAAACATTGCAAAGTAGCACAACAGAACAGGCCCAGAGGAGAATGCAAAGGGAGGGGGAAAAGGACTTGGAGACTTGGAAGAAAAGGGAGCAAGGGGAAGGATGGAGAAAATAGACAGAGGAGAGTCAGTGAGCAGAGCCTAAAGACGTCTGAGGAAGAACAGGAACATGCTGCTTCCCCTCCGTTCTCCACCCACACAAGCACTTGTGCTGAACTGTGTGAAAATCTGTGAAGTATTGAGGAAAAACCCACATTCTATTATCATCTCTTCTGAGTTCTTTATTGAGAAATATTCTAGAAGTCAAGAAAACCATTTCCTTTCCTATATATGTAGTTTTCTGCAGTTTTCTAGCTTTTAGATCTTTTATTTAATAAATTTTTCTTGATTTATGAACTCTCCAAAGCATAATTTTTAACTGTTCGCTTAAACTGTTTTTCCTCCATATTCTGTCTATGACTTTTTAAAATCATTTCCTTTAAAATTTAATCAGTACAAATAGACTAAGGGAATTTACATATTCCAGAATAATAGAGAATTTCCTTTTTAATGAGTTTTAAATAGTAGAATTTTATATACCTGGCAATTGGCTAGCAGTAATAATGGTAGCTTCTGAGTGCTGACAATGTATCAGGCACTGTCCTCAGAGTTTAATGTGTATTAACTCATTTAATCTGCACACAATCCTTTAGGGAACATGGTGGTAGAGAGGGCTGCCTGCCTACCAGTCTAATTTCCCTGTTCTCCCTTGTACCCAAATTTTATCTAAGTGACAAAGCGCTAGCTGAAGGACCCCATTTCGAAGCCCACCTTGCAGCTTCATGCAGCCACTGACTAAGTACCAACCTACAGCATGTGAACAGATTTGCTGTGTGGAACTTCAGGCTGTTGGGAGATCCTTCTTTTTAAACACACCCTCTACCCCCACTTTCTCTTTTTAACTCTCTGGAATGCAGACATGATTCCTAATGATTCATTGGCCAGCATGGACCATAGTAGCTTGAGGACGGAAGCTTGTGCTGAGCATGAGGGAGCACAAAGATCGAGGATCCCGGGTTCTGGATAACTTTCTGGAGCCACTATACCAGTTGTAAACTGCTTATATCTATAATTCTTTTATGATAGAGATGTAACCATCTGTGTTTAAGCCACCGTAATTTTGGTTAGTCTATTGCATGCTATCCCACAGAATTCTTAACTGGCACACAGGCATTGTTATCTTAATTTTATGGATGAAGAATCTTACCGCACAACCATGTTAGGTAACTTTTATAGTATTTGGACTCAAATTGGGGTCTGTCTGACTCTAGAACCCAACAATTTACTACTAGATTATTACTGGTAGAGTAATTTTATTGTGAATATCCACATCCTGTAGCAATCAACAGAATTCTTTCCAAACCATAATAGTACTTTATGCAGGGGTAGAGACCATGACCTGGTCAAGCCAAGGTCATGAATATCTTTCCCAAGGAAGTTGGATTTATTTTAATAGCCACAATCAGTTCTTACCTTTGGCCATTCCTCAACACCCACCCCCCCAGCACCCTACCTAGTAATCCTAGAGGGAGCTGGATTAGGGTGTGCACAACTGCTCACTGCCAGTGAGAAACAACGTAGAGTACTACCCATGAGGCCCTGCATCTGTGTGTGTGTTTACAAGAAAAGATCTGTATTCTAGACATGTCAATCAGTTCATCTGCCGCAATCTACTTTTCCTTCTTGCATACCCTTGACTATAACCACAGCCATTTACTTCAAGGCCCTCTCTGCCCTCATCCCCCTCCAGACGTTAACTGGACTAGTAGCATCACCTAATATTAGCCAAATCCTCTATAGATCAGGCTAAGTTAATTAGATTGTCCACTCAAACAAGAGAGACCATAGTCTGCCTGTAACAGTCTAATGTTTGTATGATTTCCAGATTTGAAGTCATCGATATTTGGGGTCTGTGCAAAACTTATAAATAGCCAAAAGAAACTGCATAGGCAGAAGAATGAAATGGACATATCAATTTAGACAACACACAATTGTACTAATTGAAAGTTCATAGCACCACTTTCCTGATTACTTTGTTTATTCTTAAGATTTCCACCTCAACTTCATTACTTTTTTAATTTAATTTATTTATTTCATTTATTTTTATTTATTTTTTTATTATCATGTTCAGTTAGCCAGCATATCATCAAAAACTAATCATCATTAGTTTTTGGTGTAGTGTTCAATGATTCATTATTTGCCTATAATATCCGGTGCTCAATTTCATTTCTAAGAAGACTTCCCTATACTCTCAAGCTCAACTGAGCTCTGCATCTAATATTTCTATTCTGTACAGTTTTTCTCTTTTTTACAGTATTATAAATAATTGGTTAATGTCCAATTTCTCATTTATGCTGCTTAGACAGTGCCTGGCACATAGAGGTTATTCAATATATATGTGTTGTAGACACTGTGACCTGAGAGAAAGAGATAGTCATCTTAACCCATGACTTTCTTGTCATGGTCCCAGTGAGATATAAAGGTACTTTGATTTCTATTTCTGAGTGTCCAATAAATTACAATGTTTATGATTATAAATAATAACCCCACTTTTTCTCTTTGTTTTGGCTTAAGATTTCTTTTTGTTTTGGCTTAAGATATATCTGTTCCTTGAAAACAAAGGGAACATAATTAGAGAGAATGTGTATGAAGTAAATAGATGCTTAGGTAAACAAAGAAGGGAAAGCCCAAAGATTTAGGAAATTAGAAACTGCATCATGTGAAATAATCAAGATGCTTAGTTCATTTATTGCTGCATGGTTAAAATGAGTGTAATTATGATTTCTACGATGACATCATATCAGACTTCTATTTTGACCAGCAGTTAAAGAATATCCTTTAACACCACACTATTTTTAATAAATGGTGGCATTCAAACTGAAGAATGGAGTAGATTTTCTTCATTGATTTTTTTTTTTTTAACCCCAAAGAGGGAGAAGTATAAGAACTAGCAAAGTATAAGAATTAGCGGAAATAAGTGGAGAAAACTTATGGGAAATGATGTTTATTAGAATGCTCACGTGGGTGACTGGCATGCCCAAGAGAAAACCCTGACTGAGGGAAACAATGGTTTAAAAGCCTTCTCTTCAACCTATCCACTCAAATGCAAATTTCCATTGTATTTTATAAATTCATTTAGATATAAATTATAAATAATAACAAGTCATAAACAAATCAGGGTGGCAGACAGGGAATAAACAGATTTATGTCTAGCACTTTGGAAGAAGAGGTTGACTAGAACAACTTAAGCTAAGAGATGCCACACCATTGCTTTTCTTGAAATCACGCTTTGTAGGTAACAGATGGCACCAAATCAATAGCTGATTAGAGAACAGCACTTGGCATTCTATCTGGTGGGTGGGAGGAAAAGGGTGTTTAAATTTTAAGGAAAAAACATAGCTCATAAGCAAGATTGGCATACAAAGACTAAGAAGAATGCTAAGGGAAAGAACCACTTTCTTTCCAAAGGCAGTGAGCAGAAATCTGTTTGTCACAGCTCAAGTCAAAATGATAATTTCATATGTGCTTATTTCCTTAGAACTTATTGTTTGATTTCAAACTATCAGTACTACTAGGGACACATTCCCTCCTTCCTTAGGTAAACCTACATGACCATTTCTTTATGTGACTTTGTGTATGGGAAAAAAAATCGAGGGTTGGGGAGATAATTGGTGCTCAAGCCCCATCAAGGCACCTAATTGTCATTTTACTGCCATCTTGTTATACTAAGTTTTATGTCATCAGGGAAAAAGTTCCATGATCTCTTCTCTGTCTTCCTCTTCTCATCTCAGGTTATTCATCCTGAGTTTGTGTAGAACTTGTCTCTCAGGTGTGTTGTGTTAATGGCACTTCTACTTTTTGTCATTGTCAGATATTAAACATAGAAGAAAACATTCAGAAATAGTGATCAATGGCCTGTGGATTTGTGTGTGTGTGTGTGAGAGAGAGAGAGAGACAGAGATATATAGAGACAGAGAGACAGACAGAGACAGAGAGACAGAGAAAGATTGAGTTACTGACAAGGATTGAAGTTAGTTGATACTAAGACTAAAATTCAGCAAAACTCAGGAGTACGTATAAGACCTTGAGTTGATGAAGGTGTACATGGTGAATTAGCACAGACTTTATAAAGAAAACATTCATGGGACGCCTGGGTGGCTCAGTCGGTTAAGCGTCTGCCTTCAGCTCAGGTCATGATCCCAGGGTCCTGGGATCGAGTCCTGCATCGGGCTCCCTGCTCCGCGGGGAGCCTGCTTCTCCCTCTGCCTCTGCCTCTCTCTCTATATCTCTCATGAATAAATAAATAAAATCTTTAAAAAAAAAAAAAAAGAAAAGAAAACATTCATTACCTCTGAAAGAAGGCAAAAATCGGGTTTCCAGCCTAAGGGAATGTGGCAGGCAGCCAGCCATTTGTCTGTAAACATAGAAACGAGATATTCATCTTGAACCAAGATCAGGGAGAACAAATGGACAAGAAACATGTGTGCATATTTGTCATTACTGCTATTCCTTTTCCCTCAGAAAAGCTTTTACAATGAAATTTCTAAAGCTGTTAATCCTACAGGCAGAAGACCAGAATGGGAAAAGTTCAGCAGGAGTTATTGGAGCTGGTAGTCAAAATGGCGTCTAGGTCCAGCCCCTCTGAAGATCTTCAGCTGTCATTGGGGGACAAAAAACAATGTTTATCATTTTGGGGTTGAAACTGCCCTGCTTGTAGGTCTTCTATTAATGATCTCAGTTATGAGATCTGAGCCCTGTAGTTAAAAGGGGTAATAGAAACTCCCTAAAAGTACCTGGAGTTGCATCTTAATGTGGGATAGGTTCTAAAGGTGAATTTAAAGTGAAATTCTCATACATTCAAATTTAGGCAAAAGTTGTTTTGGATTTTTGTGTCAATTTAGACTATGTCATCCTGCAGTAATAAACGGCCCCAAATTTTAGAAGTTTCAACACAAAGATTCGTTTCTTTTTCAGGTTAGATGTTCGCTAGATTTACTTTTGCAGCTTGATTCCACGAGTTTTCTTCATTCTGAGATCCAGACTGTAGGAACAGTCCTTTTCTGGTATATACTATTTTTGTGGTAGGGGATAAAAGAGCCAAGGGGAAACCATTTGATGGCTCTTCAAGTTCAGTTATAAAACATTTCACCCCTGCTTATGTCCCACTGTCCAAAGCAAGTCACAAGGCTGAGGCTGAAGATGATGACAGTGGGAAGTATATTGCTTGCATGGGAAAGACACTGCAAGTCACATGCACTGAGTAGGGGTGTATGATGCTATTACTGGGAATTGCAGAAAAGAACAGAGAATAAAAATAAAATCTTCAGCACAAATGGGATCAATAACACAATCTAGCACAACGTCCCTTTAGAAGGTGTCACATTGGCAATATGTGATATCTTAGTATGGAATGATGCAAGCTGTCTTAGTTCCTCCATATGGGTACCTGATGAAGTAGTTATATTTGGGGAGGTGGAACATGAGACTTAACACAAGAATCCCGGTCACCTCTGGGACAAGTGCATGTTTTGGGGAGGTAATTGGCAACTGGGACTAACTGAATTTACAGGAGATTCACCCTTCCCACTTTATACTGACCCCAGGGATAACCTCTGGTGATTGGAACGGCAGCAGAAAATGTCCACACATTGAATTTGTTTTTCCTTTCTTCTCTCCCTTTTGGTGTCAATCACATACACTTGACTTTGCAAAAGTTACATGTTTGTATGATGAAACCACTGCAATTGGGAGACTAGGCAATTGTGTCTCCATATGTGTGTCAACTGTAACATTTATTAACCCTTCCTGTTTGACCTAGACCTGGAGAGCACAGAAAAGTAGTTTGCTGCATCCAATGACTCAGTACGTACTGGTGCAATGATAGATTCTGTTCTGCAGTACAGCACAGGGTTTAAAATCATCAACTCTATGGGGCGCCGTGGGGGCTCAGCTGCCTGGTGACTCTTGGTTTCCACTCAGGTTGTGATCTCAGGTTTCTGGGATGGAGCCCCATGCTCAGTGGGGAGTCTGCTCCTCTCCCTCTGCCCCGCCCCCCCCACGCTCTATCTCTGTCTCTGTCTGTCTCTCTCTCTCAAATAAATCTTAAAAAAAAAAAAATCAACTCTACAGCCAGTTTGCCTAGTTTCGGTTCTGAATTTACTACTTACTATGTGTTTCTTAAACATTTTATGCCTCACTTTTCTCATTTGCAAATGGAGAAAATAGTTCTTATTATATAACACTAATTAAGGGGGAAGTGAATATATATGTATTACAGTGCTTAGGACATATTAAAAACTCAACAAATATCAGACATTATTACAATGCTGATACAGTGGCTCTATGTCCAAGCATCTAGAATAGTGCTTGGCATGTACCAAGTATCCAATAAATATTTTCTCAATAAATGCATAAACTCCATTCTTGGTCCACGTTATTGCTTCTCTATCTTACCATTTCTTAAGCCAGAAATGTGGAACTCATCTTTGAGACCTCCTTCTTCCTCCTTCTTCAATTCCATCTATTTTCCTCTATAAATAAACATTTTATCCATCTCCACTCCCACTAAGTTGGTGAGCAGTGCCCTCATCTTCCTGGACTAAGGAAATCTCCTTCATGGTCCCTCTGCCTCCACTCTTACTCAACAATCAATTCTCCACACAGTATGGAGAGAGGTTTTCTGAAAGAGGTAAATACGGTCATGACATCTCCTTGCTTAAAACCCTCAGTAATCCCCTATCACTCTTAGAGTACGGTGGGAGCTCCTTAATGTCAGCAACAAAGCCCTCTTGGTCTGGCCCCCCAGCCTCCTGTCAGGCTTTCTTTTGCCCTTGCTTTCTCCACTTCATCACAGGGACTGTTATTCCATTTCTCAGGCTCTCTCTCCTTCTTTCTTCATGGTCTTCACACCCAATGTTCCCTATGGCTGGATCATGGTTTTCCTTATCCTTTCTACCTGCCCCTCTCTTAGCTGATTTGTATTAACTTAGAAAAACATAGGTTAAAAGTCAACTCCTCAGGAAAACCTTTCCTCCTTGCCAGTTAAGATGCCCTTGTTTAACTCCACTGGATACTTCTTACAATTCTCTTCTCTAGTGCTTATGCAAGAAATATGCATATAAATAATTTTTGAAACTTACTGAATATATGAGTGTGGCTATTTTTTTTTTTTGCCATGATTTAAAATAGCTACATGGGCTCAAGGAGGCCCTCAAAATCTACCTCCAAATCTTTCCCTTCTTGGATATAAGGCTCTTCTATGGGCTCCCCAAAGAATCTGTCCTGAATATCGCAGGCTCCTCAAAACAAGTATTTACTGGACTCCCAGAAGTAAACTTGTATCATTATATTTATTTCAAAATGAATCTTTTAGCAGAGCAGTTTAAAGACAATTAAGACAGGGTAGTCAACACAAATAATTTCTAAATAGGCATTTTCTCCTCTCCTGATTGTGCGTACATGCTCAGTAACATGGGACAAATTAAAACTGATTTAACATAGTAGAATTACAGCATCTCATGGGCTTGTCACTGGGATAGAAAAGGAATCATCTGGGTACATTCTGAATTGTCTAAGGAATCGAGTGGAAGGACACTCTTGACTGAGGGTCTTTACGTATATAGCTGCATTGTGCTCCTTTAACCATTAGCATTAACTTTTTAATAGGCTTCTTGTAAGGTATGCATTTATACTGATCAACATTATATAATTTATGAGCATTTTGTATATGTCTACATTTTGTTTCCCAAAGCAAGAGCCTCAGTTTTAAGAGCCAACAAAAATGTTTTAAAAGCACACACTGGAAATACAGCATGAACTGGCATGAATTAAAGCTTATACATCTTTCTCCACACCCCCTTTATGTTTGTTTTTAAATGAGCAGAAACATCAAAAAAATATTGTTTTTCATTGTTCCTGAAAATATGGGAAATGGAGGTTCAAATTTCTTTCTCAACACAGAAGTGGCAATATTTATGAACAAACTTTTTAACTTCTCAAAAAATCACTATGTACCAACACATGGCAGGAAAACGAAGATAAAACATAACAGAAAATTACATCTTTAAGACCTGAAACTTCAAATTTTCAAGTAGAGTATTTTCCTGCAGGAAGGCTGACAAATTAGTCATTTTAGCACCTACCCAGCAGACACTTGGTAAAGAGGTTTCACAGCCAAACTATATTGCTACCGTATTTGAAAATTATTTCCCCCAGGGGTGCCTGGGTGCCTCGGTTAAGTGTCTGCCTTTGGCTCAGGTCATGTTCTCAGGGTCCTGGGATCAAGCTCCTCATCAGGCTCCCTGGTCAGTCTCCTTGCTCAGTGGAGTCTCCTTCTCCTTCTTCTCTCTCTGTCCCCCTCCTCCCTGCAATTGTGTGTGTGTGCTCTCGCTCTCTCTCTCAAATAAATAAAATCTTTAAAAAAAAGATAACTATTTCCCCCAATATTTACTTCGTATGGCAAAAGACTCACAGTATAATGCCTTTTTCCCCCTTAAACAGAATATTCGATTGATTTACTTTCTAAGTATGCAAGTCGAATGTTCTTGTAAAAGAAAGTGACTAAAGCCTGTGAAATCTTTAACTGGTACTTAAATTCAAGCAGCTGTCTTTCTGCGGATAGGCAGAACCTGACTAATGTAATGCTTAGGCTTTGTTCAACGCAACCTCCCCCACTCTATCTCTGGAGCTAAGATTTGCATGTTTTCCCCAAATTAACTTCCTCTTTTAGAAACCAACTTGTGTGTGAGAAGTTTCTAATATAAAATGTCCATTTTGTTTCCTCAGCTGAAGTCAGTCTTGGCTGAAATACTAGTTCTTGAGTTTGTACCTGTAAGCAGATGATGGACAGAATTTAGCCCTTAAGCCCAACAGATTCCAGAAGCTTGGATGCTTACTGCCTCGTCACCTTCATTTTCACAGTAGAAGGATCATAAGAAAATGCTTCCTAGTATGCATGCCTTTTCTCTGCATTTTGACAGGGAAAAAATGCTTTTTAAAATTATTATGTAAACCACGTTTGGGTTGTCTTTGAGCTATAAACCAACTTGATTTGGGAAAGGGTTTCATGTAATCATAGGATTGAAAGGGGTTTATTTCATCTTGCTGTTGTGCCATGAGATTGTAATTTACTGTGCTAGGCTAATAAAGTTTCTCTTGCTTTAAAGATAGTCAGCAAGCCAATTTTAACTCCTTAAGCGATAGACTAAGGATCAGCAGTATCAGACCACCTGGAAACTTCTTAGAAATGCAAATTATCTGACCTCTAGAATCTCCAGTGGTGGGCTGCACTGCATTTTAACAAGTCTTCCAAGTGATTCTCCTATCTGCTTAAGTTTGGGATGGATGGAGCTGTACAACAGATCAGCTGTACATTGTGGATGGTTAAGAGTGTAGACTGTGGGGGCACCTGGGTGGCTCAGTTGGTTAAGTGACTGCCTTCAGCTCAGGTCATGGTCCTGGAGTCCCGGGATCGAGTCCCACATCGGGCTCCCTGCTCAGCAGGGAGTCTGCTTCTCCCTCTGACCCTCCCCCCTCTCATGCTCTGTCTCTCTCATTCTCTCTCTCTCAAATAAATAAATAAAATCTTTTAAAAAAAAAAAAAGAATGTAGACTGTGGAGTTTAGAGGGCCTGATTTCAAATCCTGTGTGGGTGTCTGACATGTTCCTTGGTGCACTAATGTTTTATGCATTGCCAAAATGTTCTGCTCTGATGTATCTTTTCTTTTCATTGAATCTTGGTTGTCAATTCTCTCCTTTGCAAAATTTTTAATAAGTTGCTGTGATCAAAAGCCAAGCAAAATGAAAAGTGGCGATATATACAGTGTCCTAAAGTAATAGTGATTAATATATTCTTTGCTGAGATATATGTTGTATCTACTCACTATGCTCTTTTAAAAAGAAAATCATTTGAAAACTTGGGATCTATCGTTAGTTGTAAGCTTATATAACTTCCAACATCACTCACAACTAGTTGGGACAAACCAGTCAAACCGCTGCAATTGATAATCACGAATTTTAGAGAGTGATTTTATAAATATTCATGCCGTAAGAGTATTTGTAAATTTATGACAAGTGGTGTGGTTTGGGAGGAAAAAAAAGAATTTTGACATAATTTTGGTTAATTTGGTATACTGGTATTTGTGTATTAACATTTTTTATTTCTTAAAATTTCATGTGGAAAAGGAAAATAAACATATCATTTATAACTTTGCCCACGCCATTAAAAAACAAGCAAAACAACAACATGTTAGTAGATCAAAGTAGAGAGCTGAGTTGTACAGTATTAAAAAAAAAAAAGGGATCCCCTAAAAGAAATAAATGAAGTTAGCCTTAAATAAATAAAGTTAGCCTGGTATGACTTGTTCTATTTTGTCACAAGCCACCAGCACTTTAACTACTAGTTAGAAAATTTTTGAGTCAGAGCCACATAAGTCCTGTCTGTAGGTTATGTAATACTCTGATTTTAAATACCATGTAAGCAGTGAAGCATCGTTCTTTTCACTGCTGTTTCTCTAGCGCCTAGCACAGTGCCTGGCACATAGTGGAATTACAACAAATATTTGTTGAAAGATGAACGAAAAATCTGTCCCTGTTTTCTTTTTAAAAATAGGAGATCGGGCACCTGGGTGGCTCAGTTGGTTAAGCTACTGCCTTCGGGTCAGGTCATGATCCTGGAGTCCCAGGATTGAGTCCCACATCAGGCTCCTTGCTCGGCGGGGACTCTGCTCCCTCTGACCCTCCCCTCTCTCGTGCTCTCTCATTCTCTCTCTCTCAAATAAATAAATAAAATCTTTAAAAAAAAAAAAATCATCATTTGCCAAATTTCAAATTTCCTGCATCATTCCCAATCTCTATAGTTCTATATTTTTAAAGATTTTTTTATTTATTCATTTGAGAGAGAAAGAGAGAGAGAGCACAAGCCAGGAGAGAGGCAGAAGGAGAAGAAGAAGCAGACTCCCCGCTAAGCTGAGAACCCACTGTGGGGCTGGATCCCAGGACCTGAGATCATGACCTGAGTCAAAGGCAGATGATTAACCATCTGAGCCACCCAGGCACCCTTATAACTCTATTTTTTAATATTTATAATATTTCAAGGACATGTACACAAAACTATAGATAACAATATGGGCATCCATAGGCTTACTATCAAGATTATGAAATAAAACATTACAGATATTTTTGAAATTGAATTAACTACTGTGTTGAATTTTTTTTATCAAAATCATTTAAAAAATAGTTTTACTAGACATTTAAACATATATAAGCATGATTTTGGTTGATTTGAACACTTTATAATTTTATATAATTGGTATCAAATTATACAGCCCTCAAGCAACTTACTTTTGTTTTTTTCCCTCTCCACATTGTATTTGTGAGATTTATCTGTGTTTATAAGATAGCTCTATTTTATCAATTTTTACAGCTATCTGCTATTCCGTTGTAATGGGTATTCCAAACGTATTCATGCGTCAACTTTGATAGGTTGGATTCCATTTTTCTGCTATTATAAACAACGCTGAAGAAACATTCTTGTCTATATATTCCAAGGGTAAATGTGTGAAGGTTTCACTAGGCACTTTCAAGTTTATATTGCTAAATTACTCTCCAAAGAAATTGCACAAATCCTTACTTCTATAAGCATGATATGAATGTCCCTACTCTCTTAAAAACTTGTATAATCTTCAGATGGCTTAAAATTTACTAAATCATTTTTAATTTTCATTTGTCATTTTCAGAAAAACTGAATAACCCTTATTTATTTGTTGGACATTTTGGATTTCCCATCTATATTGTCTGTCCATATTCTATGCTCATTTCTCTATCTTCATTTTCTTATTAATTTGAAGGTCTTAAAAATATTTTTTGATAATAATGTATTATCAGATGAGTCATTGCATATGCTTTCTCTTGTACTGTTGTTTGTCATTTCTATTTCTTATAGTGTCTTTGGATGTGCAGGAGCTTATAATTGTTAATGTATCCAATTTATCTTTTACTTTATTCCTTGTGCTTTTTGCTTCCTATTTACTAGAGTCTTAAAAATATTTGTCCTGTCTTTTATCAGAAATATTTCAGTGTTTTACTTTATACAATTAAATATTTAATGTATTTTAAAGCCAAATTACTATGCAGTATGTGTTAGGAATAAAATTATATATTTTTTCCTATGGATGAGTGATTATGTCAAGATCATAACACATTCTTTTCCCACTACTTACTAATCACACTTCTACCATTTGTAAATTTTGAAAATATGTATGCACGTTTCTAGACTATTCTGTTTGTTTCATTTGTCCCTATGACATAACCCTACAACAATGGCACATTGGCTTAATTTATTCTCTAATTAGGTCTCGATATGTAGTAGGGCAAGACCCCAACTCTTATTCGTCTTCCTTCTCAGATTTGTCTTGACTGTTCTTGGCTTTTCACTCTTTAACATTAATTGTAAAATTAGTTTATTAGGTTTCATGGAAAAACTTCTAATTTTCATTAAAATTTCATTAAATTTATAGATTGATATTGGAAAAATTATCTGCTTTATGATACTGGGAATCCTCCATTTGCAATCTCTCTCCACTTACTTGGTATTCCTAAATGCCAGTCAATAAAATATTTTCATTTTTCTCAAATAGGTCTTGAACATCTTGGCTGGATATTCTTATATACTTCATGTTGACTTTCTGCTAATGTATATATCTTTTAAAATAAAAAATAAAATAATTTAAAAGTTTTGTGTTTCTTTATGGTATGTAAAAATTATTTTTACATACTAATTTTATATTCAGATTCTTGGCAGTAATGGTTTTGTTTTACTTTTTTGTTCATTCTCCTAGATTTTCTGTATATACAATCATATAATCCTTAAATAAGTTTCCTCCCAATCCTTAATATCATCATTTATCATCTTTATCATGCTTCTCCTCCTTCTCATTTTAGTACGATGGATAAAATATCTAATAAAACTTGAAATGAAATAGCTGTGACAGATTAATACAAAATGACGCCCAGTGAGCAAATTTTTCTCTGTACTCATACCTTCCTGTAATCTCCTCCCACACTGAATCTGGCCTAGTATTTAGCTTATTTTAAGCGATAGAATATTGCAGAGATCATGCTGAGTTCAAAAGCCTATACTTTAGGAAACCTTGCAGTTTCTGCTTTTTCCCTCTTTGGATTCCTGAGATGTAATGTAAAGAAGCCTGAGCATTCCCACTGAATGGCCACATAGAGAGAGAGATTCTAGGGAATGAAAGCCTATAGAGGGAAAGAGGCCCTGGGGAGAAAAGCCAACAAGTAGAGTGAGACAGGACCCAACTATCCCCGGTTAGGAACTGGGCATGTGATTGAGATCATCTTGAATTCTTCAGCCCAAACTAAAGCCATATTAACAAGCCCAACAGAGACTTACATAGAATAGACAAGTCATCCCATATGAGCCCAGTCAATTCACAGAATCATGAGAATTAGTAAATCATTGTTTTCATACAGCACAAAGTTTTGGGGGCAGTTTCTTTCACAGCAGTAGGTAACTGTTACATTGGTAATGGTGAGATTCTTCTCTTCTAGTGACTTTAAAGAAAATGCTTCTCTTGTTTTACTTTTAAGCATGTTTTCTGTAGTTTTTTGTCAGGTACCTTCTAACTGGTTAAGAAAGTTTCCATTTGACCAGTTTTCAAAAAGTTTTTTTTTCAAATCCTTTTCCCATACCTATTGCAATTCTGTTTTTTTCTCTCATCTGTTAGCATAGTTAGTTGGATTTTCAAATATAAAATAATCTTTGCATGTGTAAGATAAATCAAATTATATGATATTTTTGTGTACCTTGCTTCATTTCATTTTCTCTGACAATATTTTATGTAGGATTACTATATCTATGCTCATAAATAAAATTCTTACATTATTTTTTTCCTCAGTTGTTTGTATCTAGACTTCTATTAAGGTTTTATTTTCCTCATGCAATGATTGTTAATATGGGCATCTTTGTTATCAATATCTAATATGTACCTGGAAATATGTTAGACTGAACACTCTTGCATATTCTATTCCAATTTTTAAATGGTACACAGAATGCATTCTCAGGCCATCCAAATCCCTCGGTCAAGTTTCTTCACGTATCACTAAAACTTTAATGCAAAGCTTTTTGTATAATAGAAAACATCTAAAACCATTTATTCTTTTGTTTTCACTATTAAATAAGGATGCAGTATCAGGTGCAAATGACATTTGTAATGTATACATAGTGTATGTTCCATAATATAAATAATGAAATAGTAGGTTAAAGATACTAATTTCAACTGGACCCAGGTTGGTACTATGTCAAGTTTCCCAGTATAAGCAAACCATAGTGCCCAGGGAGTATGTGGGAATATGTAGTGATAATGTAGCCTTTTAAAATAGCAGGAGATCAAAATACTATCCTTGGGAGACAATCCAAGGATAGACCAAAGCCACATTGCCTTCTATGGCCCTGGGTAGAGTACAAATTCAACATTTTTCCTGGTATACAGATGTTGATTTTTTATTTTATTTTATTTTATTTTTTTAAGATTTTATTTATTTACTTGAGAGAGAGAGAATGAGAGAGAGAAAACACATGAGAGGGGATAGGGTCAGAGGACGAAGCAGACTCCCCGCCGAGCAGGGAGCCCGATGCGGGACTTGATCCCGGGACTCCAGGATCATGACCTGAGCCGAAGGCAGTCGCTTAACCAACTGAGCCACCCAGGCGCCCCAGATGTTGATTTTTTAATAGGCAGTTTCAACTAAGGTAGTGAATTTGGGCAAAAATTTGCAGTTCATCATATTGAATATTAATATCATGAAAGGTTGTGTTTAACAAGTTTAAACATGCATCATTTTTACATTTTGATATTTTAAACTTATACCAATTTCTATTATTTTTTAAATCTGAGTTAAATGCTGTTTATACTTTGCAAATGTGTTTTTCCTTAAGTATTTAAAAATCATGTATACCTAAATGAAGTGCTTTATCATTAAGAATGTGCTCTACATGATACCTATTTTTTGCTATTTGTTTGAAGCTCATTTTATTATTTGGTGCATGATAATTTTTTGTAAAAATATCATGTGAGCTTGAAAAAATTGTGTAGTCTTAAATCTTTGTACACGTGGTTCTATATATGCATCATCAGACCAAATATATTAATAGATATGTTCAAATCTTTTATATTCTTACCGACTATTTGTCTGCTGAATATTCCAATTACCAGAGGAGGTATGCAGATATTTTTTAACTTCCCACTATGGTAACAGAATTTCTAATTTCTCTAGATAGGCATCTCAACTGTATTCTGAGATTTGTTCTTAGGTAAATGCTGATTTTAATTGTCATATTTCCCTGGTAAGTATTATTTTTATTATTATGTAGAGACCATTTTTTATCTCCTGATTGTGCTTTCTATCTTAAAGCAAATTGTGCTTGCCATTAATACAGTTATGCCAGCTCTCTTCAGGCCAACATGTTTACAGTATTTTAACATCTTTTTGCAAGTTTTGCATCTTACTTATTTTTCCATTCAATCCTCTTTATTGGTCATAATTAGGGTCTAAATAATTTCCCTTGGATAATTCCTCCTCTCTCTGGGAGTTTTAATTTTCAGCAAGGCTCGTATAGAACTTGTAAGACACTGTTTTGAGTCAAATGATTCTTTCAACATACTGCTAAGTCTTATTTCTGAGGAAGTTTCTTATTCCCCTTTTGGTGGCCCCTATCTTAATTTTACCCCGAACTCCAACATTAACCCTGTGATCCAACATCTAACCCCATAGGAAAATCTCACTGGGGCAATCATTGCTCTTTTATTTTATTTTTTTAAAGATTTTCTTTATTTGTAGGAGAGAGAGAGAGAGCACAAGCAGGGGGAGCAGCAGGCAGAGGGAGAAGCAGGCTCCCCACTGAGCAAGGAGCCTGATGCCAGATTTGACCCAGAACCCTGGGATCATGACCTGAGCTGAAGGCAGATACTTAACTGACTGAGCCACCCAGGCATCCCAATCATTGCTCTTTAAAAAAAAAAAAATTATCTTCTAGATGTTCTTCAGTAATCTTTACCTCTTAAGACACTGGTTTTCTCGGAGAACATAAAACTATGCCACTCTTTGTAGGTCTGTATGTCCTTCTAACACTGTATTCCCCTCTTTATAGAACTCAACAAAGTCTACACTTTGATTTTAAATTTTTTTCTTAAAATTTAAAATTCACATTACTTGAGACCTGCACAATAATATATTGAGGTTATAAGTGTAATTAATGGTTGCTCGTCCAATTGTTTTCTCATATGACTCACTGGCACCTCCCACAATGTTTTCCTTCTTTGAATATCTTAGGTACTTGTTTTCCATAGGAAACTGATTTACATATTTATCTGAATGTTTTTCTCTACCCTCATCACACTGAATTTCAATTCCTCTTGATTAGTTTATCTAGCCTCTGGGCAAACACATTCTCCAAGGAAAAAACAGAGTTTGACAAAGCTTAGAAAATACGATGAAAATAGGGAAGGTATCCTAGGTAAAATAGATGGTGCAGAGCTAGAGACATAAATATGTGACTGGGAGACATTATTTGGGTAATCGTGGGATTTCTGAAAGAAAACAGTGAAAGCTTAGGTAGAAATGATAGGAATAGGCCACAAAAGCCTTGAATTTCAACCTCAGAAGTTTAGACTTAGTGTACAGATTTTAAAATTTCATCTGAAGTTGAACGGTGTTGCTCAAAATGACATCTAAATAAATGACTGGGGAAGTGGCATGCAGAAGACAGAGGAGATAGAAAACAGATACACAGGTTTGCATAAAGAATCTGCACTGCTATTCCAGAGAAAATGAATAGGAAGTGAGAGATTGGAGGGATAATGAGGAAATGCATAAGACGTTGCATAGGAAATGTATTTGGGGGATAAAGGATGAATTTGTTCGTGCTACACACGGTGAATTAGAGGCACACTCAAGTGGCCTTGAATGAGAAGTCTGTTAAACAAAGATGGTTTCTACCAGATAGAATTTGAGAGACACACTCAGGGTTTTCTGTATTTGGGAGCACAGATATGTGATCATCTAAGGATGTTGTATCATAGCATTTTCAGTTGCAAGTGATGGAAACCTAACACAAATAAGTTTAAGCAATAAAAAAGATTTATTGGAAAGCACTAGAGTAACTCACAATATAAAGGAACAACTTCAGGGCTTGGGCAGTTCTGGGGGGGTTAAGGAATAAGAACTGGGGCTCGGCCTCAATCAGTTTTCCTCTCTCTCTCTCTCTGTCTCTCTCTCCCTCCCATCTCTCTTTGCTTGTCTCTCTTTGATTCTGTTCCCTTCTATGGTAGACAAGTTTTTTTCCCCTGTTGTAAAAATAGTGATTAGTGGACAACATTGGAAGCACATTTTTAGAGAATTTTTCTAAAGAGGAACTGTTAGCCTACTGGCAAAGGGCTCTGATTGATTTTGTTTGGTTCATGAATCCATTCCTGGGCCACTTACTGTGGTCAGGGGCAAGGGATACGATGGTTAACATCTATCTCTGTGGACAGGAAAGTGGAATGTATCACTACCCAAGGTGATGGAGGAGAATATGATGTCTACTGAGAAAAACCCCACAGATGGCTCCACTTGGGCCTTCCAATTTTATGTTGCAATAATGATTAAAACATATATTTACCACTGTATCACTGCATAGGATGTTAATACCAATGCATGCTACCCTAGTCACCTGGCAACATCATCAATAATGCTTAAAAGGAAACACAATAAAAAACTGATGGACTGACACAGAAGTAGAAAAAATTTAAATGAAATGGCTGCATACTGTGTCTTAGACCAAATCTATATGCCTCTTTAAGCAAGTAAGGATATCATCAAAGGCATTGTCTTTCTTTGAAATAATTAGGATCAAACATGATGAGACATCAAAGAAGAGGTTTCAGGATGAGCAAAAGAAAGTCTGCTTCAGGAAGAAAATTGCTTGTTATACAGCATTAGAGGAGGATGAAGTCAAAAGCATGAAAACAATAATCCATCAACCTATGATAGCTTGACTCTGAACAAGTCAGAAAGCCAATGATCTAAGATGGGCTCATCTGTAACGAAAGCCATGAAGCAATTGATGTCTACAGAAAGCAGAAGTCATGGGGAAGATTAAAGGCAGTTAGGAGCAGAACAGGAAAAAAAAGAAGCACACGGAGAGAGAAACAAATGAACGGAGCTGTTGAGCCACCGTTATGTCAGGGTGTAAATGTTTGCATTCACTGAGGTGCTGTTGAAGTTGTTTTTACAAGATGCTGGACAGCATCTCAGTTCTTCATAAGGTTTGACTACATGGCATTTGGGATTGCTTCCTTTAGTACTTACTTTCCCATGTGTCCTGAGGATAGATCTCCAATTACTGAAATGATCTCCCTGCATCTCTGTTCCTTGAAACCTGAAGAATCCTCGTTTTACTTATTATCTTTTAGGCAAATCTTTTGTGTAAAGGCAATGGGTTTCTAATGAAATCTATGAATTTTGCAGTGCTGTGTTCTTGATTAATGCGTGGGTGTTTTTGCATATTGTTGAGATTTGAACAGCAAATATTTTTTTTTTTTAAAGATTTTATTTATTTATTTGAGACAGAGAGAATGAGAGAGACAGAGAGCACATGAGAGGGGGGAGGGTCAGAGGGAGAAGCAGGCTCCCCGCCGAGCAGGCAGCCCGATGCGGGACTCGATCCAGGGACTCCAGGATCATGACCTGAGCCGAAGGCAGTCGCTTAACCAACTGAGCCACCCAGGCGCCCCAGAACAGCAAATATTTTAGAGCACATGGACCTTGAGGTCAAACAGACCTGGCTTTCAATTCTGAAAGAGCTCTATATCCTTTTCCATGCTTGAATTTTAACATTTGTAAGTGGAGATGATAATAGTGCTCCTAATAGAGCTGTTTTCAAGTTTAAATAAGATATAATGTCTTCAGCAGGATTATTTTCACATAGTGCTCGAAAGTGTTAGCTATTAATTATCCTTTGACTATTACCTCATATGAATTTATTGCTCTGTAGTTAATAAAATTACCTTTTGCAAATATTAATGTCCTATTATATATTTGAGCAGGTGATTCAGGTAATTGCCATAATATGCTAAAACACTTTTATGATACTCTGGTAGGTCAGGAAAAAAAAATAAAACAACATGAGAAAAGAATGGGTATTTAAGTTCCTTGACTATTCCAAACATACAGTAATGATCTTTGGATTATCCCTTCTAGTAGGTGGTATCATTACATTTTACTTAATTTGTTGTGGTTCTTCAAACAATCTAGGGTTTGGGGAGCCTAAGAAACAAAAGTAATTTCCCTACCTGAGTTCTGAACAACTGAGATACAAGACAAAAGAGAAAAGCAGCGTTATTGATAACATTGCAGATGGTGGTTTATATCTGAAGGAAGGTGGAATATTTAATAAGAACCAGAGAATTAGATAGACTTAGCCACAACTAACCCTGACTTTGGGGCCAAACCTTCATGCTCAGGGTGTGAGCACAGAGAAGCAAAACAAATATATATCCTGCAAACATCCTGGCTCCAAGGAGAAAGAGGAGAAGAGACTGAAATCCCCAGTTTTTCACTGCAAAATAACCAATAATTTTAAGTCATTATTTACACCTTGGGAGAAGTAAGTGATGGGACAGAGAAAGGCTAGAAATGTTACCCTATTGGAGTCCCCTCCATGAAAAAGGGAACACCAGAAGAATGGAAAAGTATCCCCCGTCTCTCCCAAATAAAACTATTTATTTACTCTATTTTAATTAGTCTTATATATATTTTTTATAAATCCTACATCTGTCTTGTATTATTAACATGAGTAATTGTCAGAATATTTCATATTATTATTATTATTTTTTTTAAAGATTTTATTTATTTATTTGACAGAGAGAGACACAGCGAGAGAGGGAACACAAGCAGGGGGAGTGGGAGAGGGAGAAGCAGGCTCCCCGCAGAGCAGGGAGTCCGATGCGGGACTCGATCCCAGGACCCTGGGATCATGACCTGAGCCGAAGGCAGTCGCTTAACCAACTGAGCCACCCAGGCGCCCTCATATTATTATTTTTTAGACAAGCCTGAAAGACTAAGTCTAACAAAGGACTAATTTATTTTTCATATTTTTAAAATATGTGTAATTCACTATGCAGTTCATGAGTGGAAAAGTAGATCATTGTTTGAAAAGAAAAAAAAAAAGCATAGTGGTGTTACTAGCAGAATAGAAGAACTGCTTTTGCCATGCTGACTTTCGAAAGATAAAGAAAAAAGCATCAAAGCATAATGGGCCTGGGACTATCCATTGTGAAGGAGAGGCCAAGCCCATAAGTGAGCAGATCAGAGTGTACTCCAGAGTTCTGCTGTGCTCCTATGTGGAGGTATCAGAGGATGAGCTGAACCTAGATCGTATGTAGTAAAGTATAGTTTGGGGGAGTTGGAGCTGTTCCCAGTTCTGAATTTTCCTCCTTTGGAAAATTCACTTAAATGTGAGAGATTTGGGTGCTCATAGATTTCTTATCAAAAGCTGCCCAAATACCCCTTTCCTCTAAGGCCATGACTCAACCAGCTGATGGGTGCTCATAGATTTCTGAATGGGTAACAATTTGTACACAAACATGTGGTGTGGAAATTTATGAGAGACCCATTGAGAGGTAATGTTTTAGTACAGTCTGGTGTTTATCCAATGCCAAGTGGCTAACAACTATAAATTGCCTTTTTGATTGTGATAGTTTTAGATTCAGTGAAGCTCGGTGCTTCTTCCACCTAGCCAACACTGTCCTTTTAATAACTTGTGAAATGTGATTAGATGATGAGATCATCGCTGAAGGATACCTGGCTTCAGTGGAATAACCTCAGTGATTGGTGTTTCCATTTCAGATGTTGTTGGAAATTGTTAATAGGTGAAACCATGCATACTGTAATCGCACCTGACCGTAATGGCTTAAGCTTCAATTCAAATTAAAACACTGAATTCATGAAGAGGAAATTGAAAAAGTTCTAAAGGGTGGAATACATGAATTAAAATCTAAATTAATGCCCTGTAGGATATAGGAGGGTGTTGAGTTGTGTGCAGCGAAGATTTTATTTTAAAAATTTTTTTCAATGACAGTAAAATTGTTAGGTAATTGCCATATTCTACCAGAATAATATTGGTACAATCTGCTTCCCAGAAATCATCTGGTGCTTATTGTAGAGGAAGAGGTGACCACTCTAGAAAAGAAATAATACTAGAAAACATTAAATCTTTAAGAGAATTAAAAGAAAAGGTTTGAAAGTCACTCTTTAAAACAAAACAAAGTGCTGCTCACCTGTATTTTGCTTTGCTGATGAATTTAGGATTCTAGTTCTTTGATGTGACTCATGGTCTTTATTTTAGCAATGTACTGTTTAGACATAGATGGGATGCTGGGAATTTTCTTGGAGGAGCTATTCCTAACAAGAGCATTGATATTGAGAATTATTGTATTTTTCCTCAATAACTTTAATTTTGATGATGTTAAATATTTTTTAAAAGATTTTTTCTCCCAATAAGATCCAATAAGCTTTTCTTAGTGAGTTAAAGTGTGGTACAGAAATGGGTTTCTCAAGAACCTCAAGGCCGGGGGCAGGGGCACCTGGGTGGCTCAGTTTGTTAAGCGTCTGCCTTCGGCTCAGGTCATGATCCCTGGGCCCTGGGATGGAGCCCACACTGGGCTCCCTGCTCCATGGGGAATCTGTTTCTCCCTCTCCCTCTCCCCCTCCCCCCTGCTCACGCTTTCTCTGTTTCACTCTCTCTCTCTCTCAAATAAATAAATAAATAAAATCTTTAAAAAAATAAAAATAAATTAAAAAAATAGAACCTCAAGAGGGTCTGGGGAGTACCTGCTATACATCAGTTCTAGTTTATGTGAAAAAATATTAGATATTAGTCTCCTATGTAACAATTGTTTAATCATGGAATATTTAGGGTTATTTCAGTGTCTTGAGAATTTAAAATTCCTAGCTTCTAAAATACCAGTCTTCAGGCACACAAAGTTGTATTGAAATAAATGAGGATACTTGGCTGATTAGTAATGCATGAAACTTGCCTCTTTATGTATGTAAAGCGTTCTCCCTGATATAACTTCTCATTAAGCTTGGTTGCAAAGATATTTAGCACTCAGACCTCTATTCTTTAAAGTTGAGAGGGCTTTAGTTTGGAGGAAAAAAGTCCCAACATATCTTTGCCACATTGTTGTGGCCCTCTTGGCTGCCAGGTGAGGCAATTCTACTAAGAGGATACTGATTTAGATTCTTGTTTTATTTCCTCAATCTTCCAAGAGCAGTGACTTTTAATAAGCCCAAATAGAAGGCTGAAATAGGAGGGTGGGTTATCAACCTCTACTTGGTATACACTCCTTCATTCATTCATTCATCAAGCAGTCTTTTTTTTTTTTTTTTGAGATTTTATTTATTTGACAGAGACAGACACAGCGAGAGAGGGAACACAAGCAGGGGGAGTAGGAGAGGGAGGGGCAGGCTTCCCGCGGAGCGGGGAGCCCGATGCGGGGCTCGATCCCAGCATCCTGGATCATGACCTGAGCTGAAGGCAGACGCTTAACAACTGAGCCACCCAGGCGCCCCTCATCAAACAGTCTTGAGTTCTGTTTTGTTTTTTTTTTTTAAGATAGAGCAAGAGAGAGAGATAAAAAAACCACAGCCCTATTATTAATAAGTTGAAATAGAAAATGTGTTTCAGATATGTGTCTACCATCGGGCCTCATTTTTTTCCTTCAGAATAAAATCCATACACTCAGAAATGTGGACATCTCCCCTTGGCAGAGGCAGAGTTGCTTTCAGAAAGCAGAGAAAGTGTGTATCTTGAGGCAACACTGCTAGAGAGAAATATCAGGGCAGAGACTGATAGGCTCAGGTTCTTCCCCCTAATGAACCAATTAGATATGTCACTCTCCTCCTTGGGAAGGAGGGGACTCCGTGTGCGTCCAAGTTTTTCTCTCCTAGTTGTGTACCTTCTCCTTCATGTATCTGAAAAGTATGAGATGGAGAATTGACTTCACCTACTCATTTCTGCCCTCTTCACGAGTATTTGTTCCAAGCAGACAACGTGCGAGGTGTTGTGAGATATGCACAGGTAGGAAATGCAGATTCCCTGCCCCTAAAGCAATCTGGTATAGAAGGGAATTTGATACCCAAAGTGCACAACTCAAATGATACTTTCTTAGAAAATCCTTCCTTGAATATTCTAAAGTTGTTTCCCTCCTATCTTAGACACTGTGTTACAGCATCAGGTTCTATTGTCAATCAGGCCACTTATGAAATTATCATCTTCTTTGTCAACTTATAACTTTCCTGTCTTCTTCCTCGACATAGAAAGTCTTTGGAAATATTGTTGGATGAACGAATGAATGAATGGATATTTTTTTTTTTAAGATTTTATTTATTCATGAGAGAGAGAGAGAGAGGCACAGGGAGAAGCAGGCTCCCAAGGAGCAGGGAGCTCGATGTGGGACTCGATCCCAGGACCCTGGGATCATGACCCAAGCCGAAGGCAGACGCCCAACCATCTGAGCCACCCAGGGGCCCTGAATGAATAGATATTTGAATGGGCCTTCTATTTGCAGAACTGACAGGTATAAATCCTACATTTTGATTAATTTGGTAGCAATAAGTTAATCTTTGATATATCCTTATGGATACTATGAATCCTTTGAGTAAATATCATATATGGTTCATTTTGTTTTCAAATAAGGATGTTGAAATAAACAGAAAGGTGAAAAAAATAATGTATTTTCTTGTTCCCACTCTTTCGTAATTTTTCCATTTTTGTCTGCCAGAGCCTTGCAGAGGAAGTTCCTAGTGTAATATATAGAACCGATGGGTTGATGGCTATATCAAGAAGTACCTGGGTAGAGAAAAAGCCAACCAATGGGTTGCTTTCTCAGTGTTGCCGTGCAACCAATGAGGAGAATGGTTGCTCCGGTGGCCGCATTTCCTTGATTCATCAGAGTACTCCTGCTACCGTGTGTCCGTGCGGTAGAGCATCATCCTCTGACAAAGATACCAGAGAATGGATAAAAATCAAGGAAAGCAGGAACAACAAACAAAAAAGTGGGGCGGAACTTTCGACCTCATGTTTCATCTCTTGAAGCAATCGTGAAAACCTTGATACCTTTTAATGGAGCTTTTAGGCCTGTGTTATGTATTTCTGAGCACCTGAACTCCTATGACAGTAAGGTCATATCCATGTGAAGAAAACACATAGATTTGAAAAAACTGAGTAATCTAGCATTTTCTGCTATTTTGTTAGTCATTTTGAATCTTACAATGAGCATTCATTTAAAAGAGTCCAAACACCTGCACTGATCCTTAGTAGGTCAATTCACAATCATATCCATTTCCTGTTGCCGAGAAGTTGAAGACAATTGTGATTCTGAAGCTACAAGTAAGAAGCATTTGAAGCTAAACTTTCATCAGGAAAGACCTTTTCATATGCACAAAATGGAGCGTTTCTCTTTGAACAAAGCATATTTTTAGGAAACATAAATAGTAGTCATTTTAAAACATTTTCTGATGCCTTAAGTTTTTAGAATTTCTTTTGGCCACTGTATCTCAAGATTATTGACTAAAGGTTATTGGGTAACTAATATTTGTTCTAAATTCTCAAAAATAATGTTTGTGCTCTACCAAATGTTGAGCTATCCTAATATGTCATGATGTGAATTCACATGTCTCAGAAAAAAAATATTATATATATAATTATATGTATAATCTATAATATAGATATTGGTAAGGAAGAATGAGTGTTGGAAGGAAAAGAAATAAATTTTAATGTAACATGCTTGAGGAGTTTTGAATTTGATTTCCAGGACAAAGAACACTAAAATATTTATTCTTGAAATATAAGAAACAAGAACTCTACATGGAAATTAAAATGTTGCACAAGCCATAAAGGGTAATACAAAAAATAAATAAATAAATAAATACGATTTTGGCCAATGCAATTTTATAAACCAGTGCTGGAATTAGAAGGTTTTATACTTGGGCATTATGTATTACTTCACCCTTTACTATTTTTCTATAATAAAAAGGAGGATGACAAAACATGGCTTCAAAAGAGAATGAATTTATTTCATTCATAGAACTTAATTACAAAATGTTTGCTAAATCCAAGTATACGGAGAGCTAAAGTCAGCTTTTAGTTGTTCGTACTCAGTATCCATGATAATCTTTGAAATCAATTGGAACTGTGATTCTTAAGCAAGAAGGGTTTGCTGGGAAATGCAGTTTAGATGAGAAGTCTAGAAATCGATATGCTAGCATTAAATCAGCGCTCGTCCTTCTTTCCTTAGGTTTTCTGTTTTCTCTTTTCCTGAACTTGTGGTTTTCCCTTAGCTATGATCTCACCGTCTTTGCACTTTCACTTCTTTGAGAAGAGAATATTATTAGAATATTATTATTATTATTATTAGAAGAAACATTGCTATGCACATGGAGCATTTCCTATTCAGTTATGCAAGCTTTAGAATGTCAGCCTGCTCTCCGCTCTAAAATTGCATTTGCTTCACTGTGTTCTTTCTCTTTCACAAAGGCCCTTTTGCCAACATCCAGCCCCAAGATGGAAGTTTTGAAAAAGCTAATCAGCAATCATCATGGTTGGAGGAGTTTAGAATAGATGGATGAAAACATATAGCAGCACCTTAGCGTTACTATAGAACTCGAGAGGAGGTCTTGGAGTATCGGGTTTGACAGCCGATTCTTACGTTGATTGGTAACAACACAGTCCTTAGAGCTAGAGGGTAGAAAAAGAAAAAAGTTTTGCCTATGAAATCTTGACAACTTCAGGGAAGAAGCTGCATTTCCTTTAGTATTCATGGGAAGGAATTCTGACTTGCTCTCTAAGACTGGTTGTTATTTTACAGTTCATTAATCACTGAGTGTAAAGGGCTCTGGAGGAGCAGAGGGAAGCTGGGGTCAGCCAGCCAGCAGACAGCCCATAATAATGACAGTGTGGCAGAGGTCTTCAGCCGCCTGCAGCCGGCCCAGGCGAGGGGACTGTTAGGATTAGTCACCATAACCAGTCTGGCTTGACGTGCCCTCTATTTTCAAAGAAAGCAATGCTTAAACTTTCAAGTCCCTTGATGTAATTATTCAATGCAAATAGCATATTTTTCTAGATCTCTCAAAGTCATAAAAGCTGAGATTGAAGAGATGATGAGTAAATCAGAATGTATAATAATGTTCCCTTTCTTTAAATAATTGCCACTTGATCTGCAAAAACATTGCAGATTGGGCGGAATAATTATCACTTGTTCCATATTAAATATACAGTTATTGTACCACAGGTATGTTTTTTTCAGTTATTCTCCAGTTCTTTCTTCTTTCTCTTACTCCTCCCTGAATTCAACCCACAGACCTCGGCAATAAACATTATAAAAACTTGATTTGCAGAGCTCTTATGGTCAAAAACCCTATGGCGAAATGCAGGGCCCTGAAATGCACTGTAACTTGATCAATATAATAGTTGAGTATTGTTTAAAAACGATAAAAAAATATCTAGCACTTTCTTTGTGAAAACCTTGTAAGAAACATTTCTTCTTTCAGATAAAAATTATTTATAAATACCAAGAAAGTGCCCAGAATTGAATGCCTTTCAAATAGTATCAGACATTTTCTGATATAAAACAGTTTTATTTAAAGGCTTTAGTGAATGTATTGTCTTTCATTTAGCACCTAATATGAAGCTTAATTTTGCATTTCATGATTAGAAGATTTGCTAAAGAAAATGGATTATTCAAAGTGAATTGCCAAGAAAATGTTTTAAAAAATGTTTTAAAATGTTTAAATGTTTTATATTTAAAATACAATAAATATTGTGTTTGGACACAAAAAATACAGGAAGAATGCATTTACTTACAAATAACTGAATTCTTAGATGCACCTGGGTGGCTCAGTTGGTTAAGCTCCTGACTTTTGGTTTTGGCTCAGATCATGATCTCTGGGTTATGAGATCAAGTACCACGTAGGGTTTTGCCCTCAGCAGGAGTCTGAGATTGGCTCCCTTTCCTTCTCCCTCTGCTCCTCCCCCCACGCATGCATGCTCTCTCTCTCTCTCTCTCAAATAAATAAATGAATGAGTAATTGAATTCCTAATTATAAACCTTTTAAAATGTATTTTAAGTATCCGTAATGGGCAATGTTAACCTTTTGTAGTCATTCATTATGCTTGAAAGATACAATTTTTTGATATATGATAAAATCGCATCCCTCTTTGGATTAATTTTTTTCCTCGTTGAGCATGCAGTAAGTCTATTGAGAGCCACATTTAAAACTTATTTTGATGTTTATCTTCCCTAAGGGAATTTGTTTATGACAGTGATAGGATAGATTATCTGGTCTTTGCTTCCTTTTTTTTTTTTTAGACATTCTAACTTTTATTCCTACTGTTTTAGAATAAAGCTCTGTATTAGTCATCTTAGCCTAGATTGATAACAAAGAACCCCCAAATCTCAGAGGCTACAGCAATAAATAATTATTTTTTTTGTCATATTACATGTTACCTTCAATTTGGCTGTGACTATTTCACATCTTCAATCCAGGCCCAAATTGAAAAAACAGACCTTAACATCTAGGTGTATGAAGCTCATGTGACAGACAAAAATAGAAATGAGAAATGGCAGAGCCTCATGAGGGATCCTAATATTTTGCTCAAAAAATGCCATGTGTCAGTTTCACTTACATTGGCCAAAGCAAATCAAATGGCCTGATGGGGGGGTAGAGCATCTCTTTTTTTTTTCTTTTTAATTGAACTACAGTTGACATATAATATTAGTTTCAGGTGTATAGTATAGTGATTTGACCATTATGTATATTACAAAATGCTCACCACGATAAGTGTAGTTACCATCCTGTCACTGAAGTGATTATAATATTATTGATTATAGTCCCTGTGCTGTACTTTTCATCCCCGTGACTTTTTTATTGGTCTTTGCTTTCTAATTGTCCACAGATCCTAGAGGACTCCATGTTAGGCAGCTTCAAGGCTTCAATCAGATCTTATATCTGCCAGAACTCTGATCACCCCCAAATGCACATGGATCTGATAGAAGGGAATTTGTGAGCTTCAAAATTTGAAACTTTATACATACAATGAAGGTCTTAGTAAACCAAGAGATACAGATTTACTTAGGAGATGAACATTACATAGACCATAAAGTGACACCTAGACCCCCACTCAGCAAAACCGGTTGGTAGAATCAAGCTGCTTCCAGATAAGATCACCTCATTTAGTAGAATTCTTGATTGGAAGAGTTTTGGCTTTTTTTCCTGAGCTAGCCTTTGCTTCTCCTCTATATCCCTGACAACTATTTAAACTGCTGACATCCTGGTTCACGCTTATATAATGGACTATAGCAAGTGTTACTGTCTTCCAATTTCTGCTTAAAACAATATAAAAACCCAGCAGATAAATTATGGGCAAGGGAGACATTACATTTGTAAAAAGGTTTCACCACAGGATTTCTTTAAATATTGTACTTCTCTAATGCAATTGAAATAACTTTAAAAAAGACTTTCAGAAAGATAACCATATTTAGTTTTAGTTAATTCTTGTCAGGTAGCTATTAGCACAGTGGTGATGTTTTGAAATGTCACTAAAACTAAAAAAGCTTTCCAAGTCCTCTTAATGTTTATAATTTGTCAGAATTCGAAATTTCATGCAATTACTCAAAAATATTTATGGAGTATTTACTGCATAGGCACTGGCAAACTGAAAACATATATATATATGTATATGTATACACACACACACTAACATTAACATTTGGCTTCTTGTAAAGATATATATTTGTTTACTTCCATTTCATTTTTGAAAATAAGTATGAAAAATCATTGCAAATCCACAGGACTAGGGATTTGTAAATGTGAAAACTTTTTCAAGAAAAGTACAATGGAGATTTTAGGTATCTTAAAGAAGAATACATTAATGTAGATTTTTGGTGAAAAGTTTAGAGTAGATTATTAAATATGTGTTTCCTATCAGCTAAGGTTGTGTTTGGCTGCAAGTAACAAAAATTGGACTACTGTTACTTAACCTAACAGCATTTTATTTATTTATTTTTGCAACAAGAAGTCTCAATCTAGACATTTATGCTGACTTGATGCCAAGTGATCTGGCTCCTTTTTTTTTTTAAAGATTTTATTTATTTATTTGAGAGAGAGGGAGAGAGAGAGCACAAGCAGGGGGAGTGGGAAAAGCAGGCTCCCTTGTGGCTCAATCCCAAAGCCCCGAGATCAGGACCTGAGCCAAAGGCAGCCTCTGAACTGACTCAGCCACCCAGGTGCCCCAGGCTCCTTCTGTCTCATCATTTGTAGCTTTCTTCCTTAAGATTCGTTGGATTGCTCTTCTACTTGTAGGGCATCATGTCTGCAAAAGATGTGTGTCAGCCAAGTGGGTCCCTTTTTATCCAGAGAACAAAAGCAGAAATAATCTGTTTGCATCTCAATAGCCAGGACAATATCATAAAAACACCTTCCAGATACAGGTTATTGTTTCTCACCTAGCAATCACAATTTCTAAATCTTTGCTTTGTTTCAGCCAAACTATAGTCAGGCTTCTCTCTTCTTCAGAGAATGTCAGCTTGTCCCCTAAGCAATCACTAAAATGCAGAACTCTCCAGCCTATTAGCTTAGGCTGAGAGGTAGCTGACCAAAGCAAGACATTCTCTGTCAAACCACAAAAAATATGCAGTCTGCTTACGCTGCATTCTTTTGCTAACTTTCTTTACTTACTGCTTACCTCTCCCTCTACAAGAAAAACCTTTTTCCTGTTTGATTTTGAGATGCTTCTAGATTTCTGAGATCAATGAGTTCTTCCTAATGCTATAGTCTTTCTCCTAAATAAAGTCTCTCTTTATCTAAATTTGGATTTATTTTTTATGACACTTTGCTTTCCGGTTTGGGTAAGGAGAAAGGGAGGTAGTGATATTGGGTATTAGATTGTGAAGTATCTGCGGCCATGTCAAGTATCTGCGGAAGTCTGTAAGCACTAAGCAGTGTTTAGCAGAAGCTGGCCTATTTGCCAGCATTGTTATGTAAGGAAATCATTTATTCATTGGAAAGAGGCGTGACCCAGATGATCTATCTGAATGTTCCTCTCCAAATCGAGCAGAATGCTATGCCAAGCATAGTTCACACAAACCCCCAAATCAGCTTTTGGGCAGAGATCATATCTAATTTTAATCAATTGGGAAAACATTAAGAAACAATAAAATTTAAATTGGATTTTAATCATGTGTAGAATTTTAACAGTTGGGACAATAGCAGTACATATTTGGGCAGGAAAACATTCAGGATTTATATAGTTCATTGCTATGAAGCTGTCTGGACCCTTTATTTAACCACCAAATATTTCCCAAATTCCCAGCTCTTATGAGGAGAACAACTAAATTCAAGGTTCCCATACATGCTAGTATTTGACCCCAAAATATAAATTTTTTGGTTTAAAAAATTAATTTTATTCCCATTTTAGTTTAGTCTAGTCTTGGTGAGAAGATAAAACTAATAGAAATTTTCTCTCCTCTTGGTTTAAGGAAGCAATGTGATAAAACTGTATCTTGAGCTCATCGAAAGTAATTTAAATCATCCCAAAGTGTCAAATATCTAATAATCAGATCTAGGATGAGAAAAATATCCTTCACTAATTCTCCTGGAAAAAATAATCCTGTTTTATGGATATGCTGAAAGGTGTTAATACAACTTTCAGATAGAAGATATGTATGATTTAGTGTCTTTGCAGAAATGAATGTAATACTTATGAATAAAATCGAGACTGTTAAAAAATACATTGGAAAAAACTTGAAAAATATTATTTTCCTCAAAATTTACCTAACTTTGCTTCATAAACACTTTTCAGCCACATTAGCTTATTTGATTGCTTTCTGAATGAGTGAAGAGTATCACAATTTTATCATATACTTATCTTGAGACTCTATATTGACATAATCATTTTAATGAAAATGGGAGCAGAAAATCATTTTGGTAGTTTTTATTTAAGATTTTAATCTTATCATACTACTTTTTATAAACTTTTGAATAGACTTTCATGTTTCCTGGTTTCAAACAGCAAATGTTCTTAGGCGGACACTCTATGAAACATTTCTGCCTTGGTTCTAGGAATAAAACCCTTGGGTCAAAATTTTATTTATGAAAAGCATTGGTAGGAAATTTATGTTATTAATTCATGTAGTAGAATATATTTTTCTCTTCAGAAACATGAAACTCCTTTAATTGATTTGTTTTTGTTTTGAAAAGTTAAAAAAAAAATGCAGCAAGGTATAATAAGTAGGATAACAAATACCATTGTGCCCATCACCCAAAATTGGCCAAGATGGACATGTTCTGCTTTCTGTATAAATATGAATCTGATCTATCTATCCACTTATCCACCTTTGTGTACTTTAATATTTTATATTTTTTTCTTTGAGTGTCTCACACAATTTTCATTAAATTTATTCCTATCAGGTACTAAAGGTAGATATAATTTGCATTGCTACTGTGAATGCTTATGTCTTGCATAGCATTTTATAATTTGCTTACTTATAAGAATTCTAATGATTTTAGTATGTTGATTTTGTATCCAGCAAACTTACTAAACTCTCCATTTGATAGAATGCTGTCTAAGACTGTCTTGGATGTTCTATGTAAATAGCAACTATTTTGTGTCTTCTTTTTAAAATTTGTATGCTTCGTATTTGTTTTTCTTGAGTTATAATATTGGCCAGGACACCCCATGCAATGTTCAATCACTGAATTTTAATAAAATGCTTGTTTTATTTCTCACATTGGTAGGAAAAATTCTTACATTTTACTTTTATGAATAATATTCCTATAGATTTTTGGTAGCACTTTATCAGGTAAATATGTTCCCATTGACGCTTAAATTGCTTTTTAAATAAATGGGTGCTGTATTTTTCAAATGAGGTTTTTCTGTACCCATTTTTTCTCCATCATATGATCTTTGAATTAATAGATCCACGTTTTATATTGAATTGGTAATTTTTTTTAAAATGCATTGTCCCAACCTTGCATTCCTGGAATAAACATTTTTGGTATTTTTTGACTTCTTTTTAAATACTACACTGGGTTAAATTTGATTCCTGTTTTCTTTTTATTTCTTCATGTTTTTTGAAAGGTGAGGTTTAACTATAATTTGATTTTTATACCATTGCCTAATTCCCATATATTCTATATTAGATTCATAAAATGAGTAATGTAATTTTCCACATTTTTTTTTGTTTCTAAAATAATTTGGTAGTATAAGGATTACTAAAATTTTTTTTTTTAAAGATTTTATTTATTTGAGAGAGAGCACAAGCAGCGGGTAGGGGCAGAGAGAGAAGCAGACTCCCCACTGAGCAGGAAGCCCAATGCAGGACTGGATCCCAGGACCCTGGAATCATGACCTGAGCCAAAGGCAGACACTTAACCGACTGAGCCACCCAGGCACCCCCTAATTCAGTTTTTTAATGGCTGCTGGTCTATTCAATTTTTCTATTTATTAAATCAATTTTAGTAACTTATTTTTTATACAAAATTGCCCATTTTATCTATCTTTTCAAACATATTGGCATAAAGTAATTTGTAATATTCCCTTGTGATAAAAAAAAATCTCTAATGTTCTATCACCATCTTGTCCCCTGAAATTGTTAATGCTGTTTATTTTTACCCTCTTTTTATTACTAGTATATATATATTTTTTTCCTTAATCTTGTTAGAGGAACCCATGCCTAAGCCTGTCACACATGTAATTTCTAGCAACAATAATTATTTCATGAATGGACATGTGCCCTAATATACAACAGTGATGAAGGGGGAGTTTTCTGGATCTGTTGGAAAATACAGACTTCCCCTTAAAAGATAGATACAAAAAGAGGTGGCCTGTTATTTCCAAGCATTTTGGGGTACACATTTGTGGCTACAAACTGCTCTAATCCTATTCATACCTCCCAGTAAGAAAAGGCACAGAAATAGGACGAAATAGTCAAGCAAATATGAGGGAGATTTAACTTGAGCTACTAGATTAAATCAATAATCTTATCTCTGAACTCTCAGCTAAATGAGTCATAAAATTCCTTATTGTTTAAGTCACTTCGAAAAAGGTTTTTGCTTATTTAAATCCTAACTATTGCACCTCTATTATTTCTTCCACATAGTTGCCTATATACCATAATGTGTATTCAGAAGTTGGCCAGTAAGTGTTTTTCATGGGAATGAAGAAATCCACCGTTTTTCCTCCTCCCTAACTCCTTCATATTTGTAAGCTCTCCATCAATGTCCCTCAGGGCCACTGGCTATTCTCCTTGCCCAGTGCTACCACTCTAGGTGGCCATCAGCATCTCTAGTTTGGCCGATTGCAGACTCCCAGAACTAAACTCCTGGACTAGCCACCCTCCTTCATGTTATAAACTCCACAGCTAGACAAATTGTCCTAAACTGAAAACCTCCGTTTGCCACTTTTCTGCTTATAATCCTTTAAAGACTGAATTATCAGGGAATTGGGTTGCAAATGAGAGCAACCAAATGTGGCCAGGACTATGTTACAGCACAGTTTTCTCTGATTAACTGAGTTCGACCCTGAGTTCCAGGGCTTGGGGGAAGGAATATCTCTATACCTTCCTTTTGGGAATTCTACCAAAAGGAAGGATGTTCATATAAGACATTGTCAGGGGTGCCTGGGTGGCTCAGTCTGTTATGTGTCCATCTCCCGATTTTGGCTCAGGTCATGGTCTCAGAGTCATATGATCGAGCTCTGCACTCTGGGGGAGTCTGTTTGAGATTCTTTCCCTCTCTTGCTCGCACGTGCTCTCTCACTCCCTCTCTAAAATAAATAAATCCTTCTTTAAGACACTGTCAAAATGACACATGAAAATTGACAGTGGTTCTCAAATTCTCCAGTCCAAAGTGAACAACGTGGCTTATAAAAGAAATACATTGAGCTGCCATGTTTTTCTTTCTTTGGAAATCTTCTGGCTGACCTCCAGTCCTCAGCTTAGAATCTGCTTTCTCCACTGGAAGCTTTCCCATTGCCGTCATGTCCAGGTTGGGAGTCCTATGTTCTCATAGAACAAATTGTACCTAAAATGTCTTATTATTTTATATATAATTCTACATCTCCTTCCCTGGACTTTATACTCGCCTCTATTTCTGCTTTGCACCTAAAATGATGCATCACACAACTAGACATCCACTAAACATGTATTGGATAAATAAATAATGTATGTGTGAGCATTCAATGAAATGCCTAGAAAATAGTATTCAGTAATGCCATCTTTCTCCCTTTTCTTTTCCCTCCTTCCTAAGGTACAGTTGAAGTTGAGATCTGTTGCCAACATGAACCTAAACTCTGACGTACTAAAGGTGATCCTGGGGCAGGAAATTTGACAGCCTTTAAAACTGACTACTCTCTTTCTACAATAATTACTTCATCCCAATAATGCCTCTTGGGATTGCATTTTTTCATCTAACCAGAAACTGTGGGTGTGAGCTCCAGGGTATACCTAGGATGCTTGGTATTTTACATAATATGGTAGCCTTTATTCTTTGGGATTAGAGCTGTTTCTTTGTGTGCTGGTGGAGGCTCATGTCAACTATGTAGAGTTCCCTGACTTTACCATCTTGATCCCAACATGCCTTGCATGATAAATTTATAAATGTTGATCTTTTTTCATCTTACTTGGTGATAATTTAAGTGTTTCACTTTCTATGTAAAATAAATTAGTTTGGATATTTCTGAGTCAAAAGCTATTAATAGAACACACCGTAACATTGAGTGGCACGCTAGATAGTAAAAATTACATCATCTGTTTTTTCAGCCAATCTTCCTTTAATTTGCATATATTGGGTGCCTACTAGGTTTTAGGCACTGGAATAGGCACAAATGGTACTAAGGTAAATCAGATTTACCCCTTCTTTGAGGGAGACAGACACTTAAACCGCTCATTCTAAAACGAGCAAACAAAACAGTGAATAAACTGGGAGCCCTGAGGAGAGGTATCCCTGGGTTAAGGTGACAGCAGCAACACTGTGTCCTTTATAGCCAACGAGGGATAAGGAATAACAGAGTCTAATTGAAACACTAAGTCTTTTGATATTTCTTAAGTTCTCCAGTGCAAAAGACGTCAGCTGTGGAGAATTAGTTAAAACAAATAGTGGTTGTATTCTATCCATGGAAATCAGACTACAGTTGTGAAAGCTTTTACTCAGAGGTACCTAGAAAACAAAATTCATTTAAAAGTGTAGTAACTGGACATAATTTCTAAAATAATTCAGTTATTATAGATACTGCTTATGAGCCAATAGGCATTAACTTGAGGAGTTATGCAAGAGTTTCCTGAGAATGACTCAAGATCCATGCTTTCCTTATTTAAAAAAAAAAAGATGGTGTAAAAATAGAAAAAGATGGCTTGTGTTAATACATATACAGTGTTAACAAAAGAATGACTTGTAGGATAGGAAGCATTTTTTTCCTTTTTTATTTTTTTTTTAATTGAAGTATAATGGGGTGTTGAAATGCATGTTCCCCTGTCTGCTAGTCAGTGAGTCCCGCCCTGGCTCACGCTTTGTCATGGCCTCGGGCAACATGCACAGGGAAAGCCCACCCCAGACTTCCAGCCACCTCTGTGGTGGATGGCACCTTCAAGGAAGTGAAGCTTTCTGACTACAGAGGCAAATACTTGAGTCCTCTTTTTCTACGGACTGGACATCACCTCTTGTCTGCCCCAAAGAGATCGCTTTCAGAGAACATGCTGAGGACATTGGCAAGCTAGGCTGGTAGCTGCTGGGGTCTTTGTCTACTCTCAGTTCACCCACTTCGCTTGGATCAACACTCCCGAGAAGGAAGGAGGCTTGGACCCCCTGAACATGCCCCTGATGGCTGATGTAACCAGAGGCTTGTCCCAAGATTATGGTGTGCTGAAGGAAGATGAGGGCATTGCCTACAGGGGCGTCTTTATCATCCATGGCAAGGGTGCCCTTGATCACTGTCAATGATTTGCCTGTGGGTGCTCCATGGACGCAGCTCTGTAGCTGGTCCAGGACTTTCAGTACACAGATGAGCATTAGGAAATCTGTCCCGCTAGATGCAAGCCAGGCAGCGACACAATCAAGCCCACTGTGAATGATAGCAAGATACTTCTCCAAACACAACTAGGCTGACAGGTGGAAAGCTTGGGCTCTAGGCCCCCACCTGTGCCTTTACCTGTACACCCCATGCTGGCGCAGGAAAGGCTACACCTGCCCCTTCAATCCCTAACCCTGGGAGGCTAAGGGCAAGGCCTTCTCATTCTCCCAGGCGGGAGCTGGGGAATGGTGACCCCTTCCCTAGAGCCCACCTAGCTGGGCACAGGCCTAGAGGTGACAAATAAAAAATTAGGACAGGCATGATAGATAGATAGATAGATAGATGATAGATAGATAGATAGATGATAGATAGATAATGAACACGTAGAGTGATATTAGTTTCAGGTGTACAGTGTAACCATTCAACAATTCTATACACGTCTCAGTGCTCATCAAGATAAGTGTTCTTTTAATCCCCTTTATCTATTTCACCCATCCCCCACTCACTTTCCCTCTGGCAACCACCAGTTTGTTCTCATTATTTAAGAGACTTCTTTTGTCTCTCTCTCTTTTTTGATTGTTTGTTCATTTGTTTTGTTTTGTTTCTTAAATTCCACATGAGTGAAATCATGTGGTATTTGTCTTTCTCTGATTTCACTTAGCATTAATAATAAATATATAATATTTATTTATATAAAATATATATGCACACCACATCTTTATCCATTCATCTATGGATGAACACTTGGCTGGCTTCCATATCTTGGTTATTGTAAATAATGCTGCAATAAACATAGGGGGGCATATATGTATTCAAATTCATGTTTATTTTTTTTTTTTAAGGTTTTTATTTATTTGACAGAGAGAGACACAGTGAGAGAGGGAACACAAGCAGGGGGAGTGGGAGAGGGAGAATCAGGCTTCCCGCCGAGCAGGGAGCCCGATGTGGAGCTCGATCCCAGGACCCTGGAACCATGACCCGAGCTGAGGGCAGACGCTTACTGACTGAGCCACCCAGGTGCCCCATTGTGTTTACATTTTCTTTGTGTAAATGCCTAGTAGTGGAATTACTGGATCTCATGGTAATTCTATTCTTAATTTTTTGAGGAAACTCCATACTGTTTTCCATAGTGGCTGTACCAATTTCCATTCCCACCAGCAATGTACAAGTGTTCCTTTTTTTCCACATCCTTGCCAATGCTTGTTATTTCTTGTCTTTTTGATTCTAGTCATTCCGACAGGTATAAAGTGATCTCTCCTTGTGGTTTTGATTTGCACTTCCCTGGTGATGAATGATGTTGAACATCTTTTCATGCGTTTGTTGGCCATCTATATGTCTTCTTTGGAAAAATGTCTGTTCAGGTCCTCTGTCCATTTTTTATTGAATTATTATTTTTGGTGTTGAGTTGTATAAGTTCTTTATCTATTTTGAATATCAACTCCTTATCAGATATATCATTTGCAAATATCCTCTACCATTCAGTAGGTTGCCTTTCTGTTTTGTTGATGGTTTCCTCAGCATAGAAATTAATTTTTATTTTTTATTAATGTTTTTAAAAAGTAATTTTTAAATTGTGCTAAAAGTATAGAATTTTAGGGTATATGGAATTTAAACATTAAATATCCAACTATGTAATCAATATTTTATAACATTTCCATGAATGCTGTGGTAAACTGTATTATTTATCTATAATTCCTCCTTCCTTCTCCTCCCTAGCAGGATTCATTGTGAGCCTAGTATACTTTCCTGTGCCAATGACTTTGGGCTTGGCCATGTGACTTCATTTGGCAATGGAATGAGGCTGCATTCAGAATGTACCAACTTTGAGTTGAAGCCCCAAGAAACATTAAATACTTTTGCTCACTTTTCTTGGAGAGTCTTCCATCTGAAATGAAAAACACTTGACCTGGGTATTTGGTGGCCTAGAATGAGAAACGTATGATCTTGAATCTAATCTTCAGTGTAAAACAGATCTTTCCCAGCCAACCTACAGACCTGTGAGCATGAAATAAATGCTTGTTGCTTTAAACCATGGGAATTTGGAGATAGTTATATAACATATGTCAACAGAAACATGACAAATACAAATAGTTATTATCTCACTGCCTCTCAAATCTATATTTGCATGAGGATGATGAAAAGAAAGAAATTAAGCTGGTGCTTTCTCAGTGCTAGATACTGTTTTAGAACATAATTATCTTATTAATAGTATAGCTTAGTGATTAAAATTTCAGTTCATTACCCAGCTTCATCACTTACTACCTGTGTGTCCTTGGGAAAGTTAACTTAATATTTCAGTGCCTAGTTTCCCTGTTGATAAATAGAAAATAATAACAGAATCTATCTCATTGGCTCTTTTATGTTTTATATGAGATTTAAGAGAAAGAAAAATAATTGCTAGCTACATAATAATTATTCACCAAATGTTAGCTAGTATTATCTTAATGCTCTTTGTCATAGGACAATGAGGCAAGTTTTATTAAAGTTTTGAAGATTAAAAATAGTAACTGTTCTTACATGGTTTTAAACTCAGGTTTATTATAAAGTCCATACTTATTGCATGGACTTGTGAGTTAGAAATCTTTTTATCCTACATATTCTACATTTAATAAAATCTCTTAAGGCTTTCTTTTTTATGTCAGGTTGCTTTTGGATAAAGGTATCTAATTATATCAATATGCTCTAAAATTTGTGGAAAATACAAATTAAAAAATGAGGAATAATTCCTATGAGAAAAATGTAAGAGGAAGAATATTTAATCTGAAGAGAAAAGGAGAAGGGAAAATGTGGATTCTCTTCCTGATTATATAAAGCATTTTAAGCTTTTGTGTTTTTTTAAACATACAAAGGTAAAGAATGTCATAAACCCGAATATACTCATAACCAAATTTTAATAATTGTTAATATTTTCATAACATTTTTAAATTCAGAAGCTAGTCACAAGATGTGATAAGTTAATCCTGCTTTTTTGGAGATATAAAAAAGTAACTGAGTTGTCTATTGTTGTATAGCCAATTGCTCCAAACTGTAGTGGCTTAAAACAACACAGTTATTATCTTAAAACTTCTGTTTCTAGAAACTGAGCACAGCTTAGCTGGGTGCCTCTCCTGGAGATTTCTCTTGATGTTTTAATCATGCTGTCAGTTGTGATCTCATCCGAAGGCTCAAGTGGTAAAAAATTTACTTCCAAACTCAGTAATATAGTTGGTAAGATTCAGTTCCTTACAGGATTTAATTTTTGATGGCTTGTTGGCAGGAGAATTCCTTGATTGCTATTGGCAGGATTTAGATCCTTAACATTTATTGGCCAGAGACCTTCTTCATTTCCTTTCCATGTGTTCTCTCCATAGGGCAGCTCACAATGTGGCAAATGGCTTCCCTTAGAACAAATGAGTGTGAGAGCAAGAGAGAATAAGCAGCCAAATGGAGGCCATAGTCTTTTCTACAACCTAGTGTCAGAAATGACATTCTGATCAATTTTGCTATATTCTGTTTGTTAGAAGTCAGTTAAGTCTAACCGCCACTCAAGGGACACAAAGTCATGAATACCAGGAAGTGGGATGTTGGCAGCCATCTTCAAGGCTGCCTTCCACAGGTTAGGTATAACTTTAAAGCAGACGATGCCCAAAACAACTCTATAAATATAGGAAGTAGAAATTAATGAAAATTCTTCTCTGACTTATACAACTGTGTGTTTGGCAGGTGGCAACAGAACTTTGGGCCTGGTTGGGGAATTCACATTCACAAAGCTCTTTATGAGGATATGATTATTTATCTGAAATCAACTAGACCAGTGTTTTTCTATTAGGGATTGTTGAAATCCTTGGATGTTGAGAAATACTTTCAGAATTCTCTGCTTTTAGAAACATGAGGCTAATATGGTTTATAAAATCTATCCTTCCTTTTAAGCAGTTGAATCTTAAATATATATATATGTATATATACACACATACATATATATCTATACATACATATATATATATATTTGTTAAGTGAATCAATGAATGAGTGAATAAATGAATTAATAAAACTCATTTGCCTATTAGGCATGCTAAATGATGGGTATCATTTAGGATTCTTAACTCTGACATTAATTATCTGAAGAAGGAGTTTCTTGAATGAAAACAAATTCTAGTTACTATGTACTTTCTTACAAATTTTCCCTGGACTACAGTATCTATTAATTGACATTTTATTTAAATTTTTTGGAAAAATAAACACTAATATTCTATTTGCATTCATATAAGTTCTCTTTAAAATTATATTGAGATTTTGGTTGCATTTCAATGACATAAAGACTTTCTAAGAATTGTGAATGGATAAGTTTTGCATCCAGGCCTCAGTTATGTTTTCCCAGTGATTGATGACATTGTGAAGTTAGATTTTTACTTTCCTGTGCAAAATCAATTTTTCAACTAGAGTAACCTGCAACTGTAATGAGTTTGGAAAAATCTTTCTGGTTTCATGCTGAGATTCCATTAGCTGCATTTAGAGATTGCTATATACACAGATGAACAGAACCAGTGGAATGCTGTTTTTCTGTAGTTGCCCCAAACCATTCAGTGGCATATGTTTAAATGAGTGTCCTAAAATTACAGCCTTTGGAGAGCCTTAAAGTCTGGAACAAATGTTGTAGTGTCAGTTAATGTAGTTGTCTTCAAATCTATAAGCTTATTACTCCGGAGTAAATGTTTTACTTGGGGAACTTCCAGAAATAATAGGCTTTTGGTACCCAGTGAATTCTCCAACTAAAAATGTCCCTAAACTGTCTATGTTGAGAGGAAGCTAATTCTTCATTGTTTTTTGAAAGTTCAATAATGCCAAAGCAAAATACATGTGTCATCTTTCATAAACTAAATGGAAATTAGTATTAAATTTTATTTGAAGGTTGCAACATTTTAGCAGTAATAATTTATTCATATTGCCATTTACTCTGGTGTGAATTTGTTCATTTAAAAAAATATGAAGCTGAGTCAATCAAGGATTTTACTAGTGGCATTAATAGTAAAACACAATTCCCATGAAAGAAAATTTATTAAGTAAATGCTCAAATCTCTGTAGTTATGATAAATCATTTTAAATAATTTTTTTCACCTCTTTTCAAGACTGTCTCTCTTTATAATTTATTTGATCAATTGATCCCCTTCCTTACATAATGACAATGATTCCATTAATTTTTTCTGCAGAAGTTCTTGATATCACCAGTGTTCTCCATCCCATATATCTACAGACTTAGAATGTTTTAAAAAAATGTTCTGAAGATGACAAAAGGGAAGTCAATTTAGTGTGTCTTGGAGGGGGGAAGTAAGTCTAGTACAAAGCAGGCAACATAAAGGAACACTTGTGAAGAAATAATGTTAAAATATCCAGAGGTGAGAGAACAGTATATGACCTTGCATTATCCACCCAATCGTAGCAGGACTGCACAAAAATCCTTTGAGATTTCCCACTGGATACAACTCAATCACATTACCTATTAGGGTGGTGACAGGATTTCTACTTATGTTGCCCTTGTGAGAAACCCCCTGGGGTATTAAGTTCAGTCCTGGACAACACAATGCTAGAGAAATGGAAAGACTGAAGGGGGTTTTAAGAAAACAACACATTGTAGGAAATATCATGGCTCATAGAGCTGAGAGGGACCCAGAAAGGTCATCTAATCTCTCAGCCTGCCTCTGGGCATGATTGCATTTAAACGATTGAATCTCCTTTGAGAAAGGAAACTGTACATTCCTACTGTTTTAATGTTTCAGATGTGTATTTGGGACATTTAACCTAGACTCATCAGACTAACTTTTTTTTGTTAAACATTTTTAAAATTTGAAGTGCACAAATTTTAGGTTTAAAGCTCCATAAATTTTTTATAATGAAAACACTGACGGGATTACAAACCAAATCAAAACATGCAACATTCTCAGCATTCCAGAAGCCTCCTTCAATCCACTTCAAGTCAATATTTCCCCCTACAAACACACTGAAAGTAACTACCGTTTTATTTCTATTCCTATTAATTAGTTTTCCTATTTTTGAACTTCATATAAATATTATTATGTATGTTGGTCTTTGTTTCTGGGCTGTTTTGTTCAACATTATATAATTCTGTCTTGAATAAAGGAATTTGCTTTTTTGTTGTTGCTGTTCTATGACATTCTGTTATATGAGTATAGCACAATTTGTGTATCCATCCTAATGTTGATGAATATTTTTTTCCATTTTGTCTATTATGAATAAAGTTGTTTTGAGCATTCTTGTGTATGTCATGTGGTGCAACTATGTATGCATTTCTATTGGGAAAATAAGTAGGAGTGGATTGCTAGATCACAGATTATGTGTATGATTAACTTTAGCAGTATCACCAAACTCTTTCTCAATTATACTTTCATTATCAGTGCATAAGAATTTCTGTTCTTTCATAGTCTTACCGCTACTTGGCAATGTAAGTTGTTCTTAAGTCGTAACCATTTTGGTAGTATGTATTGATACCTCATTGAGGCTCTAACTTGTGCTTTCTTGATGACTAATGAGGTTGAGTATCCTTTCATATCCTTATTGGATATATTGATATTCTCTTTTTAAATACCTATTAATGACTTCTGCTATTTTTAATTGTGCATTTAAAAATCATATATATATATATATGTATCTTTTTAGATCTGAGTCTGTTTTTGATTCAGGGCATCCAAATTTGCCCTGGTGGTTACCCTATGATAGCTAATCTAAAAAAGAAAGAAAAAGAGAATGTAGGATTGCATGAGGACACATTTATAAGGAAGGCCTGATATTGATGTATATCACATCTATACACATTTTATTGGTCAAAATTTAATTTAGCTACAGGAGTTCCATTAGTTACGGGAAAATGTAATCTTATTGATTAACCTTGATATAGAGACTATAAGCCTTTGTTTGAGCCCCTAGTCAGACTCTGACACATAATAAAAAATATTCTATAAAAAAATTTGTAGCAAGCAATGTATCTCAGAATCATGATTAAATCAACCTAACTTGCTAACATATGTTTAGATTGTCTCTCCACTGGAATCCAAAATCATGTCTGTGGCTACCATTCATTGCTGATTTTAATCATATGTAATATATATATTTTTAATGAATTCATTTCATCTAGCATTTTGTTATATTGAATTCATTCCATATAAATTCCTGTTATATTGATTTCTCAGTCTTCATAGAATCCCAGAGTTGAAAAAGACCACAGAGGTCATCTGGTCCAATTCTTATCCAATGCATAAATCCCCTCCAGCTGGTTAAACTCATTTTTAATTCCAAACCTATTCTCCAAGCTTCTGGTCATTTCATCAGCAAACTTAATTAACAGGGACTCTATTCAATCTATTGACTCATGAGGCCAGCTTAACAAAATTAATAAATATATAATTTGGCTGACTGCACAGTGAGGTGAAAGATGTGGGAGTAATGTACATTACTTCAATGCCTATAATTCCTTTCATAACATTATGAAGCGATATTAGATAATCTTAAATTCACTTTGCTGTAAAAAAAAAATCTGTCTAGTTACAACAGCATGCTACTGGGAGATGAAAAATAAAATATTGTCTTGTAAGTTAAAATGTGCTAGATGGTGAATTAAGATTTCAGATGAACCATGGGAAGCAAAGAACACTTAATTCAGTAACTTTATGACTTTTGAAAAATGTACCATTTTTGGAAAAGTTACTATGACTATGGGGGATCAGTGGCCAAGCTGCTAATCTGAGGTGGCACTGTTTATATAAACTGTAATATGAAAAGTATTTCCTGGGGTTGTACAGTTCACAGACATTTGTTCTTCACCAGTTTATTCACATTCAAATCTCAAAAAAGAGTAAAATAAAAATTTGAATATGTATTATGCAATATTAGAAATTTAAATATGGTAACAAAGATTCCATTGAAAATATCTGAACTCTAGTTACAACGTAGATTGAATACTTTATTTCATATTAATAGCATGTCTTATTATTTTTTTAAGATTTATTTATTTATGAGAGAGAGAGAGAAAGAATGAAAGCGTGAGGGGGGAGGGTCAGAAGGAGAGGGAGAGAGAGAATCTCAAGCTGACTCCCTGCTGAGTGCAGAGCCTGACATGGGACTCAATCCCAGGACCCTGAGATCATGACCTGAGCTGAAATCAAGAGTCAGACACTTAACCAAATGAGCCACCTAGGTTCCCCAAATATGTCTTATTATTAGCATCATGAAAGTTTTCACAAGTCATACCATATCCACTGCAGATTACTGACTGATCAATTACATGTAAAAATTTCTTTCCCTACAGAGGCACAATAGGACCCATGCTATGATTGATAGTATCTGTTATAATTTACCCATAGTGCAAATTGTGATTATGAAAAAAATTTCATCAACTTTTAAATCTTGTATTGTTAAAGTGATTTTTTATTACTTCAAAGTGGCTTTTGTAGACTCAAAGGATTATTCAGAGGTCAACTTTGGTTTTAAAATTTATAGTTTATTTATAAAGAAGTTATATCTTCCTTTAGATTTTAAGCTTAGTTTATAAATATTGTTCTTTTGTTTTGTTTGTAAGTCCAGTAATTGTAAACAATCACTTTTTTTCTTTTTCTTTTTTTTTTAAAGATTTTATTTATTTACTTAACAGAGAGAGAGATAGCAAGAGCAGGAACACAAGCAGAGGAGTGGGAGAGGGAGAAGCAGGCTTCCTGCGGAGCAGGGAGCCCGATGTGGGGCTCGATCCCAGGATCCTGGGATCATGACCTGAGCCGAAGACAGATGCTTAACAACTGAGCCACCCAGGCACCCCTGTAAACAATCACTTTTAAGAAAATTTTGATTAATATGTTATTGCCTTTATAAACTTGGAAAGTTAAATGCCTTTACATATTTCACATTGTAATTATAAACTTTAAAATATTAAGTTCCTTCTCTATGTACCTAAGGAATTACCTAAGAGATAAATCTTCTAATTCATTCCAATTAATTTAGGAATGTCTCCACAAGGCAAATTTTTTAGGGTTACGTTCTTAGCTGATATTGCTTATCAACCAGAGATCTAATCCAGGGTTATATATCCCGAAGATGCTCAGAACCAGGGTGATTTTGTTTGTTTGTTTTGCATTCTTCTGATGCTTCTTATAGCCATTTACCACTGAGCACATTGGTCGGGTAGCACAAAATGGAGGACTGAAACTTACCATTGCCTAATTTACAAGTTAGATTAGAATCTGCAATCCTCAACGAGGTGAGACTATGCCACGGTTTGGATATCCCTAATGTATTTTCTCAGTCCATCAGTTCTGAGTTCTGTTTATATTTTCTTTCTTATCTGTTGGAACTATAATTTCTACAGATAATAAATATATTAACTAACATTGGATATTTTTCACTGATATATTTGTGCCTTAAATTCACAGCTTTTAAAGTCTTCCTACTGACATAAAATTAAACATTATGGGGATTAAAAGGTACAAACTTCCAGTTATAAAATAAATCACAAGGATGTAATATACAGCATAGAGAATATAAATAAAAATATTATAACAACTTGTATGATGATAGCTAGATTTACTATGGTGATCAGTTCATAATGTATATAAATACTGAAGGACTATGTTACTATGTTGTATGACCGAAACTAATGTAATGTTGTATGTCAACTACAATTCAACAAAAAAATATAAATTAAAAACCCATTATGTATTAATGTTGCATACAATCATCTCATTTATTCATATTATATGCACAAGGTTGGGGTAGGGTGAGGTAGGGAGTAGGGGTACAGAAATGAAGTCACTCTTGATTACCAAACACCTCCCACTGACTATTCTTAGATTTGCCTGGTATTTCATCTCTCTTATTGTTCTAGGTGTATCTTGCGAAGACTTTCTTAAAGTAGTACGAGTTTTCTATCAAGTAGCAGTAGCAACTAGAACATATCCAGAAAAGACACCTCTTGGTCTATTCAGTGAAAGCATCATACTAAAGCCCAGTTTGAATAAAGAAGACCAAAGAAGACCAAGGAAATCTATTTTACACAAGCCAATTCTCTGGTGACCTGGCTTAAACCAGTGGTGCATTTCAGAGCACCTGGAATCACACTTCTCAAACTGGAGTACCTTCTAGATGACACTCATGGAAGCATGACAGTGAGTTTCCACAGGATACTGTATGTTTCTGTAGGATAACCAAAACACATTTCAGTTCAATGCCAATTTTCCCTGAATATTTGAAGAAAAATGGTTTTTAATGGAATAGTCTGTAAAAGTATTTTAATGCATGTTCATATGGAAAGTCATTAGAATCCCACTTTACTGTGTCAGCCAATCTCATTGATATTTTTTAACAGTGAGTACTTTTGTGATACTAAGGAATTCCATGGTATAGTTATATTAGTGTGAACAGGGCCTATTAGCATAAACAAAATATACTAATATGTATCAGGGATGTACTGTGATGATTTCTTGTTGAAGTTAGAAAGTTAGGAGGATGACATTGAAAATCTTTTTTGAAAATTTTATCATCTAATGAACTAGATTAATTTTTGCTTTTAACTACTTAAAAAAAAAACACAGAAAACTTGACTCTCAAAAATCCATTCATCTTCCAGCTGCAGTTACTGTAGATCAGATCTTTTGGTTACATGTTGTATTGCTTGTTTTACTTTCTCAGTAAAAGTATCAAATAGTCCAAGGTTTGTGATTCAGTTGCATCTATAATTTTCCATTTATAACACTTTATTTAAAAAACATGTTAACTTAATAATTCAGAAAGTTAAAATATTAATGATTGAGATATGAGAATGAACCTGCTACATATGTAACAATACAGTAAATTTAAAGGAACATTAAGTTATTAAGACAACAACAAAGGAGGTACTATTATCATTCCAATCATAACAGGTGACTTGATGATAAGTGGCAATAAACAATCAAGAAAGAGTAGGATGTGTTTACATGCTTATTTAAAATATAAATACCAAAGATGAAAGTAAGTCAGCCTCCTGAGTAAAAATTGTGTAAATGTATGTCTTTTTGTAGTATGTAAGTGATAATCATGGACAATTTAAATAAACATCAGAAGATTTTACAGATAAAAAGAGAAAAGTACTGTTTGTAAAACAAAATAAAATAACAACTTAAAATAGTAAATAAAAAAATTGCTTAAAGTTTATCTCAAGGTCAGCTTTAGCACTTCCTAAGGTCAAGTTCTAGACTGGTATGTGAGCTTATCTTCTTAGGTATTTATTATTGTAGTCATTTTTAACATATTGTAAAAGGAGTAAAAAATGTTTGGGTCAAAAAGAGGCAGCAAAATTGAAAAAAACCCAAGTCCTTATTAAACAATGCCATTAAATTACAATCTGAATGTGGTGAAAGACCTGCATACAAATGGTTAAGAGACAATGATGATATTTGATTCTTTATTTCACAAGTGAATTATGTCATTAATATGAATTGTCCTATTACTTTTGCCTTCAGTTTATGTGTATCTTTATGATGAAGGCCGTGAAAACATGACCATTTAAAGAATGATAGATGATAAATTAATATATTAATATTATATATAAAGTATACACAAAGATGATTTACTGATTTTTTTAAAAAGGTTATTTATTGGGGTGCCTGCGTGGCTCAGTCAGTTAAGTGTCTGCCTTTGGCTCATCATGATCCCAGGGTCCTGGGATCGAGGCCCATGTCGGGCTCCCTGCTCGCCGGGGAGCCTACTTCTCCCTCTGCCTCTGCCTGCCACTCCCCCTGCTTGTGCTCTCTCTTTCTCTCTCTGTCAAATAAATAAATAAAATCTTTAAAAATAAAAAAAGTAAAAAGCTTATTTATTGAGAAAAAATAGAACCAAATTTGTATGAGAAAAGATTGAGAATGATCACCTACATAGAGGTCATTGTATACCCTCTTTTTTTTTTTTCACAATGGTCTGGATATCCTTGTCTCTTGGCATCTTCATATCATTTAAAAAATCAGTTTGTCAAATGCCATGAATAAAAACTGGATTTTTAGTTGAGATTTTTTTGATATTATATATAAATTTGGAGAAAATTGATTCTTTACATTACTGAGTCTACTAATCTATGAAAATCTCTCCAAATATTTATGCATTCTTTAATGTCTCTCAGTAAGATTTTGTAGTTTTGTGTATAGACTTATATTCTGTATTTTCCTTTCTTTTTACTGTCCATGCTTTAGTCTACATATGTTCTACTAACTTTTCCATCTTCCAACTGGTCCTCTCTTCAGCAGTGTCTAATCTTCTGTCAAATCTATGTATTGAGTTATTTGTTTTTGATATTTATGGTCTTCTCTAGTTTTAGATTTTCCATGGTTTCCACAGTAATTCTTCATAAATTCTAGTTTTATGATGATATTAACCATATGCCCCCTGATTTTCTTTAATGTATTAACTATAGATATTTCAAAGTCCATGCCTGATAGCTCTAATATCAGAATCTCCTGTAGGTCTTTCTCTTTTTTACCCTTGATTATGGCAATGCAATATGTCAGGAATGGTGTGGTTTATTGCTGTGTTGGGTAATTTTTGACTGCATGCTGAATATTGTACATGAAAAATTATAGACATTCTTTGAGTCTTTTGAATATGTTGTTTTTCTTCACTGAGGATTTTCTCTTGCCTCTGGCAGGAGTTAGACTAGGAGAAGATTGTTTAAGCCAATCATAGATGAAATTAGGTTTCTGTCACTATGAAGACTTTGCGATTCTCCATTAAATCTTTAGTATAGACTTTCAAGCATCTTAATTGAAAATTTGGGAATCTTACCAGAATCCCTCTCATTAACAGGCTCTTACTACATTTTTTTTTTCTTTCTAGCCCTCTTTTGAAACTGCTAAAAGCTACTCAGTTGCTCATCCATTACTAATGAACTGTCAAATGCTTCCCGGACAAAGGATGTACTAAATGTAAGATTGTGCCTCTGCACTTCTCTTCAGAATCTTGGCTATCAGTTTAGGTACCTTAGTAGTTCCCCCATGTCTTGAAACAGATGTTCTAACATTTGTTATCATCTTCTCGTGTTGTTATTGGTGAGAGGATTGGTCTGATGCAAGCTAGTTCTTTATAGACAGAGTAAAAAGTGGTACTCTTACTTCTTTATTTGAAAACAAAATAAAACAAAACAAAACAACAAAAAAACTTCAAGGGGGTATTTATATGAGACATTCAATACAACTAATCAATGAATCCTAGACACTTGTAGCAATTTCATGTAACAAGAAGATACACATCAAAATTTCCAGGACTGGTTACCTGTGTTACACAATGTTTTCGATGATACTCTGGTTTCTCTTCAGATCGCATAAATCTTTCACAATGTTTTTGATAGTACTCTGGGCATTTCTCCTTTGTGATCACAGTAAATTGCTCATCAAGTGGTAAAAACCTTTGGCCATTTTCTTCGATATACTAAATTTTATTGTTTTTAAGATGATACCGATTTTAAGAAGTAACATGATATCTATCACAATTTAAGGAAAAAATTCTAACAGTTATAATCACGAAGTGTCAAAGATTTTAAAACGCTTCTTGATTTCAAAAATACCAATTAATAATATAAACTATAGTTTCATACAGTAAGAAAAATAGTTTTTAAAATTAAACATGGGATCTCAAAAATATTGAAAAAGAAAGAAAAAAATTGCCTATTATAAAAATCTCATACATACTGTGGATTTTTCTCAATTAAGGTCTTATTTCTGGAGATGATATGCTTAAAAGCATCATTAATTAAGGGCACCTGGGTGGCTCAGTCAGTTGAGCAGTTGAGCAACCGACTCTTGATTTCAGCTTGAGTCATGATCTCAGGGTCCTGCGATGGAGCCCTGTATCGGGCTCCACACCCAGCCCAGAGTGAGATTCTCTTTCTCCCTCCCCCACCAACCCCCAACCTACCCACCACCACCCCCCTCTGCTCCTGTGTATGCTCTCTCTCTCTCTCTCAAAAAAAGGCATCGTTAATTAATGAAATAGATAAGAAATTTAAAAAAATATTTTATGAAAATTAATATAAAATCTGTTTTAAATTAAACACACAAAAGTATATTATGTAATAGGGTACACAAGGTTTTAAACATGACACACCCAGAGTTCTTTTGTGAAGAGTACAGAATTACTGACTGAGTAATGGGTAAATTTTGCATCATTTTAGGAATTATTTACAATAGTGATTCTTTAATATCTACTGAGTGGTGACTAAACATTATTATATTCCCTGATGAGTGAAAATTTGTCTGAATGAGTGAGAGGAATGGCTTTATAAGCATGCATATATCATTTTAGTTTCTGATTTTCATTAATTCAACAAGTATTTAGCACCACCGTGCCAAGTAGCATAATGAAACTAACATTACAGGTCTCACTATTCTACCCAGTGCTGAAGGTACATTGATGCATGACTGTTGCTTCAAGTATGTAACATATAATAGTGGGAGAATCAAGGGAGTAACTGTATCATTTAAAAAAAATCATATGATAAAGGGTATAATGCAAAAAGAACAAGATGGTAAAGGTCTATCACATAGAAGATACTCTGGTTCTCCCCTGGAGGGTGAAATACGCTTGGCTTCCAATGTTCTTAGTCTCTTAAAGGCACAGAGATATAAGAAAACATGGCCTATTTAGTCCGATACCTTAGTCTAGCTAAAGATGGAGAGCTAGAAAGTAGCATCAGAGGGATAATCACAAGCCAGGCTAAGTTTCATAACCGTGTCGATGAATTGTGACTTTACCATGTAGCCTTAGCAGGGCTATTAAAGAAGTGTAGTAAGAGATGATCATGAATATGATCAGATATTGCAGGCATTTTCAAGATCTATTAATAGAATTTGGACCATTTACTGATAGGTCTTTGTTCAAAGGAGAGATGAAGTATTCTTTTGTGAAGTAGGTCTCCCCCTCTTTCTTATTATCCCATTTGACAGATGAGGAAACAATCTTCAAGAAATTAGATAACTTGTGCATATTCACATATTTATGAAAAGGTGAATCTGGAATTCAGTGGATTATAACTCCAGAACCTGAATCCAGAGCCTGTGCTCTAATTGTTACTCAACTGCACACCCTAACCAGCATCGTTGACATCATCTGAAATTTTGTTGGAAATACAAAATTTTAGGTTTCACCCAGACCTGCATTTTTACATTTGCAGGTAAATTACGTGCATAGAAAAGTTTGAGAAACACTGTATAGGGCTTCTGTATCCAGAACTTTTTGGGAGGGGGAAGTCATTCTGGTTTAATAGAATGCCTTCTGTTCCTATGGCCTTTGTTATGATTTTTTCAGTCAAAGTCAGAGATTATACCCAAACAATATCAGTAAATCTGGATGAAAATTGGAAAATTCAATTTGGATATTTTACTTGCACACTAAAATGGTTGTCATGCTTCTGCTTTATCCTTTTAAGTAGGAGCACCAGAATTGGAGGTTAAATAGCTCAAAGACACACCATGAAAAAATATAGCATTGCTGTGTTTCCGAAGGATAAGTATCACTGGATGTAGAGAGATCTTTTAGGTGGTAACACGGACACGGTGTTACATAACAATGACTGAGAACATAACTCCATTTCCAATTCTCTCTCAATCCTCTGATCAACTAAGATCAAACATTTTTGAGACTATTTCTCTTAACAGTTTTCTACCACTGTCTCTTTAAAAAAGAGAGAAATAGCTTTTGACAGTGATAACAAAATAAGCTTTTTATCATTTTGTTTTTATTGTACTTTTATTTGTAATCATTTTATATGGACAGTTTTAAAGTATGCTAGATTTGAAACTCCTTTTAAAATAAATTTTAGGTAAAAATTTGTCAACTTTGAATGAAGTAAGACAATAATAGTATAGTTGATACATGGATAGAGCAAAAACTATGACGGATGTGTGTTAATACTAAGCATTAAGACCACAGGATAATCGGTGTTAAAAAACAAACTGAATACACAAGTCAATGACAAAATTTTGTCTTAAAGAGTTTTAAGCAAGTTTAAGAATTCTTTCCAATGTCTTTATTTCCCTCTGTTTATGATAGGGTTTAATAAGCCGAATGCCCTTTTAAGAGGGCAAAAAGTCGAGGTCATCATATGACTCACCACTCTTCCTTCCAACCAAGATGACACCTGGCTGGAAGAGGGACACAATGCAGTTGGTTGAGATCAGGACACATATTTCCTTTTGACGGGAGCACAGATTTTTCCCACTTTGGGAGGATCCCTAAAGACAGCAGCTAGTGACTGCTCAGTCTCACCTCTACCACATCCCTGACCTTGTCTGTTTTGGAGCAAGACTAAGAAATTCAGGGATAAGTCAAAGATATAGGATATATTATAGGAAAGATCCTTATAATAGAAAAAGTGCTATACAAATATTGATAAGAATATTATTATTATTAAGAGGAGAAAATCATCCTCCCCATATTTAGGCACTAAATAGAATGAGGGGAAAAATTTGGACTCTAACTTAAAATTTTTTTTTAATCCAAAGCTTACTTAAATAACAACTAACTCTTATCTCAGAACTGCAGAGATCTATAAATCACTATATTTTTTAATACTGAGGAAAAGAAAAGATTACCTCTAAGTGCTTCAAATCCCAGCAGTGTTTTTAATGAACTAAGCTTGATTTTAATCAATACTTAAGCTATGAGGGTTTTATTTCTTATTTTTTTATGGTGTTGCTTTTAGATTTGTGTGCTTGCAAAGAGATAATAGCAAATGTCATGCTTGGAAGAAGGAACTGACTTTGTTGCTGCAAATCAATAAGAAGCATTGTTCGGCTAAGTATAACAGATAAAAGTGAAAACAAATGCCATTTCCCCGATCTTATAAGAAATCGCCATGATGATGCATCATCTGCAGGTGGGCACTGGAACCCGTAGCCTCTGAGCCTGGAGCTTTAGGATGTTTGCAGAAATCTTTTCAGGTTAATATGAGTCGAGTAGAACACATTCCAGAACATTAAACCTGTCTTAAATTGTTAATCTCTTTTATTTGTAGACCATTTTATTGTGTATGAAGCGCTTTTACCTCACATTACGTTGTTTAAATCTCACAACAATCCTGACAAGCTGATAAAGTGGGGTTTATTATACTCATCCCACTAATGGAAAATTGGAGACTCAAAGATATTAAGTAATTAGCCAAAGGTCATACAAACTGGTAAGTAGCAGAGCACAATGGGTACATAATTCATGTGGAATGTGAGGAGAGAGAATTTATCCTTAAATTTCCTAGCCAAAATGCTCTCAAAGGTTATGCTGAAGAAGAGCGGCTAAGAATAGTTGGAGTCAGTTTCAAATATAAAACTAATTAGATGCAAATTAAATTTTTTAAAAGTCAATCAAATCATTATTAATTTATTCAACTAATATTTATTGTGTGCTGACTACATGCTAGATATAGTTCCAACAATGAGAATAGCGCAAAAACCAAGACAACAGCAATCCCTGAGCTTGAGAAATTTAGTCTAACCAAGTACAATTAAGCATTTTCCTTGAAAATTTATACCCAGTTTTTCTACTGAGTAGTTTGGCATAATACATTCAAATTTAAGATGAATAAATTTAATATAGCAACTCTAATTTTAAGAATTTCTCATAAAGAATATCAGACATACACATAAAGATGTATACATTAGATGTGCTTGGAATTTTATAGTAACAAAAATTGGAAATATGTGCATCATATAGGATTAGTTAAATATGATCCAATCACAAGGAAATATTATTTCACCATTATAAGTTGGTCTGTTGATTGATAGTTATGGATATTAAAAGTTGCCCATAAACAATTATTATTTTTAATAAATAAGTTACAAAATGTAACTTTTGTTTTATCAAATTTATGTAATGTTCTTAGTGTATAAGCATGATGGATTTTCTCAAAAGATAACAAAATATTAGCTATTATCTCTGAATGGTTAGATTTCTCATTTTTGCTTTTGTTTTTAAGCTTTTGGTACTATTTCATTATTTTTTTATAATAAGTATGTTATATTTTATGATTGAAAAATAATACCATTTTATTTAAATATAATTCAGTAAAGATCAATTATTTAAAGAACATGCAGTCTTGCAATGAAATATGTTTTTAGGGGAAATTTGTAAATAATGTAGGACTTTTTGCTCGTATTGCCTTCTGCAATTTTTCAGGTTATTTTGTTACTTGAATTGCTCCATTTGGAGCCCGTTAGATTTTACCATATATTTTATATTTTAGAAGCTTATATTGGTATCATTTTTTTTTATTTGAATTTGGTTATTCCATGGATTCTGATGTGGGGGACAAAGCAAAATCATATGTAGATAAAATTAAATTTCCTTATAACTTGCAGACCATTGACAAATACTTGAGGCAGGCAAAGTAAGACATTCCTCCAGGAACTCCCAATCTCAATGTTAATGCCTTGCTAGAGGGGAAAACAACCTTAGCTTGCAAGGGAAACAAAGGCAAAAATGAACTATTGGGACTTCATCAAGATAAAAAGCTTTTGCACAGCAAAGGAAAGTCAACAAAACCAAAAGACAACCAACAGAATGGCAGAAGATATTTGCAAATGTCTTATCAGATAAATCTATAAAGAACTTATCAAACTCAACACCCAATGAACAAATAATCCAATCAACAAATGGGCAGAAGACATGTACAGACATTTCTCCAAAGAAGACATACAAATGGCCAACAGACACATGAAAAAATGCTCAACAGCACTCATCATCAGGGAAGTACAAACCAAAACCACAATGAGATACCACCTCATACCTATCAGAATGGCTAAAAATAATAAGTCAGGAAACGACAGATGTTGGCGAGGATGTAGAGAAAGGGGAACCTCTTACACTGTTGGTGGGAATGCAAGCTGGTGTAGCTGCTCTGGAAAATGGTATGGAATTTCCTCAAAAAGCTGAAAATAGAGCTACCCTATGACCCAGCAATTGCACTACTAAGTATTTACTCCAAAGACACAAATGTAGTGATCCAAAGGGGCACCTGCACCCCAATGTTTATAGCAGCAATGTCCACAATAGCCAAACTATGGAAAGAGCCCAGATGTCCATCGACAGATGAATGGATAAAGAAGATGTAATATGTATATATAATGAAATACTACTCAGTCATCAAAAAAATGAAATCTTTCCATTTGCAATGACGTGGATGGAACTAGAGGGTATTATGGTAAGCGAAATAAGTCAATCAGAGAAAGACAACTATATGATCTCATATGTGGAATATAAGAAACAAAACAGGATCATAGGGGAAGAGAGGAAAAAATAAAACAAGATGAAATCAGGGAAACAAACTATAAGAGACTCTTAATCATAGGAGACAAACTGAGGATTGCTGGAGGGGAGGGGGGTGAGGGGATGCAGCAACTGGGTGATGGACATTAAGGAGGGCATGTGATGTAATGAGCCCTGGGTATTATATAAGACTGATGAATCACTGACCTCTACCTCTGAAACTAATAATACATTGTATGTTAATTAATTGAGTTTAAAGAAAAAAAAAAAAACAACAACCTTAGCTTGAGTCTTCTTTAGCATACAAAAGTCCTTTTGGAAACTTCCCTAATTTTTACCTCTCCCAACTCCATAGTGTATAATCAGTCACTCCTCACAATCCCAGAACAGCTCTTTCTGCCCATGGGTCCTGTCCCCATGCTTTAATAAAACCACTTTTTGCACCGAAAACGTCCTGAGAATTCTTTCTTATTCGTGGGCTCTGAACCCCAACATTTCTATATCAGATTGCATTATATTCTCTTCTTGTGGTTAGTTTCTATCAAAATTCTCTAAAAGGAATAAAAAGGACGGTTCTCTTTCCTTTTAAAAAAAATTTTTTTTAAAGATTTTATTTATTTATTTGACAGAGAGCAACACAGTGAGAGAGGGAACACAAGCAGGGGGAGTGGGAGAGGGAGAAGCAGGCTTCCCCCTGAGCAGGGAGCCCGATGAGGGGCTCGATCCCAGGACCCTGGGATCATGACCTGAGCCGAAGGCAGACACTTAATAACTGAGCCACCCAGGAGCCCCAAGGACAGTTCTCTTTTCAACTACCGTCAGAACCATGCTAAAATCTCTATGAAGACTTTTGGCTCAGCATTTATATCTCCTTGAAGGTAGGATTTTCCCACAAACAAGCAATTATTCTTCCTAAATTCCATCTAAGAGGATACAACTTCTTCCACTTTTCTGAGGCCTGATCTCAATGTATGCAACAAAAATGCCAGTTTAGTTCTATTTGAGATGAATGCAGAAAAGAAGGTAATCTGTTTATTTAATGCCTTGACTCATACAATGCAGATTTCCTGAAGCTTTTATTTATTCCCCCTTTGGGAATCTTTGAGTTTGGGAAAGTTATTCTAAACTTCTACTCAGTAGAAACTTCTGCAAATTCTCCTGTACAGTGTTTGGATTGCCAAAGGTGAAGCCTGTGCCGTCCTGATATAAATGAACAGATTCTCTTACTGACATGATACAATAGATCACCGAAGATTGTCTACTCTATCAATGCCAGGGACTGGGAAAGGGGAACATAAATAAAATTGGAGAAGTCATAACTTCAAGCTCCCAACCTCAGGACTCGTCTGTAAATCTCTTTAATCTCTGTGTTGAGAAAAGTCAGGAAAACATGGAGTGGGAAATAAATGTGTGGTCTTAATTGCCAACTCCTAATATAGGGAATGAGGCTCATTTCATAGTTTGATGTGGTCCAAAGGATCTCTGTTTTGAGGCCAGCTTTTCCACTCATTATACATGCTTTAGATGGGACTGAGCAATCATTATGTGTCTTGGTCAGATCCATTTAACCTCATACATACAGGAAATTACCTTTTTAGAATGACATTGCCAACATTTTCTACACAGTGATGATGACATGGACTTGTTAAAGGTGGCTGCTGGAGCTTGCTGAGGAAGACTTTGAGGGCCAGCAGGAGCTCATTGGCAGAGTGCTAAAATCTATCAGTGATATCTGCCATCTGCAAAAACACCCCACATTTGCCCTCTGTTGAAGTTGCCAATTGGCAGTCAACATTCTGGAAAGTTACACAAACCAGGCTTCTTTGGCTGATTTAGAAGGGAGTCCTTTAGAATTAAAGTGTTAGTGAAAATTCTTATTTTAGGGGGGAAAAAAGAGGCAGTTTGCTGTTGCAATGAAGAGGACTCCAGCCTCGGTCTATCTAACCTGTGTGACCTGAACAAGTTATTAGAATCGTCTGTGTTTCTTCATTGGTAAATAGGGATGTTAATTGTCTTTCCTCAGGAGGTCATTAGGATATTTTCAACCTTTCTCTCTGAGCCAAGCACTTTGTGCTACACATTATATTTGCCTTTAGTGAATAAACTAAGTTCTAGTGGATAAAATAGTTCTAATGGATTAAAAGTTTAGTGGTTGAACTCAGTTTTAGTGGAGTAGCAAGGGTGGTAAATGATGAGGGGAACAAAGGCAAAAAGGACATGTAGATAAATTTCCCTGTAACTTGCAGCCTGTTGACGAATACTTGAGGCAGGCAGAGTATGACATTCCTCCAGGAACTCCCAATCTTAAGGTTATTGCCTTGCTACGGGGAAAAACAACCTTAGCTTGACAATAGCCGCACCTCCAGGATCCTCTGAATCTTCTGTAGCATATAAAAACCTCTTTGGAAACTTCCCTTGTTTTTACCTTCCCCAACTCCATAATATATAATCAGTTGCTCCTCACATCATGGGGCAGCCCTTTCTGCCCACAGGTCATATCCCCGTGCTTTAAATAAAACCACCTTTTTGCACCAAAGACGTCTCGAGAATTCTTTCTTGGTCATCAGCTCCAAACCCCAACATTTCCATATCAGTAAATGGTCTTTTAGCATGATAAGGCCAGGTTTGTTAGCCTTTGACAATTTTGGCCAAAATTCTATTAACTATCATCTCAGTAGCAATGAGTACAACTAGTGCATAGATTTTGAATATGAGGGCTCCTTGGAGAAATGTTTAATTCTTAGGCTGAGTTAATAAATATATAAGATGAGCTGAAGCATCTTGTAATTCCAGAAAGTAAAGAAAGAAAGAAAAAGAAAAAGAAAACTTTACAGTGAGGGCTATTCGAGCCAAATAATTCTGAAGAAATTTCAGGTTGATTCCTGGCCCGTCAGAAACTATTTAGAGGTATCTTGTGGGTCAGAAAATGAAGGAGCCTGTTACGTGCAGTCACCTTTAGTTAAGGATGAGGGCATGCAGGCTGTACTCCCGAATGCCACTTCCCTACCCCACTAGCTTCCACAGAAGGCAGCAGTGGACATGAACATTTTCCCATCAGAATGCCCTGTGGGTATGGCAAGCACACGGGTTTTTTTTTTTTTCTGTCCTTTAGCTATTCCTCCCAAGACTAGAAAGAAGTTAATAATACAGTAATGAAATGTTTGTGACATTTGTTAAGAATGAGGGCCCAGGGGCGCCTGGGTGGCTCAGTTGGTTGAGCGACTGCCTTCGGCTCAGGTCATGATCCTGGAGTCCCTGGATCGAGTCCCGCATCGGGCTCCCTGCTCGGCGGGGAGCCTGCTTCTCCCTCTGACCCTCCCCCCTCTCATGTGCTCTCTCTCTCTCTCATTCTGTCTCAAATAAATAAATAAAATCTTAAAAAAAAAAAAAAAAAGAATGAGGGCCCAACTATGCATACAAGGCAGTTTTGTGATAGGTGTTCAAGGAAGCATGGAAACCACATATCCCTTCTAGGGGCAGAAGAGCCAATAGGCTCTGAGCATGCGCGGCTCATATGGCTGGGGCAAGGCATGCAGGGAGAGATTGGTGGTTTTCTCCTGCCTCTGTCTGGATTTTTTGGCGGTCTTCTTGTTTGGTCACATTCGTTTCATTCAGATGCTTTTCATCATGGGCAGTTCATCACTGGACTCCCTTAACTCCAAAATAGTCCCCCAGCAAGTCCTTAAGGCTTCCAAAAATAGCACTGTTTGTTCTTATGACTTAATTGCAATAATTAATAAACTGCCATTTTTGTAACTGCAAATTTTTCTTTTATTTCAAGCCTTCCAGTCTGAGTTTGATTGCCTCTTTTTACACGTATAACTAATACTTTTTGGTGTCCACTGGGGGAAATTTTTATGATTTAATTAAAAAAATAATAAAATGATTTGACTCCATTATTACATGTTATAACTATTGGGATTGTATTAAACTTTGTTGTACAAACACGGCCATCTAAAGAATTCTGTATAATAGAGATTGGTTTCCCTCAGAATTTATATCAAAGAACATCAAAATCAAGTCTATTTGAAAGGAACTCACAAAAGAAGGGCCAGAAATTGTAATTTTCTACAAATTCCATCTAAATTATACTCTGTTAAATAAAGCATAAAATTTATGGACAAATGGAATGCTGTAAGAGTCTCTATATACTCAAGGTATTTTTGACTAGTTTTTCTTATTTTTTATAGTTAAAATTCTAATGCTAAAAGTGTATTTGCAATTTTTTTATTTAAAAGGTATACTGGTTAAATTTTATATCCTGTAATGATAAAGTGTTACTTTTCACCTTGATCTGACCATGGAGACCTGAATATCTTCTTTTTATTCCTTCTTTAGGATAAAATTCCATTTCATCATACTTCAAAGATAATAAAGACCCCAGGCATAGTAAAACCTATTAAGTGTGGAATTGGCAACAATTCCAATTCGTTTGAAATATATATATTTATATAGTCTAGCAAGTTGTATCACATGTGAATTTACTCTGTGATTGTTTATTGAAAACAGGTAATAATTGCTCTTGCTATTATTGTTAAAGTTGAGTACTTGGAACCATATTAATGATCTTTATTACATAAGGGCATTTTCAAAGTCTTAATGGATGTGTTTTGCATTTTTAAATGAACAGAATATTTAAATGTATAAAATGCTGCTTGAATACTATTCTTTCTAAAACTGTATTCTTTCTAAAGCTCTTTCTGTTAGTCCCTCATTAACTCTGACAGCTAATATTTACTTTGCATCCTTCAGCACAAGACCAAGAGATAGAAACCGTATTAGGCTCAACCCAACAAAAGGTCTAGTTCTAAAACAGGAAACTGTGGCCAATTTTTATCAATTCCTACTTGGCCATCTGACTCATGTCCTCCTTTTGTTTCCAGTGCCACCAACCTAATTCAGATCCTTATACCCTTTTCCCCTGGTTTCAGTAGCCTCCTAGCTGAACTATTCAAGCTATCTTACTCAGAGCTTCTATATTAATGTATTCAAGGCACATTGTCTGATCATGTCACTTTCTTACACATGAAAAGTACTACTAAATAGTAGTCATTTAATTTAACTCGATGACTACTTAATAGTCTAAGAGATACTGTAAGTACTTACTAAGTTCAGGAATTGTGTTACACCTTACTAATATGAAGATGAATAAAAGAACATTCTTGCCTTTGAGATGTTTACAGATTTTTAGGGAAAAAATTATGTGGTATTTACTATGTATAATTTATTAGACATTAAATCCATAATTGTATAGCTGTATTGATATGTCTGTATGTGTATTTAAATACATATTATGGAGTGACAGAGCTAGGATGTGTAGAGTGGGTATAAACCTGAGTCCATTAATTTAGGTGTGCAAAAATAACATTGCATTTCATATAAGTACTCAATTTCCAATCTAAGTTTTCATTCTACTCACATGACAGAAATGTAATAACAGTTTGAACCCTCTCCCCTTTTTAGGATTGTGGCTAAATTCTGGAAGCTTATGTACTATCTCTGCTATAGACTCAATGTGTTTCCCCAAAATTCCTATGTAGGAACCTACTTCCCACTCTGATGGTATTCAAAGGTGGGGCCTTTGAAATGTGATTAGGTCAGGAGGGCGTTACTCCCATGAATAGGGTTAGTGGTTTTTATAAAGAGACCCCAGAGGAGACAACAGGAAATCATGATTGCCAGACAGGCCCTATGGACCATAAGGACAGGAGGGCCAGAAGGGGTTTGATGGCAACCACCATTTCAACCTCCTCATCAGTGGCCTGGTTCTGGAAAGCTCTAGCTCCAGGAATATGCCCTGGTTGGCAGGCCCTATGCAACAGGCCAGTAGGGCTTGAGTGAGGGCAGGTGTGTGGGTGTAAACCGCACAGGGGTGGGCCGCTAACTCAGCGTTCAGGCTCCGTGGGATCAGTCCTGGGTCTGGGCCAGGTAGTAATAGGTCATGTCAAAAACAGGGGCTTCTTGGGGCCACACCCAGCTGCCAGAGCCCATTAAAAAAAAATAAATAAAAAAGAGAGACCCCTGAGAGCTACCTTGCTCTTTTGTAGGAGGACACAGTAAGAAAACAGCCCTCTGTGAACCAGGAAGCCAGCTCTCCCCAGACGCTGAATCTGACTGCACCTCGATCTTGGACTTACAAGCCTCCCGAAATGTGAGAAAGAAATTTCTGTCGTTTATAGGTCTATGGTATTTTTGTTATAGCAGTCTGAAGGGAAGAAGACCATTCCTGTAGAGGGAGGGCCTATGGTCTTGCATGTTGTCTGAGTGTGCACGTATTCACTCAATTGGCTGGTTTGGTCCACACAAATCTCTTTTAAAAACCTGCTTTATTCCTGTTTACCTGACCACATCAGGCTTACTACTAAGTTTTACAAATCTCAGCTAAGTGACTCCTTTCTGGCTTTGCTTTCCACTCCCTTAGTAAGTACTGAACAGCCCAATCCTAGGAATTGAAGGGCCACGGGGGGAGGCAATGTTCGAGGGAAGAGCGGGAGCTGAGCAGAGGGCAAAAGAGGCAATTAACAAGGGGGAAATTATTTACTCTTGCAAAAATATTATTCTACTCCTCACAGCCTGCATGATAGACATTAGCAAGGTAACCATATACTGGTCCCTGGGTACGGGGCAGGAGATGTAACGCTATGATGTCCCTCACAACACTTTTCAGAACCCAAGGGCACGAGCTCGTGGGCCAGAATGCAGAGGCCCTCAGCTGTTTCCAGTAATGCCAGGTATTAACAGTGTTTGTGTATTTCCACCTAACTACGTTGAACTCAATGCTGTTTGTTGAGGGCTTATATCCTGGACACTGTTAAAGAAGCTTTTTAAGAAATCCATAATGGATATGAAACTGTAGCCTTTTATTTTTAAGCCAATATCCACCCCGATGTATTATAAAATATTGGTCAGTTAACCATGGGTGGAAATCCTACGATCTTGATGCTCAGTATTGCTTTCTAATTAGCTAACACAGATGATGATGGTAAGGATAATAACTCTTTTAATTTATTTATTGAGTGTTTATTTTGTTCCAGCTAGAAATCAAATAATTTTATATTATCTTATTTAATTCCAACAATGATACTGATATCCTCACTTTTATTATATTTATATTAAATATGAAGAATTCAGGCTTCAAGAGGGAAAATACCTTATGCAAGATTACAGTTAATTATCTGAACTCTACTTTTAGACTCCAGCATTTATGTCAAGTTTTTGGGAGGCCATGGAGGGGCAAATGGAAAGGAATATGATGAATTAAGTCCTGTGTTTTACAATCTCTTTAACCAGAAAGCTGCATCTTAGTATGTGATAATTGTGTGTGTGATATATATATATCATGGAGAGTTGCTTATTAAGAACAGATAATGTATCTTAGGCATTTAGCATGTTGACTGGACCTAAAAACAACTCAATGAATGTTATCATTATTAAATTTTTCATGAAATGGTTTAGGAGTAACTATATTTGGAAGAGTAGTTATGCAAAGATTTTATTTCAAGTATAAAAAATATCGTGTCGGCAGAGTAATGACATTGGATCTCACAAATTACTACTGACCTGTGATGTGACAAATTAATGTGTGGGTGCCACCAACAAGAATATTGCTTGATTATCTTTTTACCTCCTAATAAATCAATTACCTCTTTTCCTCACACATTCTTTGTGATCCCTCTTACCTCCTCTCTTTTCCTATATTATTCTTCATCTTCTTTCTCTCCCTAGCTCTGTTTTCCTATCCCTCTTGCTTCAAATTCTCCAGCATTTTCCTTTATGTTTCTCTTTCCCTGTATTGCTTGTCTCCTAGGCTCTTAGAATTGGTGGTAATGTTGCATTTAGGAGCATGCCCAGGATTTTTTTTTTTTTTTTTCCATATAGGGCCTTAGGGGTTGACCTCTCCCATCAAAATGTTAATTGAGCAGTATAAATCTTAATAGGGGTAGGATGAAGATAGATAGAAACACTCTTCTGGCTCCAAAATTCTGAAAATTCAAGAGGAAATACTTCAATTTATTTGTAGGAAAATCATTTTTCAATGTGGATTTTTCTAAAAATTACATAGAGATATATCTAATAATGACAAGAACTTGCTATTATGATAATGATGATGATGGAGATGATGTTACTTCCTTGAGAACAGGCTATGATCCTCTTTGTATTTCCAGCACCCAGAAGAGTGATTGGCACATAGTAGGTGCTTAAAAAAGTGTTGAAGAAAAGAATAAGTTATAATTAGCTATAACTGTGATAATTATATAAGTATTATTAAAATATAATAATTATGGTATGTGAATATGTATTTTTGGGCAATATACTTGTTGACAGTGCTAAAACTCAGTTCTTATCAATTCTGGGAGACTTATGGGTAGAAACATACATACATGCACCTCACAAATGCATCCCAAACCTAATTTAATCAGTAACTTAAATACTTGCCTCACCCTGGAAGCCTAATATTGACGGCACGAGGCACAAATCCATAGGACACTCCAAAGAAGCCCAATACACTTTGCAGAATTGCTTCATTCCCTGAGAATGTCCCAGGATTAAAGCTTTGGGGACTTTCTTTTCTGTTTGCAGGCATGTTTTAGCTGGCCTACTCGAAATACTGTTAAGAGGCTTAGGAAATCCGTAATTATTAGCTGAGAATTCTGTGTTTATATTTTTGGTCATAGCAAAGAGACTTTAAAATCTGACTTCTAAAGGACTCTGAATACCAGATGATTAATATTTTACAAAAACAAAGATCAAATCAAGAAGCAAAGGAATTCATTACCCTTACTAAAATAAAATTACTAATGTGCAAATATGAGAAAGGTCATTGTATTTGATAATTGCATTATGCATAAAGAAATAAGCTTCTTTTGAAGTGTTTATTATAATGATTTGCCATGGGACTGAGTTATGAAATCACTGTGGGTAATTAAAATGCAGTCTCTACGTCCTGCAGTAACACACTAGGGGTTTAATACAACCTGGGACACACCCTTGGCTATTTGTAAACATGCTTTATGTTTAGAGAAGAAAAAGGAATTAGCTGCCTATGCACCAGATGAGTAATCTCATAATAAAACATAATTTCCGTGAGACAGCTGACATCTCAATATGATTTGATTTCTTCCAATCTGGTAAAAGACTATTTCATGGGCTTTACCATGGGAGTGTTAGAGTAGAAGGTTATAGAAAAAAGCATAGAGTGGTATCGTGATCGGATATACAAACTTAGGAGTCAGAACACATGAATTCACATTCTGTCTTTCTTCCTTCTCCTTCTGATAAAACTGGGCAAATATCGGTAACCTCCCTGAGGCAACAATTTCTCATCCTTAAATGGTAGAAACAGTATCTTCTCACCTAACACAAAAGAGATTTTTAGACTGAAATAAAAGAAATAAATTGTAAAGTGACATAAAATGCTGGTTAAGCTTCACAAGTACTAATTTTCATTTTTACAGAGGTCAATAAGAGAGAGCTATTCTCTGTGACCACACGAAGATAAAGATGGCTCGTAGGATCCTTGCTGACTTCTCTAGGACTCTTGTAGAATCTGTTCGAGTTCTGAAAGGTGTGCAAGTGTGGCTTTCGTTTTGGTTCCTAATCGGATGTTTCATTGTTTTTGGTGCCACTTTTTTGGGACCAGGCCGATTTCCCAAGCATTTTACCATTTACCCTTTAGCATCTATGCAAGAGACCTAGGCGTGCTATTTTTGAAACATTTCTAAGGTAATCCTTGGAATAATTTTATCCTTTCTATTGATTATTTTCTTTGGCTCAGTTAATAGGTTGCCACATTACTTGGTGAGTCTAAAACTGAGTATCCTGTTTGTGTATCTGAAACAGGTAATGGATAATAATTATCACCGCAAGGCTGGCAGTATTCACTTGAGAGTAAAAATTACATTGATTCTCTGACTTGAGCAAAAATTCCTTCTTCAGAAAATGTTATGATACTTTCTTCTACTTCTCTTTCTTTCTCTTTATAACTGTCATATCTCAGTTCCACAAATTCAGGGTAACAATGAGCTTAGAGTCCTACTGAGGACAACTATCCCCAAATACTATTTGTTTTGTTATTTAAATCACTTCTGTACTTGAGAAGATGTGGAATGGTCTTAATTAATGAAAGAATTTTCTATATACTTTCATGAAATAAACCTTTATATGGTGTTCAGGCATAACTTGATTATTTAATGAAATATCTGGAGAATATGGATTTTGTAATCCTGGATTACCAGCTGTGCAACCTGGGGGAGTTAGCTAACCTCTCTGATCTTCAGTTTTCTCTTCTATAAAACAAGAGGAATAATAATACCTAATCCAGTCATGCAGGTTTGTGGCAGAGATCAAATGATGCTTATACATAGTAAAAGAATGTACCATGAAGTGTTAAATAAGATATGTATACCTTTTTCATATTAATGGATATCTTTATCACACTAGAAGCTTTTAAATACATTTCAATATGTCAAGCTCTCTTCTTGAAATGCCTTCGTTGAAGAAAAGCTACCAATTTCTTGCTATCTTTTTTCTTTGTCTACCTCTGTATAAGCATCATTTGGGATTTGATATTCCCTCTTCACTTCTTATAGTCTTACTGGTTGGGATTTTCTATAATTCACTAATCCATCTGCCCATGTCTGTCTCCTGAATTGTATTTCTCATTGTGGAAAACTGTAACAACATTCACCATGCCAGAAATAGTTCCTCCTCTTTAACTTCTATATTCGCTAGATTACCAAGGTTTGTTGAAGTTACATTCAAAGATTTCCCAAACCTCTTTATAGACACTGTATTTGTTCAAATCTGTCTCACTTGGATTGTGAAAATAGCCTCCTGTCTTCAACCTCACCTCAACCCAAATGCATCCTCCACCATTCTGTTAGAGTCATCTTTCTAAAACACTATGACTTTGTGTTCTCATGCCTTGTAATTTTTTGATGGGTTCCTAACTTTATAGGACAAAGTATGGATTCCATATTATGGTAAACATTTTTAATACTGTTTTCCCATCTGCACCTCACTCTAAGAATACAGACCTGGTGAGATTCCTAAAATAGGGTCTGAATACCCAGGTTTTGTGTCTTTGTACATATCGTTTCCTTGAAATAGTCCCTCTCCTTTTCATCCCCCCATTGCCTGGACAATTGCTTGCCTGAAACATAACCTCTCCTCTGGAGTTTTATCTGTGCCAAGAGGCTCTTTGAGTCCTACACTCCTTTGTCATTTTATGGAATCTTTTACATTTCACGACTACAGCCTTTAAGTAGATTGTAATATAATATTTTTCTCACATTTGCCTTCCTCTCTAGGCTGAACTTATTTTTCTCTGATCTTTTTTTCTACTAAAAAATAAAAATGCTTGTTCTATGTTTACTGGGAGAATGAAAAATGGTAATGCAGTTTAGCTTTTCATTTCTTATCGCTTCCAAAACAATAAGAAAAGGACAAGGCAAGGAAAATCTAGGGAAGAAGGTGAGGGACTGTGGTAGGCTGCCATCTGCCTTGACAGAAAGAAAAACCTCTTATCCTGTTTGTTTCGTGCTTCAAAAGAGATTCTATTTGACTCAGTTTGTTTGTGACAAGTTAGAGCCTGTCCTCTGTTCCTCTCTCTTTTTTAAAAAGTGTATCTGTAGACATTATTTTGTAATGAATAATATATTACAATAAATATCTGTGAGGTTTCAGATTAGTAAATGGCTTGTCATGGAAGCATTAAAAACTAGTGATTCTGACAAGTGACACTTACCATTTTTGAACAATGGACTTTATTTTTCTAATTTAAAGATTTTGTGGTTAAGTTCACAGCACAAACATCAGATAAATAATTTTGGAAGAAATAATATGTAATACTTGTTTATGCTAGATTATTTGCCTGTGACATTCTATTTTTTTAAGACTAAAAACAAACATCTGAGTAATAAATTAATAAGATTTAAAAGCAGCACATTGTTATCAGAGAATGCTGAAGTACAGGGTGTGATCATATTCCAGAAGCCCACGATCCATGATGACAGGAAGCCAGTGTATCATGTCGTCATGGCAACAGGATGTCTTCTTAGGTTTAAATTTGTTTGTGTTGCAGATCCATAACTTTAAAAGCTTATCCAAAGCTTTTAAAGAACAACTTGTATCGCTTCCATGGTTCATGCTGTATGCTAAAAATTCATGGCTGTTTGCAAATGGTAATTTGAGCGTTCTTTACTTTTGTTCTTTTTGTCTACAAAATGCACAGTTATCAGACTAAAATGGTTATGCTTGAGTGTTTTGGTTTTTTAGTCACTCACATTGCTTCAGTATAGAACTGCCGGGGTAAAGATTCTCCCCCCATTTGCTATACGGAGACTCTGGATTTATGTTTTTAGATGTAAGTACATACATTTCTTCACTGAGGCAAAAATGACGAAAAGCAAACAGCTATTTTAACGTGTTGAATATCCCGAACTTAATAAGCTTAATGCATTGTTCCCAAAAAGCCAAAACCATGCAGCACTCTTAATTCTTTCTGCCTGGCAAAGACTCTTCTCTTTCCCAGAGATTCTCTGTAAACAGTGAAGATAAACAGTGATCAATGGTCCTGTTCATTGCCTAGCAAAACGTCCTTCACACCACTCCCTTTGCGGCATGGGCACAATGCCGACAGCTGGGTCCTCATTTGGAAGCTGGGAACAGAGAACCAGGGAAGTGGGAACCACAAAGGGAGACGAGGAGAGAGGTAGGGAGGATGGAGGGAGGAGAGAGAAAGAGAGGGGGAGTCCAAAGTGGGAGAGCTATTCGTTATTGTCTTTGCAATTGTTAACCCCTTAGAGTTAGGGATGGAAAGTCCCCACATCAATATGCATTGTATTATTCCCTCCAGTGAAGCAAGTTGTTTTTGTAAGTTAGCTTTGTCTTTAAAGAGGCATACAGATGAAGGTTATGGAGTGAATGTGAAGTAGAGAAGGTGCTCTGTGATGTTATTAATACTGAATTAAGAGGAAAGGCATCTGCAGAATAAAATAATAACTAAATTGGGAATGAAACTCTGCAGTGTGCTGGTTTCATTTCTCTATTGCCCATGATTCGCCTCAGTGTATACATACCCGGGTGATGAGAAAGACAAGGTCCAAGACATGCAGTGGGTTTTTGAAATGGATTTCAGGTGTTTTTATCATGTCACTATTTTTGTTGTTTGATTTTTATTTTCTGCTTCTTCCTGGGTATGACATAGATTACAATAGTTAAAATCTTGGCGTTCTTATGTCCATTTACGTATTATTAGTTTGCCAAGAAACATGATAACTTTCATAAGGTCCATTCTGTTATTTATCATTTGATTTTAAAAAATCAACTAGTGGGTCTAATTGTAATTAATATTCATAACTCCCTCTGAAGTCCTTAGCCATATGCTTTGGGAGAGAAAAGGTATCGTATTCCAGAAGCCCACGATCTTATTCTTATGTAATCTATTGGATAAGAATAGGGAAGCAACCCTTAGTTTGGTGCCAATAATTAGTCCTTCACTTCCAGTGTTAGCAAATTGACTAAGCTTCTAACATCCTTGGTGAGGATGCCTATTGTGGAAACATAGACAATAACATTTCAATATCACATCAAGCCAGATGTTCAAGAGCAGGATTTACTCTGGGTCCTGGGTGCAGATTAGACATTTCTCTTTTAGGTTGTTCAGACCTGGAATTTATGACTACTATAGGCATTCAGTAGATCCCTGGTAGCCTGAAAGAGTGAGGATTTGCTCTAAACTTGCAGCTTGTCCTAAGAAAATTGCTTTTGGTGATGGAAAGGGTGGTTTTTTTTCTTCACATATTTCTGTTGGTAGTAAGTATAATAATATTAAGAAGCCATCCTTAGAACATTTTTCAAAGAGCCAGGATTTTATATGGGCTAGAGAAAAAGTCTAATCTTTGTAAAGAATAGCTGGACCCCATTCTCTTTGTTCTCTCTTTCCCCCACACTTGCACTAAGGGAAGACTGAGCTCAAACTCATCTGAAGGAGGGAAATTATCCCTAGGAAAAGAGACTGTTTCACTTTGTCAGAGACTGAGTTTATGAGAAATATTCAATCAAGGTGTAGTTGGTTGAATGGCACTCCCCATCCCTTGCCCCAAAGGTACACATTTGTCAAACCCTTGGAACCTATTAATGTTACCTTATTTGGAAAAAGGATTTTTGCAGATGTGATTAAGGTGATGATCTTGAGATGAGATCATCCCAGATTATCCTGGTGAGTCCTAAATCCAATGATAAGTGTCTATATAAGAGAAAGAGGGAGATTTGAGAGAGCCTAATGGGAAAAAAAAAAAAAAAGTGATGTGACACATAGGCAGAGATTGGAGTGATGCAGCCACAAGTCTAGAAATGCCAAGCACCACCAGAAACTGAAAGAGGCGAGGAATTGAAGAATCTTCGCTAGATAGAGTCTTCGGAGGGAGCCCAGACCTGCTGATACCTTGATTTCAGACTTCTAGCCTCCCTCACCATGAGAAAATACATTTCTGTCTCATTTGATGACACAAAATTTGTGGTAACTTGTTACAGCGGCCCCAGGAAACTGATCCACAGAGGATCACGGGATGGAATATGTGGTGAATATGTGATGGATGTCGCTTTGCTGGCATCCCTCCTCCCCGCCCTGTCCCCATCTCAGCCTGTGTGTGGAGACCTGGCAGAGAACCAGCTGCTTGGAAATTGAGGAAGCCACCTGGGTGGCTTTGAATTATTTCCATTTCCTTCCGTAAACACTCTCCCTTGACCCTGTGCATCATCCTGTTCCAAATACACGAACTTCAGCACCAGTGGCTGTTGCTTCTCCTATATATCCTCCTTTCTGCCTTCCCCTCTTTGCCCTCACTATCAATCCCAGATTTTATGTTGATAAAATGTCTTTTCTTCCCAGTAAAATATTGTGTCTCTTAAAACCTCTGAATTAAGTTTATTGTTTGTTTTTGTTTGATTGTTTTTTATTTTTATTTTTTTAAAAGATTTATTTATTTTAGAGGGGTGGGTGCAGGGGGAGAAGGAGAGGGAGTCTTAAGGAGGCTCTGTACTGAGCATGGAATCCGACATGGGGGCTTGATCTCACGATCCTGAGATCATGACCTGAGCCGAAACCCAGAGTCAGTCTTAACTGACTGAGCCACCCAGGCGCCCCTTGTTGTTGTTGTTGTTGTTGTTGTTTTTAAGTCAAACCTCTTGCAACTTCTAGCCTTTGCTCCAGAAAATTCTAGTTTAAGAACTGATCATAGCATAGAGGAATGTCAATCAAATGGAATATATAGAGAAAGGATGACTGACAAATGTAATGTCTTCTGTTTTTAGTGATCTGTGTATTTTGTCCCCTTGTGATTATCAATATCCATTATAGCTAGCACCTGCCATCCTCCTAAAAATCATAGCAGTCTGACTGAATGGTAACTGGTGAGTTTCTTTCTTTCTAGCATTTTTAGATCAAAAGATGTTGAGAGATTCTGGTCATAAAAAAATAGGAGTTTGGGGGCTTGTCTTAATAGCAACAAATGTAATTTCCCAAGCATCATATGAAATAATTGACTTAGAAGACATAGATTGCTTACGCACGTTTGCTTTCACATCCAGGGGACCAAGATAGCACTGTAATTGCAGCGATTTTAAAAGGCTGGACAAAGCTGTCAGCTCTCCTGGCTTCATCCTTCATCGCCATCTGATATATAAAAACGTAGTGACAAAGACTAGACTTTAATATGTGGTAGCTGATAAAATTAACTTTTTCTAACTACATGTTTCTGATTATGTGTATAGAGCATGGAGAGTGATGGCTAAAGATGGAGAAAAATTTGAGGAAAGAGTAAAGATGGTTAAAATGTCAGAATATAATGAGAATATGTCAATATTATACTTTCTTTGGTAGCACCAAGTAAAAATCACATTTTTATCAGTGACGCAATTCTTGTGGAATTATTCTGTTACATAATGGTTGGAAATTGTCCAAAACTATTCTAAGTTTACACAAGAATCTGTAATAATTAAGCTAATGATCTTTGGAATCAGATAGGATTAAAATTCTGACTCTGAAACCTATTTTGAGATTTGTCTGTCATCTGATTTTTTTGTGCCTCATTTTACACATTTTCATTGGGATGGTTATAATACCTCAAAGAATTGTGAAAATTAAAGGAGGCAGGAGCAAACAGAACAATGGTTGTCATGTAATAAGTGCTCAAAAATGTGTATTATTGCTATATCTCTATATCAAACCTTGGAAATTCTCAACTATACTTTCTAATATAAATGCAGAGAAGATGAAAAGGAACATGGAAATTAATGTTAAGCATTTTCTGCCCTGCTCAAGGTCTTAACAGTAATTTAAGGAAGCATTAAACTCTGGAAAAGGGATTGACTAAAACACAAAGGAAGGGAGGATTTTTCTAATGGAGTGACATCTAATTTAAACACTAATAAATACAAATAGGAAATGAATTAAAGTCAGCTTAGCTAACAGCATGAAACAATGCTTCATCAACAGAGATCTTAACTTTATAACAATTATACTCTGAGATAAAACATAAAAGTATGGTAAAGTATAGTGTTTTCCCCCATAATATCTGTTTTTAATCTTTATTTTTAATGAAATATTAGGATAATCAGAGGTAGGAGGAGGAAGAGAGGAAAGAGAAAAAGCAATCAGCAGAATTTCATGGCTCAATGATGGGGAATGTGAGATTTAGTCCCTATAAAAATATGAGGAGGTAAATTCCATTACTCTTGCTTTATAAATGAAGGAATTGAGGCTTTGAGAGGTTAAATAATCTAATATCCTCATTTTATAAGTGGTTTAAAAAAAGTGTTGTGCACTCTATCAGAGTCTAAGTTTAAGTTGATAGTAATGAATAGGGAATCTGGGGGACAGTTTCACTTGGAAGAATTGGCCTTTCTCTTTCTTTTTTTTATATTTTTCTTTTTTTATTAAGATTTTATTTTTTATATTTATTTATTCAGTCATTTATTTGAGAGGAGGAGGGAGGGGGGAGGGGGAGAGGAAAAAGGAGAAGCAGGCTCCCCATTGAGCAGGGATCCTGACATGAGGCTCAGTCCCAGGACCCCAGAATCATGACCTGAGTCAAAGACAGATGCTTAACAACTGAGTGACCCAGGTGCTCCTGGCCTTTCTCTTTCTTTTAGGCCCTGAATTTAATTATCATAATGTACTTATTTATAAGTGTTGTAGAAGGTATTATGGGGGAGAAAACAAACAGAAGATATGCTTCTACAGGAAGGGAAAGAAGATGAGGAAGAATTGTCTTCTTTCCCTTGGATTAATACTCCTTTGGCAAATAACCCAGTGGATGGGACATTACCTCATCAAGGCTCATCTCAGAGGTCTGTTCAGATATCCTGTTATTTTGTATAATTCAGGGATTGAGGCAAGCAGGCCAACAGGTCTGTTTTCACAGGAAGCAAGAAATTTCAGGCTTTCAAAATTTATACTGTTAGCAAAAATTATCATATTTGGGGGCAGTAAAATAGTTTGCCATTAAAAATATACTTAAGAGTGTGGAAAATAATATGAAACTTGGTTCTTGGTGGATACCCTAACGCAGTGGGGCTCTGGAATTTTGTTCCCCATGGCAGCAGCATCAGCATGAGCATCACTTGGTACTTGTTAGAATTGCAAATTCTCGGACGGGTCTCCAGAATCAGAAACTGCGGGTGGGGCCCGGCAATCTGTGCTTTAACAAACCTTCCAGGTGATTCTGATTCAAGCTAAAATTTGAGAACCACTGCCCTAGAATTGCAAATGAAGATTTACATGAAGGGAATGAGATGGAGAGAGATCTACAAATCCTATTGCAGAAGTTCTTCTTTTAAGGAAGAAAGTGAACTGGTGATAGAAAAGCAAAGAGAAAGGTCATCTTTTAAAAAGCCCTTTGGCAATGATTTAGACACCCATTCAGGGCGCCAAAGGTAGGCTTTTGTCTTCTCAGCACCTCGCAGAGGAACTCAGAGGCCTGTCACAAAAGGATGGAAATCAAAACACAAAGATAATTTCACAAGAGGCTTGCACCCACATTCTGCTTCCTAATACAACCCACAACAGAAATCTGGTGAACTTCGGGGCATTGCGAAGATGGTGGACAAGCGTGTAAATTGCTCCCACCTCCAGACCCTGTCGAGGGGCCTCTGAGTCAGCACTGCAGGTGTCTGTACTGGGATGTGGCTGGACTGTGTTCCTGAGGCCTGCCCTCTCTCCTTAGGATGCACCTGCAGGATGGCTGAGGAGCGAGGCAAACATTGGGTTCATTTGTCTTCAGCTATTCCTCTGCTATTCTGGGGGATGTGGCTGTGCAACTGAGTCTCCTTTGTCACTGCTTTGTGAGTTGGTCAGAGACACCTTATTTCTATTAGTCAACACCCATCAGGGCACTTTGAAATAAATGTTGACCAGTTGCAGCATTTGGGAAGATGGAGTGTTTGTTCTGGAGGTAAAAGGTGAAAGATTTATACGAACTGAAGAGAAACCAGATGTCACGGTGGGTGCAATAGAATGGAACCGTGGAACTAGCCAGAGTCCTCGAAGTCTTCTAATCTGTACTCCTCGCATTTCAGATGACGAAGTGAAAGCATGGAGGAATTAACCTTTACCCACTTAGTCTCTTTTGTCACATTTTTTTTTTTTTAAGATTTTTTATTTGACAGAGAGCACAAGTAGGCAGAGGGGCAGGCAAAGGGAGAGGGAGAAGCAGACTCCCCGCGGAGCAGGGAGCCGGATGCGGGGCTCGATCCCAGGACCCTGAGATCATGACCTGAGCCGAAGGCAGACGCTTAACCGACTGAGCCACCCAGGTGCCCCTTGTCACATTTTTTTAGAAAATGGAATATTCTCTCCTCTTTTTCTCCTTCAAAATGTTAGTAGATATTTAAGAGCTGTTAGAACGTAAGTGCCATGAACACAAAAATTGAGTCTGATTTAATTATAGTTGTGTCCACCATAGCTATTATCCTTTGTTGCATGCAAAAAGTATGTGCTCAAAGCATATTTGTTGCATGCATAGATGTGTCCTGTAAATGATCCTTCCAACTATGACTAATAAAGTAGGTTTTTATAATTCCTCAGAATGAAAGCCTTTGTTGCAGCCCTGATTGGAAGGCAGTTTCTCTCCTGTAGTGTAGTGTGTGTGCACGGGACCAAATTATGCCCTTACTTCCCCACACCCCTCTGCCACAGGCATCAGTAGTTACCCCAGAAATATAAATTTCTTCTTCCTTCAATGAAGCTATGTTAGAGTGTTGGGGTTAGAACTTACAAAGGAGACAGATTTTCCCATACTATGGCTGGCACTGGTGTTGTTAGGAACTGAATTGTGTGTGTCTCCCTGAGTCTACCCTCCATGCAATTCATTTGTTGAAGCCCTAACCCTCGTTGTGACTGTTTTTGGAGATAGAGCCTTAAAGAGAAAATTAAGGTTAAATGAGATCATAAGGGTGGGGCCCTAATCCATTATGACTGTGTCCTTATAAGAAGAGCTGCACAGAGAAAAAGCCAAGTGAGGACCATGTCTGTGAGCCATAATGGCTTCCCCACATAGCTAGAAATATTCAGCTTGCAGCCTCATCCTTTAGCCTGCAGATAGAGCCTGAACCAGCCCTTGTTTCTCACAGGGAAGATCATAGGTTTTCCTCTCTGCTGCTCCATTATTGCACATGAGTTAAAAGGGAAATATTGCATGCTAATTATTTAAAACATGTTTTTCATTAAGAAGTAGCTATTTATGCATCCAAGGCTAAGTTTAAAACTGCATATAATCCATTATATGGAGGAACAGTTCTGTTTCGAAAAATGCCATTACAATTCTTATAGTAAAATGTAAATTAAAAACTTTGACAAATAGCCACAAGATAATGTGAGTAAAGTATATAATCCTTATAGTAGAAGCTTTACAGAATTGTGAAATAATATCTCTTATGGTAAAACTTAGTAAACACCCAAAGAGCACAAGCTTACATAATAAATATGAAGGCAGTGAGAATGTGAAAAACACAGTAAACAAAGAGGCAAAGTGGAAGACAAACACATCACTGAGGCAGAGATTCCAATGGAATTACGTTAAGTAAGTGCTGGGCTTGTATCTTTTTAGCTGTCAGTGTTTCAACATTTAGTGCATTATTTTAGCAAAATAATACATATTTCAAAAATGACAGAAGCTACTGTTTACCTACATATCTATAATTCTGCAGACTAGAAGGATAGAAAATAATAGGCTTTGTGTACCATTCCAAAGGTTGTCAACTTTCAGAGGTGCAGAGCATGCTAAAATGTCTTTTACTAAGTTTCTTACAGTGAAGTTTTTGGAAATAATTGCTCTGAAATCCTAATTCTGGTAAGACATTCTGGGAAAGAATAATGAGGACTGGCAGTAATGGAGTGGGACCATTGTAATTCCTATCTTGCAGGGAGATAGCGTAAGTTCTGTTCCCAGATAAGGATATAGGGTCTGAAAGTTCCAATGACTTGAGGATCCCCCAATAATAAGTAGAGAATTCAATCCAAGGCATATCTAATCTCAAAGTTAAGATATTTTCCCATGATATTTGCCACATGGCCAGAACTCTTGGTGACTTCTGAGGGTTGATTAAATAGTCAAAGGGCTCCTGAATGAAAATTGAGATTCTCCCTTACTCCACTAGATTTAAGGAACAGATCAAATAGCCACACACTAAAACATAGAAAATATGCACCATAAAAGCTCATTGTTCTCTCCAGAATGATGAATGTAAACCACCTGCAAAAAAAAACCGAATATCAAGAGTGTATGTCTGAATTCTTGTATGCAGAAAATACTCCACATTAAGTAGGGCTATTCTAATCTACTTAAATAGACACAACTGATCAGAGACTCAATAAGTCTACATCCGTTCTTTCCCCAAGACTGAAGAGCACCTTAAGTTTCTTTTCTTTTTTTTTTTGGAAATGAGGGCCCAAACAGTTTAAAAACATTGGTTTTATTTATTTCTTGATGTTCCTTGGCAGCATGGACCTCATATTCCCAGAGGGCTGGTTAAGGAGAAATACTGAAATGTTTTTCATGAAGAGTAAAACCAAGAATTTCAGAAATTATAGCTTTACATAGAATATCAAAATCAATGATCAAACCTTGTGCTATAACCTAGTTCAGTGTTATGTAGTAGCATGGTTAGTGAAGACAGAGTTATGCGGATTAATGGGAAAGAAGAGATAGTTACTGATTTTAGTTTTTATTCTGCTTAATGATAAATTCTTCTCCATAACCTAGGAATTATAATCTGGACTTTCCCAGTGTAATGCATGCCAGATATGGTAACTATTCCCTTGTTCCCTTCCTGGGCTTATTATTAGGTGAGAGAAATACAATCCATTTGATTAAAGCAAGTTTTATTATATGGAGTTGATTCACACACTGATACCAAGCAAGATCATAGCATAGATAATTATCAGTGGCTCTGGATCAACTTGAGTAACATTTCAGGTGATAATTCACAGAGATCTTCTCTATCTTATTTGATAGTTTTATGATAACCTGTCAAATGAATCAAAATCTGATTACATTTGTAGATATAAAATGATGTAGTCCCACAAAATATAATGGAATTCGAAAGAAGAAGAAATATCAGTAAGTAGGTACTAATAGTAAAGATAATAACTTACAGTAGCAAAGAAATAGCTTAGAGAAAGAGTAGAACATATTTTAGATCGTGAGGTAAATATAGTTATTATTGTGGTTCTCTGCTGAACAACTAACCATTCTTGCCAGTCTACTAAAATATGCTTGAATGTCACATGAAGCACTTGGAAAATAATCCTTCCATTTTAATTTCCATTAGTCAAAATCTTCCTGTTGCAGAGGAAGCAGATGTTTTATGTGGATCCTCTTCGGGTTTTTCAGCTGTGCCTGAGAATTAAACTGACAACAGATTAACAGGAGAAAAGCATACACATTTATATTAAGTTTTATGTGACATGGGAGCCCTCATAAAGAATGAAGGCTCAAAGAAATGGCAAAACCTACTTGCTTTTATATTAGGTCAAACAAAAACAATTGTGGGGAAGCTAACAGCAGATAAGAATTATTTTAACCAGGTCCATATATATTTTTCTCAGTCTCAACTTCTTGTCCCTAATAAGAATGTCCTTTTGCTTCTTGCTTTCATACTGGAATTTCGTCTGCTTTTAAGAAAAAGAAGGGAGGTCAGAGTGATTTTCTTATATTTGGTGGTTTTCAAGAGCCTTTAACTCACAATAGTAAATATGTAAAGTGGCATATTTTGGGGTGACATGTTCTGAACGCCTTCACTGTACAGTTTATATGCATATTTGATCATCACATTTTAAAGAAATGCTGAAAAATTGTACAGAATTTGTAGAAGAGTGACAGTGATATAATGATGAAAGGGCTGAAAAGTCAGTCTTACATGGAAAGGTTAAAAGAATTGGCATTTAGCCTGGAGAGGAGTAATGTGATTACTATCTTCAAATATATGAAGTGTTTTTTTTTTTTTGTGTGTGTGTGTGTGTGTATAGCACTGTGGTAGACTACCAAAACTGGTTACTCTGTGGAGAGAATTTATTATCTATTCAGTATATTTTTTTAGTGCATAATTTTTTGAAACCTACTAGGAGCCAGGCTCTGGATTAGGTAAATAAGTCATTTTTTTTCCTTTAAGAATTTCACAGTATAGGATGCTATACTGATATAGGATGAGGACAGTTATATTCCTTAGGGTAAAGGCTAAATTGCTTTATCAATGAGATCCTTAAATATAGTTATTCAAATATGCTGTAATTCAGGTTTTTTTTTTTTTTTTTAATTTAGTAATCCAGCTAGTCACAGGTAGATGAGGCGGCCCAGCTTGAGGAGGTGTTAGGGAACCTTTCCTTCCATTCTGTCCCTCCTCTCTCAAAGGTAGTATGTGTGTTTGAAGCTGGGTCATCACCCATCTGTAGAAGGTGATAAAAACAGCAAATGGATTTGCAGATGACTATGTAGAAAACCCGAAAGACTCCACCAAAAAAGTGCTAGAACTGATTCAGTAGTCACAGGATGTAAAATCAATGCAGGGAAGTCTGTTGCATTTCTATACACCAAAAACGAAGCAGCAGAAAGAGAAGTCAAGGAATCGATCCCATTTACAATTGCACCAAAAATCATAGGATACCTAGGAATAAACCTAACCAAAGAGGTAAAAATATCTGTACTCTGAAGACTACAGAACACTTAAAAAAGAAATTGAGGAGGACACAAGAAATGTAAAAACATTCCATGTTCATGGATTGGAAGAACAAATATTGTTAAAATAGCTGTAATACCTAAAGCAATCTACACATTCAGTACAATTCCTATCAAAATAACATCAGCATTTTTCACAGAGCTGGAACAAACAATTCTAAAATTTGTATGGAACCAGAAAAGACCTCAAATAGCCAAAGTAATGTTGAAAAAGAAAACCAGGGGCACCTGGGTGGCTCAGTCGGTTAAGCGTCTGCCTTTGGCTCAGGTCATGATCCCAGAGTCCTAGGACTGAGCCCTGCGTCAGGCTCCTTGCTCCGTGGGGAGCAGGCTTCTCCCTCTCCCTCTGCCTGCCATTCCCCCTGCTTGTGCTCTCTCTCTCTGTGTCAAATAAATAAAATCTTAAAAAAAAAAGAAAAGAAAACCAAACTGGAGGCATCACAATTCCAGACTTCTATCTTACAAAGCCTGTAATCATCAAGACAGTATGGTACTGGCACAAAAACAGACACATAGATCCATGGAATAGAAAAGAGAACCCAGAACTAGACCCTCAATTATATGGTCAACTAATCTTTGACAAAGCAGGAAAGAATATCCAATGGAAAAAAGACAGTCTCTTCAATTAATGGTATTGGAAAAATTGGGCAGCCACATGCAGAAGAATGAAACTGGACCACTTTCTTACACCATACACAAAAATAAACTCAAAATGGATGAAAGACCTAAATGTGAGACAGGAATCCATCAAAACCCTAGAGGAGTAAAGAAAGAAATTGAGGAAGACAGGAAGCAACCTCTTTGACTTCGGTCGCAGCAACTTTTTACTAACCAAGTCTCCAGAGGCAAGGGAAACAAAAGCAAACATGAACTATTGGGACTTCATCAAGATAAAAAGCTTCAGCAAAAGAAACAGTCAACAAAACTAAACGACAACCTACAGAAGGAAAAGATATTTGCAAAAGTCTGATCAGATAAAGGGCTGGTATCCAAAATCTATGAAGAGCTTATCAAACTCAACACCCCAAAAACAAAAAATCCAGTCAAGAAATGGGCAGAAGACATGAACAGACATTTCTCCAAAGAGCACATACAAATGGCTAAGAGACACATAAAAAAACTTTCAACATCACTCATCATCAGGGAAATACAGATCAAAACCACAATGAGATACCACCTCACACCAGTCAGGATGGCTAAAATTAACAACTTGGGAAACAAGAGATGTTGGCAAGAACATGGAGAAAGGGGAACCCTGTTACATTGTTACAGGGAATGCAAACTGGTGTAGCCACTCTGGAAAGTATGCATGTTTCTCAAAAAGTTAAAAATAAAAACTACCCTACAACTCAGCAATTGCACTACTAGGTATTTATCCAAAGGATACAAAGATAGTGATTCAAAGGGGTACATGCACTCCAATGTTTATAGCAGCAATGTCCACAATAGCCAAAGTATGGAAAGATCCCAGATGTCCATTGACTAACGAATGTATAAAGAAGATGTGGTATATATACAAAATGGAATTACTCAGCCATCAGAAAGAATGAAATCTTGCCATTTGCAATGACGTGGATAGAACTAGAATGTATTATGCTACACGAAATAAGTCTGTCAGAGAAAGACAAATATATGATTTCACTCATGTGGAATTTAAGAAACAAAACAGATGAACATAGGGGAAGGGAAGGAAAAATAAGATAAAAACAGAGAGGGAGGCCAACCATAAGAGACTCTTTTAACTATAGGGAACAAACTGAGGGTTGCTGGAGGGGAGGTGGGTGGGAGGATGGGATAACTGGGTAATGGGCATTAAGGAGGGCACTTGATGTAATGTACATGGATGCAGCTGATGAATCACTAAATTCAACCCCTGACACTAAACAACAACAACAACAAAAATAACCCCCCCCCAAAAAAATAACAAATGGATGGCATCAATTTCATTTAAAATAAGTAAAGAGGTGGTTGCCCCTAAGTGCCCATTCCATTGTTGTGACTTTAGTCATATGACCATACCTGACAAGGGGCCTGAGAAATATTGTCTCTAGCTGGGTAGTCACATGCTCAGCTACAATCCTATTATTATGGAAAAAGGAGAAAAAGATGTTAGGAAACAACTAGCATCTTTCCATAGATAAGAAATATTAACATATATATTAGCATATCAGTTTTTCCATTCTTAAAAATTATGTGGAGAGCAGCCAACAATGCTGCTGGATAACTGAAGTCCAAAGGGTGAGTTGATCTTGTCCATACTATGTGTAAAAGTGTTGGGGTTATTTTTGACCACTTCTCAAAACTTGTTTTTCAAATCTTTTTGGCCTCTGAGGATTTCTGTCTACAGAAATGTAGAGAATACCTGAAATTTCTTAAATTCTATGAGTGAAAGGTATGACCAGAGTGAATTTGGTCTGCGGTCTCTATCTTTATCTGTTTGCTATGAGGCTCCTTGTCTAGAGAAACCTCTTTCCCTAATCAACTTACGTTCTGTTCTACTTTTGTAGACAAAGCTCTTTGGTCGCCATATGCTCTTAACATCTACTAAAACTCAAGCACAGAATTTTATTGAAATCTCCCTACAATGGATACTCCTCATCTACATTTTTTTGTATTTAGTTTGAATGGGCATTTTCTTCAAAATCCTACCTGATCATGACATCATAGGCAGTACACTGGCAAGGTCTCATATGATTTAATAACATTGCCAGGGTCAGAATTAATTTAGTTCAATTCTTACAGCTCAAATTCCATAAGCACTGTAACAAACAATTTTATAATACATGGCAAGACTATTAAAATAATCAATCCAAAAAAACCAGACTCTCAGAAACCCTTCTAATGAAATTGTTTGTAATTTATTTACAAGAAGATATTATTCCAAACGGAATAAATCATATCCTGCATCATCCTGTAAGTGCTGCACTTTTTGCAGAATGATATATATGTCCTATCAGTGGTTCCATCTTATAACAATAATTGGAGATAGGAATTCTTAGAAAAAAATAAAAAATGTGTTATTAGGTTAGATAAATGGACAAATATTAGATCGAATTGTTAACTCTCATTTGTCCATCTCTAAAATACAGTGATTAAAAATATTTATTAATCACTTAATACTCTTTTGCATGAAATGTCCAGTTAATTTAAAGAATCACTTTTCTTAAAAAAAGTCTAGTAAATTCAAAATTAGCTTGACTACTTTTTGAACTGACTAATCAACTAGTCGTTTGAGTCAAAATGTTCCTATCGATTGTGTGTATAATTAAAAGTCAGTGTATCTTAAAGTCTCAGTTCCACTAACTCCCATCTAATAAAGATGTGATTTATATAAGCTTAAGGTATTGAAACTTAAATTATATATTACAAAATGATTTCATCAATTAGAGTTCTGTGGCTAAAATACGGCCTCCTGAAACTTTACATACTCAGAAATTACAGCCTTAGCACTTGCACAGTTATTTTAAATAACCGCAGAGGAAAAGAAAACTTAATGTTCTAGATACAGCTGGACCTGTGCACATAGAAAAATTCCTCCTACCTTTTTATTCACAACTGAAGTGATTCTTTTCAAAGGAGTTTGGCTGTTGTTTAATGCAGCTATAACAAATTTCTAAATAACTGATTCAGACCTATTACTACAGCATCTAGAATATCTGCTGCTCAGTTTTTCCCCATCTTTTTGATTTCCTGACAATTGCCTAGATTAATGCCGATAAGATTAGAATAAGATTCAGCATTTTAATGGTGGGCTTCCTTGCTATGAGTATTATAAGTAATTACTTCCTTGTACTTATGATAGTGTAGATAATGGAAGTATGGAAAAGCTAGCACATCTGGACTACAGCAAGACATTTAAGAGGATTTATCATGAAAACATGTTTAAGCTTTGGGTATCAGCAAAAAGAAGAGGTAACTTACCAAATGAGAAAACAAATTATAACCATTGCTAATCGGAAAGGAAATATCTACTCATAGGCTGGAGGGTTCTATGTGATTCAGTATTGTATCAACAGATAGGGGATTTATGTACGTATATTCATAAAATTTGTGGTGATAAAAGATGCAGACTTACAAATGCAATGTATTTTTATATCAAGATGTGAAATGCCATGACAGTTTTTTGGGCTGAATCCAATAAATCAGGTCCAGGACTTCAACTTTTTCCCTAATATCACCCCTTTTCACCAGTTAAAAAAAAGGACAATGAGATATTGAGATATGGCTCAGAACTAAAAATCAACCCAAAAGACTTTGAAATATAAGTGAAAATTTCCAAATTTATAGAAGTACAATATTTCAAATCAACATGGCAAGATGACTCTCTATTTTCATTAGTCAGTTTAGGACTGGAATTTTGATTTTCCTATGTTTAAGCTTACGGTAAATCACATGGTGAAGAGACATAAAAGAAGGATTGATAGCACTAGGGGTGATCATGCTATAGGAGAGAAGATTTAGGGGAGACAAAAACATTTTTCTTCATTGTCACAGGAATAAGAGACTAAGCTTGCTCTACATGGCTCCAAGAGTATAAACAGGAAACTAAAGGTTAAACAGATTTAGCCTTGACTTAAAGGAGATTTTTGGAAAAGAGTTATCCTGTGTCAAGATAGAATGAGTCACTCAAGAAAAATCAATTCCTAATTTGGGGGTATTCAAGAATAGGCTAGACCACTGTTAGATAAATACATTATTTCAGGAGTTCAACTATTAAATAGATGATAAGATAAAATGATAGGTGATATCTTTTCTAAGACTCTAACATCTGCCCTACATATTTTACTGGGTTTTTCTGGAGATTGACTCAAGTAATATACACAGAAGTACTTTGAAAAACATATGTTTAAGTCTTTAATTTTAATAATTCAACATTCAGGTTATATAGAAACAATTTAATATAAACTTAAATTTTCTAAAAAAGTAGCTGAAATTAAAATTTAATAACTACCAATCCTGGGCGCCTGGGTGGCTCAGTTGGTTAAGCAACTGCCTTCGGCTCAGGTCATGATCCTGGAGTCCCAGAATCGAGTCCCATATCGGGCTCCTTGCTCAGCAGGGGGTCTGCTTCTCCCTCTGATCCTCCCCCCTCTCATGTGCTCTCTCTCTCTCATTCTCTCTCTCAAATAAATAAATAAAATCTTTAAAAAAAAAAAAAAAAAGAAAGATTTAAAAAAAAAAATAACTACCAATCCTGTGAGGTAATATATATATTTTTGAGGTAGTAGGAAAAAATAGTGAAAGCGTTGATAGGGCTTTCCACAATTCAAAAACAAAAAAAACCTTCTAAATTCTTTTTATAAGGTATAGTAAAAAGAAAATAAGAGACAATGGAAAGCCATTTTACTACGTACAAACAATTCTGAGAGAAACATGCAAATAATAAACAATTTTCACAGAAGACTATACAAATATTAAATAAAATTGCATGGAAATCATTACTTTATAGTAGAACAAATGTCAATTCAACCTTGAGAACGATTCTACATCTTAATTATTAAATTAATAATATTCTGAAGATGATTGTATCCAGGTACAGATGAATTTATTAGGGAAATTATACACATAAACTCTTCAGAAGGAATTGCCAATTGTTATAAATTCTTTGTGAAACAGTATTACAATGATCCTTCATTTGGTATTGGGAGACAGTTCTTCACCTGTCTCTCTCATTTCTGGACATCTTGTGAACAGAAGCACAGATGGCTTTTTTTGTGGGTGATCTTTTCAAGGATGTTTCATAGCAAATAGCCTTGGATAATAGGGATAGTGCCTTTCTACTGTTCAGTATAATAGAAATGATGTCTGCCCCTGGGGCAAAAGGCGGTTGTACTTATCACCCATAAGAAGAAATTTGGATCATTAAAAAAACTGAGGGTTCTTCTCCTGTAACACAGCCCACTGCATGTGCAGGTATCACCTGCACTTCTTTAGGTCACCCTGGGGGAAGTGGGGCTTGAGGAACCGATACATGAAAAATTATGATATTCTGGCTATTTCTATTTCTGTGACTAATAAAGTATCCTCTGTCTCTGATCCAGGAGTCTTGTGTATTCGGCAAGCATCTACGAAAACTAACCTGTTAGTTTGCAAATTTCAGTTCCTGGCTTTTGGCGTAGAGACAGTGCAGTGTAATTTAGAAGGAGCATAAACTTTAGAATCAGACCATTCATATCCATGTTTGATGTCTGCCACTAAAGTGGTCTTAAAACCCATCAAAATCCCAATTTCATCTCCAAAATAGAGGATAATAATGCTTAATTTTTAATCTTCATGTGAACCTTAAGTGAGAAAATGAAAGGCATGTGTTGACATTTGGCCTGCCACATACGAGATACATAATTAATGCCTATCTCTTGTCTTTCCCTTCCCCCCCATCCATCATAATTGCTATTCAACATTTCAATACCACTACTGAAATAAATGCTCTATCAATAGAAAATAATTGGTCCCTGTCTTTGTAATTTTAATTCAACTTAAGGATATCAATCAGCAGAAGATAGACTTGTAATTTATTAATAAAATGTATTTATTGTGTGTTAGTCTCTTTTTTTTTACCTGACATGATGGTAAAACCAAGATCTGGAGCTATGCTGCTTGGCAAGTGAGAATGTATCTTAGTCATGTAATATGTTAAAAGCTTTCTTTTTTTTTTAGATTTTATTTATTTATTAGAGAGAGAATGAGATAGAGAGAGAGCATGAGAGGGGGGAGGGTCAGAGGGAGAAGCAGACTCCCTGCTGAGCAGGGAGCCCGATGCGGGACTCGATCCTGGGACTCCAGGATCATGACCTGAGCCGAAGGCAGTCGCTTAACCAACTGAGCCACCCAGGCGCCCTGTTAAAAGCTTTCTTACCATTAATGAGTCAAGTTCTGAAATGTTCCTATACTGTGTTAAGACCAACTGCAAAAGTTTCTGGAGAGAAACATGAAGCTTGTTAATCCTGCAATCCTGTCAGGCAACATCTTAGTAAATCTATCCTGGTTGGGGATAGGGAAGAGGTGGTATTTGCTTATTTGCTTTTTTTTCCTTTTTTTTGCCTGAGGTATTTCTTATCTCCTCAGGTCTCTGGTATTACTCCCAAATTATGAGGCAAATTTCTCAGCAAAATTATCTGACCTATTTTTTTTTTTTTCTTACCACTTCTGAAAGACCTGGGTATCGTTCAAATGACTCTTCCATCTGTTTCTTCTTCTCATGCCATGACCTCAGTCTTCTTCCTTAGAGTGATACTTCCCTTTGAACGCTAATTACTGCCTGGGATCTAGCTCAAATTTGCCTCCCTCCTCCTGACTTGGTGACTGTGCCTTGCCAGGTTCTCTCCAAAGCAGGGAGGTCATGTGAGTTCTGTTGCCACGTTTCCTCAGCAACATTTAATTTGGCTCCATCTGGGTCTCACTCACTCCCAGAATTCCATGTTGTCGCAGCCCAATTTATGTCATTTCCTTTCTTGGCTGGGGCATTATAATATTAGGGGAGAAAAGTGAAAAAGGGAAAGCAATTCAATGAAAGGATAGTGGTTAAGTCGATTACGGCATATGTACCTATTGATAGATCTTGTTGTTGCTTTTCTTTCTCAGTCTTTGGCTATTACAGAAAAATATTACAATGAATAACCCTGTAGACATGCCATATTGTACACGTGCATGTACATTGGCAGACTAGATTCGTAGAGGTAAGGATGGATGGATTGAACAGTAGATGCATTTTTGTTTTGAGTCATTGTCAAGTTGTCTCCACAAGGGTTGCACCTTTTTACTCCCACTAGCAGTATATTAGAGGAATTATTTCCTCACAACTGGCTAAGAGAGTTTGCTGTAAATTTTAGATTTTTTTCTGTATCTATATAGGTTAAAATTATGTCTTGGTATAGTTTTTAGTTTGCTGTTTTTATTATTCTGAGAGAGGCTGATTATGCTTTTATATGTTTGAGACTTTGTTTTGCTTTTAACCTATAAACCTTAGGTTCACTTTCTTTGCCCATTTTTCTACTGAGTGTTGTTTTTTTTTTTTTTTTACTTTTTAATCCACGAGGAGCTTCTTATCTGTTCTTTCTGTGAGATATAGAATTTGAAGGTTTTGCTGGTAATTTGCTTTTGCTTATAGTGTTTTTCATGCAAAAGTTGAATTTATACAGCTTTTAATGACTTCTGGAATTGAGGTCATAATTTGGAAGGTTTTCTCTACTCTAAGACTATAAAGAAAGGTGCCCATATTTTCTTCTACTATTTACATGGTCTTGTTTTCCTTCTAGACTTAGGTTACCACCTGTTCTGTTGCTCTGTAACAAGGTGATAATTTACTTTTGACTCAATTTGGGTTCTCAATAAGGAGTCAATTCACAGTGTAGAATAAAAACAGAATACAATGTATTTGGTTCATAAAGTTATGATTTTAAATTCATTTAATATCATAAAAATAAAGAAGACTCTGCAATGTTATAAAAGTGAAATAAATTATTTCTGTTGACCATTTCTGGACAACTTGTGGAAAAAATATAGATTGCTTTGGAGTATGTTAAATGACTACATTTCCTGTTTTTTTCAAAGTAGGTTTCTTCCGTGAAAGAAATGTCAGTCTATTTTCACACACAAAGGACTAGAACACTTAATTATCTCCAGGTACATTCCTAGCTAGGCATACAGGAGAATGGTCAAGAGCATGGCATACTAGGTTTATCTTCCTACTAGCTGTGTTACCTTGGGAAAGTCATTTACCTCTTACCTTCAATTTCCTTAAGGGAAAACTATAGAAAAATGATGTCTTCTTCAGAGCCCTGAAAGGATTAAATGAGATGAAACAAGCACATATGTATCATATATATTATTCAATAAATAGCTATTATTAGATTTGAAGTTGGACTTGATTTTAGAGGATTCCACATTTTTCAAAGATTGAAATATTAATAAGAATATACATTTATGTTAACCCAAAGTAACGGCAGCAATGAAGATATGCTAACATGACTCTTCAAATGTATTGTCTCATTTCACTGATTGAAAATGGCAACTTGAGTCTATTAGATGAGGCCTTGGAGATATTCATCTTCAAGGTATTTGGAGAATAACCTTGCAAGAACTCACTGGCTGGTGACAATAATTCAGTTAGTCCTACATCTTTCTAGTGGAATCTAGAGTAAAATATACAAAACCAGGTGATAAATTTTGAAAAAGACCCCGACATGGCAGTGCCGTGCATTTTAAGTGTATATCGAGTTTTCGGGAGACAGCTTGAGATGGATGTTCAGTGTGTTGGTGTCACATTTTTAAACATGTTCGCAAGGTCTCATTTTTTTTGTCTCTTCATTCTTGCATTTCAGCAGCTAGAAATGGCTTTGCTGCTTCAAAACCCTGTGATATCTCTTTACTATAAATTTAGATTTTAAATGCCATTGTCACTTGCTGAATACATTTGTAAGAAATGCGCAAATCAGCAAGTCTTTTTGAAGTGCATTTTGGCTAAAGTATCTTTACTTAATGAATAGTTCCAAAACAAAAGGCATGGGTGATAATCATTATCCTTCTTTTGTTCTTGCTACCTTGGCAAAACTACAGGAACCAACTGGAAGCAAACAATTGTTCTAATTTATGAATAGTAATGAATTTTTGTAACTGTGGCTTCTAGAATTTGGCTTTGTTCAAGCTACTGTTGGAGAGCTAGAGCTATAGAAATATGAGTGGTATAGTAACAAAATAAAAATGTGTTCACAAATAACACCTTGCTCAGACAGTAAGCAATTATTTTCTGTCGATAGAGCATTTATTTCAGTAGTGGTATTGAAATGTTGAATAGGAATAAAATTAACATTATTAAATATCCTTATGTAATTATAGAAATGTTTGTCAATTGTTACTATAATGAAGACAGAATGCAGCATTCAACTGTAACATTCATGAATTGGGTGAATTTTTAAAAATTATGAACTGCTATGATCCTTCACTTCATGTGTTAATATGGATGATAGTACCTACCTCAGTAGATGATTATGAGAATAAAATGAGAATATGCATCTAAAGCTATAAGCGTCTAGTTTATAGTAAGCACACAATTCTAGTTATTCATGTAAAGATGGAAAAAAAGAATGCATGCTTATATTATTGGCACAGATACTTAGTTTATATCTCTATATGTGTGCCTTCATATGAATTTATTTTAGGCATGACGCTCATTGATGTACTTTTACATATACAAAGTGGCTAATATAAAGTGGCCCAACATCAAAATAAAAACCATATATAAATTCATACTTACAACTGAATTTTTGTTCTGAAGGTCTGTGTATAAGTCTATTTGTACAGCAGTTCAAGATTTACAAAGGATGATTTAAGCTTGTAGTTCTTTCTGCAGTTATAAGAATATGACTATATTCTTTGGAACTTTAAAAAAATAGGTGGTTTTTTCCTTGCAAATATATGCTCTGTACAACAACTTTATTTAAAATAGGCCACTCATTTTATCAATATTGAAAATCTGTGGAATCAGATTGTATTCCAACTTGATGTTCTTTGAGTTTATCTTAGACTGTGCTATCTAGTAAGACAGCCATTGCCACTTATGGCTATTTAAATTTACATATAAATTAATTAAACTTTAATTATAATATTAATTTTAAAATATTTATTAGCAAAATGATATTCAAAATTTAGAACTATTTCAAAATTAGTAATTTCTTCAGTCATACTTGCCCTTTTCCAATCCTCAGTAATCACATGTGGCGAGTGGTTATTGTATTGGACAACGAAGATATAGAACATTTCCATCATTGCAGAAAGTTCTACTGGCCACTGTTACCTTATAGAATCTAAGGATCTACTTCCTTATAGATGGAGTAAGAGGCTTTGACCTTCTGTGGCTTGAGAGATTTTTATAATCAGACCCTTCTGCAATCTTAAATTTAAAGGTTTTGAATGAATTTCCAAACTTCTCCTGCCTTAATATTAGTTGGCATCTGACATTGATGCTATTACCTTAATTCAGTGATCCTCAATCTTGGCTGTACATTAGAGCTATTTGGGGAGATTTAACAGATCTAGAGATCCAGGCCACATGCTACATCACAGACTAATTAAGTTAGAATCTCTGGGGAGGGGCAAGCAGAAATCAGTCAATATTTTTAATGCCCTTGCAATGAGTTCAACATCTGGTGAAGTTTGTGAACTATGGATCCAGCCACACAGATCTGGTGTTCCCATTTGTAACTCATTTTTCTTATCATTTGGTAACTACATATTGGAAAGGCCCATAGTTCTTTCCACACATTGCATGATTTACTCTTTGTCTTTAAGATAGTACTTCCTACGATGACTTCTTTAGGTACATGCAACATTATTTTCTCACAAATTGCTTATTTTTATCATTACTATTTTCCTTCCAAATCAGAAGCCTTCCTTTCCAAGAACTTTTCACATTCTCACATTCCTTTTCATTTTACCAGTGTTGGTAAGCATAAGTTCGTAAAATCTGTAAAACCAACCTGGAACAGACAAAAAAAACAAAAACAAAAACAAAACAAAAAAATAGGGGGAGAAAAATAAAATAACCTAATACTACCCTTCTTCCATATGCTTATAAAGAGTTATGGTACTTTTGCCCTAAAATGCAGCTTTTTAACATGAACAAAACTTGTTACTTTAAAAGTTGGTGAATATAGGAGCTTCTGTATTGACATTCTTCCAACCAACATGATTTTCTAGGAACAAGTTTTAAACTACCTGATTATTTTTGGGAAGGCTCATGGTGCAAGAAAGAGTTTATATTGAGAACTTTAGGCAAATGCCAACATTTTCTTAAAATAACAGGTGATTAATCTGTGGATGGTGATAATTGAGAAATACATTTATTAAATAATATTTTAAGCCCATGCACCACTAAAAGTTGTATTTTGTTCATTTACTAAAATAATCTAACATGACAGAAACTGCTAGATACTGCCCAATATCTATTCATTTTTTGTATTATAATAACACTTTGAGTTGAGCATGTTGAGATTTTTTTAAATGAGAAAATGGAAAAAAATAAATGAAAACTTTATATATATAAAGGGCCAAATATAAAATGTATAGAGAGAGAATGAATGCTGAATCATTATGGAGGTGAATGAATATAATAGTTTAAATATTAGTTCAGCTCAGTAGTAGAGAACAAAGATCATAGTTGCTTGATCAAAAAGGAATTTTTTCTCTTTCATGTGCAAGCCTAGGAACTTGGTCCTGGCTAGAATGGTAATTCCTTAAATGTCAAAAATCCAGGCTTCTTCTATTCTGTTGCCCTTTCATCTTTAACGAACAACTTCCATCTCATGGTACAATATTTTTGCTGGTCAGAGGAAAGAAGAATAAAAATGGAAAACAGAGGGCATATTTCCTTCTTTTATGGCCATGCTTTGGAAATTGGACACAACCACCCCGTTCACCTCTCATTGGCCAGAACTTGGTCATGAGTCCACACATAGCTGTGAGGGAAGTGGGGGAATATTGTCTTACAGTAAGCAGCCTTGCACCCAAGAAAGAGA
>NC_138373.1:123702953-123746511 GCF_054177405.1 Leptonychotes weddellii
TTTCAAATTGCCATTGACTGGAAAAATGGTAGGTTACCCATGAGAACTCACTGTGGAATTAAGTCAAGAGATCCTTAAGTCAAATTAATCTCTAAGCAGAGATAGAAAGCAAGTCTCAAAGATGGTTCAGAGGGATTTTTGAATTAATGCTATTATATTGTCCCTATTAGTAATTCACTATCACTATGAAAAGGTCTATAATTTAAAAACCATGCTGATGTATGTAAGCCTACACATATTGTGTGAAAAATACACAGTCTAGGTGGCGTTATTGTCATTATTGAACAAATTAATCTGAAAACACTTAAAAACTCATAAAATCAATTATGCTTTTGGATAATGATATGTACATTTTAAGCTGGCCATATAAAAACATTTATTCACTTATTTAAAAAATACTTTAACCTTTTGTTTCCTTCTTCATTAGTGTTTATGGTGCCCCTTAACAACCGGTTAATGCTCATCATACTCAGTAACTTTTGCTCATATTAGAAGAAAAACTATTATCACCTTCTCTCCTCTATAATTGGGCCTCTCAACTATATGAGGAAATTTTGGATCAATATAATGGTGAGATACAGCTGAAACCCAATATCTAGTATAATAGTAATTCTTCAGCACACTGTTATTTTGATAAAATTCTCAAATTGATCAAATTATGAACCCAGTTAATTCTACCTGGTTGCTTTAAAATAAATGATTGCTTAGTCTTGGGCAATACTTTCATTTCATCATTGGATCTTGCCCCAAGACTGAGGGTTTCTTACAGACCGCTAAAGGAAGAGACAGCTCTAGTTCATAGGCTGTGAGTGATTTATCTGAAGCAAGAAAGTACACCTACCTTAATGTAGCTATAGTGGTGGGAACTCAGAGGCAAGAAATAGTACAGTGGAGGGAAAGGTGTGCTGTAAGAAAGTACAAGTTCTAAGCATGTGGAGTCTTTGGGAAAGCTGGAGAGAAGATCTTTGTTAAGATTCAGTGAGAAAGAAAAAGAGATCACTACTGGATTCAGGAAAAACTCGGTAAATCTTCAAGGGAAGATTCAGGAAAGGAACTTACTATTGAGACATATTGAGACGGTTAAAGTCTATGGGATATAGAGCTGCAAGGTAGAAGAATTAAATGATGGAACAGATCAATCTTACCTTCCCAGCTTTGTTTCATATGTTCATTCTTTTGTCCTTTAAATACCTATAGCATTTGCTCATGCATTCTGATTCTCTGTGTCTCCTTTAAACCACCACACCTACGCTTGCCGCACACTGCATGAAAAGGAAAACCAGTCTCTCATCTTTGGCTGCCTTAGATCTGAACTGCTTTTGAAAGGCAAATCTGATCATGTCATACCTTTCATAACTGACTTCATTGGCTTTCCATTGGTCTTTTAATAAAGACCAAAATTCAGACAATGACCCAGAAGATTCTGCATAACCTAATTTTGCCTATGTCCCCAACCTTATCACTCCTTGTTTTCATCACTCCTCCCCTTTCTATGCTCCTGGTTCACTGGCCTCTTACCAGTTTCTCCAAGGCCCATTTCAGGGTCTTTGTGCATACTCTTTCTTCTCTTCCTTTTTGCCTCTTCTCTCTTTTAGACTTGAGCTCAACATTTACCTCCTCCTTTCACAACACTTAACAGAATTGGTAAATACATATTTGTGTAACATTAATATCCATCTCATTTGGAACCAGGCTTGAATATATTCCTAGGAATCACAAAAGCCTGGACGTGTCTAGCAAGCAGTATGATAGATTTAGTGGAAACATATTTGCAAGGGGCAGAGAGTATCCTTAGAGAAAACTCATTCTAAATAATGAATGCCTAATGGAGGTGACATAAAACAACGCTTCTCCAAGAGGCACATCTGAATTACACGGAAAGGGGGATCCTTAGCTGTGGTGTATATTGACACAGCCTTCTCCAGAGATGTGGCCCAGTGAATGCACACACTAAAATAGGTTAGCTATCGTTTGTCCATGATGGGAAGATGGTATATATCTCAGGGATGTGAAGCCTTCTCCAGAGATGTGGCCCAGTGAATGCACACACTAAAATAGGTTAGCTATCGTTTGTCCATGACTGGAAGATGGTATATATCTCAGGGATGTGAAGTGGAAAAGATCCCATACCTCCTCTCCATTCTGCAATCTGAGTTTCTTATATTGAGGAAAGTAAGAAACGATCAGGAAATAACTTCCATCACATCTGCCATTACATATCTACTATTGCCATGGATTAAAAGCACTTGCTCTTATCTAAGACTAACTCTCTTGTTTGCTCACTTGATTTTCTCCCCTCTTAAGAACACTTCTCCATTAATTTCCCCTTCTCTATCCAGTTCTTTATTTTTCCCCACTTTACTGACTCAGTCCCACAGACATATAAAACACACTGTGATAGCAACCATGTTAAAAACAAAACAACTTCTTTGACCAGGATTTATCTGTAGCTGCCTAGCCTCTACCCTGCCATTCTCCAAAATCCTATGCAACAAAACTCCATGAAAAGGCCTACACTCTCTCAAATTTCTCTCCTCACATTTTTTCTTGAATCTTCTGTAACTAGTATCTCATCCACGCTACGCCACCAAAACACATCAGTTTTACCAAAGACCTCAAATTGCTAAATCCAGTCAACCTCATCTTATAAAAATTTGAGGAGAATTTGACACTTGATGATCCCTTCCTTCTCAAAACAGGTTTTTCATGTAGCTTTCAAAACACTATACTTCTCTTTTCTTGCTGACTATTCCTCTGAGTCTTTTTTTTTTAGTTTTTTTTTTTTTTTTTTTAGTTTTTTAGGATTTTATTTATTTTTTTGACAGAGAGAGAGAGAAAGACAGCGAGAGAGGGAACACAAGCAGGGAAGTAGAGGAGGGAGAAACACGCTTCCTGCCGAAGCAGGGAGCCCGATGCGGGGCTTGATCCCAGGACCCTGGGATCATGACCTGAGCCTAAGGCAGACACTTAATGACTGAGTCACCCAGGCAGCCCTCCTCTGAGTCTTTTTTATTGGCTTCTTCTCATTACTCTGACCCCACAATGTTGCAATGCCACAGAGCTCAATTGTACTTCTATAAGTCTGCCCACTCTCTAAAAGGATCTTATTTGGTTTTGTGGCCTTAAAAAAAATCTGAAATACACCAAAGATTTCCAAATATGTAATTAGGGACATATTCATACAACCTACTTGCTTCTCAACATCTGGATATCTAAGAGACATCTCAAACTTAATAAATAAAACCCCAAACTACTGATGTTCTTCTCTCTTCACTCAACCTGTTTCTACCATAGCAATTGCAGAGGCCCCTTTAAAATGTAGGTCAGGTCATGTCACCCTCTGCTCAAGACTTTTCAACTGCTTTCTTTTTTTTTTTTTTAAGATTTTATTTATTTATTTGAGAGAGAATGAGATAGAGCATGAGAGGGGGGAGGGTCAGAGGGAGAAGCAGACTCCCTGCTGAGCAGGGACCCCGATGCAGGACTCGATCCTGGGACTCCAGGATCGTGACCTGAGCATAAGGCAGTCGCTTAACCAACTGAGCCACCCAGGTGCCCTCAACTGCTTTCTTACCTAGAGTAAAATCCAAAATACTTGCAGTGGCTTAAAGACACCTGTATCAATCATCTGCTGCTTTTTACTTTTCTGGCCTTGTTTCCTACCACCGTCTTCTGTGTTTTTCTAAATTCTGTACTTGTATACTTGGCATCCACTAGTCATGGGGCCAAATTAATGCCCAAATCTGTTTACAACCCCCTGTGATCCAGTTTTTACAGGCATGTGAAAATCACCTTGTAAGCCCTCCAGCCAATCCTGAGTCCACATTTCCAACACCTCCTCTAACTCCCACAGCCAGCCAGTATTTTTCCTGCCCTAAACCAAGTAACGGCCAGATATTAGAAAACTACAGATAGTCCCAGTGTTCCCAAATCTGCTGGAATTATTGAAACTAGCCAATCCTAAGCTATCTACTCTGCCCTGCCTTGCTTTTCGCACAGAAACCCCAATAAAAGCTGTGTCTTATGCTTTCCCCTCACTCATGCTTCTGCCTCCTGACAAAACCTACTGCTTCCCTATGTGGCTCTGTGTGGTATGGCATGTCATTTTCTCTCTGGAACTGTCAGCAATATATTCCTTCATTGATACTTTCCGATCTGTGTAAATTAAGACCTGGGCACAGATCACACTGTTACCCTTACTTACTCCCCCTTCAACCTTACTGGTCAATCTTCTTATTCTTCCTCAAATAAACCAAGCACTCTCCCTTCTCAGGTCCTTTGTCTTGCTTTTTCATTTGCCTGGAATTCTCTTCTCACATTTATCCACATAGTTCAATACTTCTTTTCCTTTAGGGTTTGCTCAGATGTCATCTTATCAGCAGGGCCTTCACTGAGTCCCCTTTAAAGATAGTAGTTTCCCTTTACCCCACCCCAACCCTAAGTTGACGTTACTCTCCTTAATATTCTTTGTTTTCCCATAGAATGTATCACCACCTAAAATATTACCCATTTGCTTTTCTGGAAACATAACTAGTACATAAACTCCATGAAGAAAAGAGGTTTGTTCACAATGTATCTCCGGTGTCTAGGACAGTATTTGCAATAAAATAAGCATTCAGGAAATACTTACTGGTTGGAGGAAGAAATGAATGGATGAAGAGTACAGCCACTTCGAGGTTAGTTTAAGAGGCTGTAAACAAGTGATCAGATCATTCCAATTCCTATTGTAATGATCCCACTTTGCCCCTATTCCTCATCAGCCATAGATAAATGCGTGCTTCAATCTGATTTGGGAGGAGACTGAATACATTTAAATGTGAAAGAGAAAAGCTAATTTACATACAAAAATATCCCCATTATAAAGGAATAACTAAAAGCAACAAAATATAACAAAAAAGGGAGATCGTACCCTGGGGCTACCCTAGGCTGGCTGATGGAGTGATGGTAACATCTAGTGAGACCCCATGGGACCCAGGTGACAGGAAGACACTAGAAATTAACTGGCATTCTATCTGTTCCAATATCTTGCAACAGGATGTTGATTTAAATTGTGTTCAGAAATTTACATAAGATGGAAACAAAAATCTGATTCAAGTCCTGACTTTACATAGTTTGTTGAGGGCTTTCCTCTCACCAGTGATGTTGGCTTCTCTGCCATATAGAGAAATACCAACTACTCAGATATTTTCTTTCTAATAATCATGCATACTGATTTGTATATGATGTACTTCCTACTCTTTCTAGATGGTAGCAAACTGATCATCATATGATTTTTAAAATTTTTCAGCCAGGGATGCCTGGGTGGCTCAGTTGGTTGAGCGTCTACCTTTGGCTCAGGTCATGATCCCAGGGTCCTGGGATCGAGTTCCGCATCAGGCTCCTTGCTCGGCAGGGAGCCTGCTTCTCCCTCTGCCTGTCGCTTCCCCTCCTGTGTTCTCTCTCTCTCTGGCAAATAAAGAAAATCTTTAAAAATAAAATAAAATAAAATGTTTCACCCAGATATAAAATTTAATTTCTGGATTAATTCTCCCCCCATTTCTCATGCAAATCTTTTCCAAGTTTAAGAACTTATTCTGGCCCCAAAGATACACATTTTCACATATTATTTCCAACCATATATTTTTATAGAAACATTGAGTGATTCTATAAATGAATATGCAGGTAAGCTTTTTAATGGTTGTGGTCTTTATTTGTGTTTACAGAGTACAATTTTTCATACTTGACCCTTAAAAAATTCATTAAATGAAAATTTTTAAATGTTGTGGTTGGCACTGTTAGATACTGTTTTATGGCAGAAAGAATAAAACTGTGTACATCATACTGTTATCCAGTTGATATGGCTGTTGGTATTATAAAACTACATTATTTAGAAACTCAAATAGAAGCGTACACGCAAAAGCCTGACTGACAAGTGGAAGCACAGGTGGTTTTGGCCATCATGTGGTCATGGCCAAGCTATTTCTTTCTTCATCTTGCTTGTTTTTCATTCCTTACTTTCATTCTTAATTTAGAGATTGGTTGGCTCTCTCCTCAACCTTCTCTACCCTTTTTCTTTTTTTTTTATAGTTTATTTAATTTAAATTCAATTAGCCAACATACAGTACATCATTAGTTTCAGATGTAGAGTTCAATAATTCATCAGTTGCATATAACACTCAGTGCTCATCACATCACATACCCTCCTTAAAGCCTATCACCCAGTTACCCCACCCCCCAGTCCCCTCCCCTCCAGCAACCCTCAGTTTTTTTCCTAGAGTTAAGAGTCTCTCATGGTTTTTCTCCCTCTCTGATGACTTCCTATTCAGTTTTCCCTCCCTTCCCCTATGGTCCTCTGCACTGTTTCTTATAGTCCACATATTAGTGAAACCATATGACAATTGTCTTTCTCTGATTGACTTATTTTGTTCAGCATAATACCCTCTAGTCCATCCATGTCGATGTAAATGATAAGTATTCATCCTTTCTGATGGCTGAATAATATTCCATCGTGTGTGTGTGTGTGTGTGTGTGTGTATACATATACATAACACATCTTCTTTATCCATTCATCTCTTGATGGACATTTCCTTTTATTTATTTACTTATTTATTTTTTATTTTTTTTAAGGTTTGTTTATTTGATAGAGCACAAGCTGGGGGAGCAGGAGAGGGAGAAGCAGGGTCCCTGCTGAGCAGGGAGCCTGACATGGGACTCGATCCCAGGACCTTGGGATCATGATCCAAGCCAAAGGCAGATGCTTAACCAACTGAGCCACCCAGGCGCCCCGACTTATTTATTTTTTAAAGATTTTATTTATTTGAGAGAGAGAGAGTGCACGAGTGGGGGGGAGGGGTAGAAGGAGAGGGAGAAGCAGACTCCCCGCTGAGCAGGGAGCCCCATGCAGGGCTCAATCCCAGGAGCCCAGGATCATGACCTGAGCCAAAGGCAGATACTTAACTGACTGAACCATCCAGGTGCCCCTACCCTTTTTCCTTCTAAATTACTCTTTAATATAGCTGATAGAAGAATGTTTCTATATCAGTGTATAAAACATGTGTGTCCATGCTAAAAATACTTTGAAGCTGTCCCACTGTCAGTAAAATTAAGCCCATTCCCGAGTATGGATTCCAAGCCCTTCCAATTTCACCCCCCTGAGCTTTTATCTCTTGACTTTATCTTTCCTCTGTGTTACTCTTTCCAGGCCACGATGTTTATTGTTCCCTCTACATGACCTGAACTTTTTTAAAACCTCTGTGTTTTGCTCAAGCTGTTTTCTCTGCCTAGAAGGCCTGAATGCTATTCTTCCTTTAAAATTGTCACCTCTTTTGTGTAGTCTTTCTAACTACCTCTAGTTGGAATTAGCTTTCTATAGTTTTTACCTGTAGTATTTGAATAGCACTTACAACATTCATCTTTCATTTTAATTGTTTATTTCTATTGCTTATCACATTTCACATTAACCTACATGCTTGAAGTCAGACCCTTTCCAATCCATAGCTATGCTTCTATAACAACAGTTTTAGATCCTTGAATACACAAGACCCTTAAATATTTATCAAACCAGAAAGGATATAGTTATATGTAATATAATGAAGTTAAATAATCTTTCCTGTCTTCATGAGCATCCATATGTTTGATTTATTTTTTACTCTTTTCCTGTCTTTGAAACAGCCTAGCTAGGAACTAGTGCATACATCTCGCTGACAGGCCTTCTGTTAACATTTTCTCAGGGAGATCTAATTTTGAATTTTTAATATCTCAGTCTAGTGTAGTATTGGGTAATACTACATTTTTATGCACAGATAATAAGAATCAGTAATTAATAATCATTACTTAGTAAATTGCTAGGTAAATTAATAAATGTAAACACAACACCCACAGATGATTGCCTCATTTTTGTCTCTTCAGTTTCCTCGTCCAAAATATGATGTAGATGATCCCTTCTAACCTGTGTGTCCTGGTTTATTAGTATTAGCTGTCAAGACCCAGTTCAGTTTTGCCACTTTTATTTTCTTATTCTAAAGTTTATCATTAAAATTGAGTAAGCAATCACTGGTAGAAACATTGTATTCACTAAACAAGTGATCATATTGTCAACCCTCAAGCCCCTTCTGCTAGGGGACAAGAGATGGGCTCTCAGGTAGGCGTGCAGCATCATAACCACCCTGAATGCATAAGCCAGCTTCCCAGCATTGCCTCTCATTTCTCTTGAGAACTGAATGAAGTTATGGGTGTGAAACTGCTTAGTAAGGTCTAAAGCACTAAGTCACATCTAGGGGATCATGATTATTAGTGTTGACACCAGCTTTATAGTGTGATTATAAGGCCATGACATTTTTGTTTTAAACATATTTACTAGCAATTATACATTTGAATGAGTTTTAGCCTCTTCACATAATATTTGGGAAGTTATCCCGTTAATGCACTGATGCTATTATTGCTCAAGCACGATTTAGAATCCACTCAAAAATAGAGTCATTGATAATGGTCCCACTGTGACTTGAAACAAAACTAATTGTCAATATAGCATCATTGCACACATTAAAGCTACATAATGCTAAACACATAATTTTGGACAAATAGACATTTAATAAAGAACAAAGCAGAGACAGGGAACTTAACTTCACAAAAAGACTGTTTAACATTTTTTGTCTTCTGATATGATGCAGTAAGAACTATTATAGTGCAGGGGCGCCTGGGTGGCTCAGTCGTTAAGCATCTGCTTTTGGCTCAGGTCGTGATCCCAGGGTCCTGGGATCGAGCCCCACATCGGGCTCCCTGCTCAGCGGGACGCCTGCTTCTCCCTCTCCCACTCCCCCTGCTTGTGTTCCCTCTCTCGCGGTGTCTCTCTCTGTCAGATAAATAAATAAAATCTTTAAAAAAAAAAAGAACTATTATAGTGCAACCTATGAAATATTCTTGCCAAAAATTTGAACCTGAGTTTGATCAGCATCTAGCTTTAAATACCAAATTAGAAGATAGACATAGGAGAAGGAAATATTAAATGGTAAAGATAGTTAACAAAATCCTTAATTTAGAAAATTCTATAAGACAAATAATTCAGTTTCTTTGACCAATCAAAGGGACTAGGAAAAAAGAAAAGGAGGACCTAGGAATTGTTACAGATTGAAACAGATTTAAGTGACAGATCAAACAAGTGCTAAACGTTGAACTTGTTTGGACACTAGTTTAAACAAATCAATGATTAAAAGACATTTAAGAGACAACCAATGACAGTTGAACACTGAAGGGATATTTGATAGTATCAACAAATTAATTTTATTTTGAATTTGCATGTAATAATGGTTTTATGGCTATATTACAAAACGGTGCACATCTTTCAGCAGTATGTACAGAAATATTTACTAATGAAATGTTACAATGTTTAGAATATGCTTTTGTATGCTTCAATAGTATAGAATGAAAAGGGAAGTAAAAGATGAGACAAGAATACAGAATGTTGTAATTGAAGAAGTTGAGTTACGGGTGAATTGATGTTAATTATACTCTTCCCTAGAATTTCATATATAATTGAAAATTTTCATAGTAAAATGTTTAAAATAAAAACATAAAGTAGGCATATACAAAGAAGAGGAGTGAGAATATTTCTGGGCTTCACGATATCCCAGATAACCTCCTGCCCTTGGATTGCATGAGATATTCCAAACTCCTTTCTTTAAATGAAATTTGTACTACGGTCCTATTTGCAACTGAGATCCCTAACAAATCCATCGTGCCAGCCACACAGAATGCTCATGAGCTTCTTTAGTAATCATATTAGAGATCTAAAAATGTTTCAATCTACTTAAAAAATACCCTATAAAGGTGTGCTTTATATAAATATCACTGCTTCCATTCAAGTGTCAATCATTGTCTTAGATATATTGGGCATATTTATAATCTAAAATGAAATTAAATGGAACTGACACTATGGGAGCATCACTAAGAAAAAAGAAAAAGAAAAAGCTAGAAATACTCAAATTAAATCAGTGATTCTCAACCAGGGATGACTGCTCCACAGGAGACATTTTGCAATGTCTATAGACATTTTTAAAGATTTTATTTATTTATTTGAGAGAGAGAGAGAGCACAAGCATGAGCAGGGTGAGGGGCAGAGGGAGTAGCAAACTCCCCATTGAGCAGGGAGACCAATATGGGGCTGGATTCCAGGACCCTGAGATCATGACCTGAGCCAAAGGAGATGCTTAACCAACAGAGCCCCCAGGCCCCCTCTGTGGACATTTTTGATCATCACAACTTTGGGGAAGGAGTGGGAAGAACCAGGGAGGCTCCGCCGATGTCTAATGGGTAAAGACCAGGATGCTGCTCAACATCCTGCAATGCACAGGACAGCCTCCTTCCTCCTCCCCCACATACAGCCAAGAATTACCCAATTCAAACTCTCGTCAGTGCTAAAACCATTACTTTAAATGTGAAGCAGTCAGATACTCCTAGAATTTCTTCATTTGTTTTAATACTTCTTAATGTGTTTAACACTACATAAATTATGTACATCATACATGAAAATACAGGAAAAAAATTTTTTTTTGTTTTTAATTAAGTTTGGGAAACAGATGTACTGTAGCCCTGAAAAAAAAGTAAGTAATGATTGTTTTCCTAGCAAATCAAAAACTGTTATTTTCTATCTCTAAAATGATCTCTTTTCACATATTTGGAGTCACTAATTCTTTGCTTGCTTGATGAGTTATAAGTAGTAATATTTTTATCTGTCCAATCATAAGTAATTACTATATTAATTTTCAGCTGACTTAGTATATGACTTATCGAAAAAGTGAAGACATACACTTTAGATGTTTCCAGTTGAAACTTAATTTCATTTTGCAATCTCTAGACAAGTACTATACTAATCATTTAATGACTATCAAATTTGCTTCAAAAGTTATCTCTTATAACATGATATTCATTTATACTTAGTGCAGAAAAGGTACTGTTAAGAAAGCAGCTTCTTGTCTTTGTGGAGCCTTAATGTTTTAATTTAGGAAAGTAAATTTTTTATGAAAAAATATATTTTTCAGATATTAAAACAAAAAGAACTAATATTTTCTACTTAATTATGTATTGTTATATAAATAATATATGCCACCTTCTAGTGGGAATGGGAAATACTGTTACTTAAGATATTTTAAAAATAATTTATAAAACTATGCCATGCATTTTATTTTTATTTATTTTTATGCAGAGAGAGAGCGCGTGTGCGCGCGAACGCTTGCGTGTGTGTGTGTGTGTGTGTGTGTGGTGAGGGCGGGGGTGGGGGGGAGGGGCAGAGGGGGAGTGAGAGGGAGACTTTTAGGCAGGTTCCACGCCCCTGCGAAGAACCTGACATAGGATGGGGCTCAGTCTCAGGACCCTGAAATCTCTATCCCAATCTGAGCTGAAATCAAGAACTGGTGGCTTAACCAACTGAGCCACCCAGGCACCCGTCTGCCATGCATTTTATTTTATTTAATTTTTTAAGATTTTATTTATTTATTCATGAGAGAGAGAGAAGAGAGAGAGATATAGAGAGAGACAGACAGAGAGGCAGAGGCAAAGAGAGAAGCAGGCTCCCTGTGGAGCAGGGAGCCCGATGCAGGACTCTATCCCAGGACCCTGGGATCCTGACCTGAGCCTAAGGCAGACGCTTACCCAACTGAGCCACCCAGGCACCCTGCCATGCATTTTAAAGACATACCCAAAGGATATTTTACTCTTATAACCACTCCTATGATTTTTTTTTTGTAATTCTTTTCCCAAACTGCTTCTCAGATGTTCTTGTAGACACCTGGTTATATGTGAGCATGTTATGTTTTTTGTAAGTGATGTTGCTAGATTTTACTTTTTAATCCTATCTTTTTCTTTCAACTGTTGAATTTAGTTTATTTTAAAATAAATGCCATATTAGTATCTGCAGTCACCTCTACCATTTCATTGTGTACTTTCTTTTTGTGTTTTCCCTGAATTTATGTATTTCCTCCTTACTTATTGCCTTTTTTTTTAATTAAGCTTTTGTTTTAAATTCTATCCCCCCCCAATTGATTTTGGAAGTACTCTTCCTATTTCTGTTATTTATTCATCATAATTTTCACATGCATGCTTAAAATCTGATGTTAATACCTCCATCATATTCTTGGGCCTCAGAAAGTTTTACAGCTACCCCAGTCTTATGTGTCATTAATTACAAAATTATAATTCTAACTTCCATTTTTAGCCACAATCTAGGTGGCTTAAATAACAGAAATTTGTTGTCTCAAAGTTTTGGAATCTAGATATCCAGAGGTGTTGGCAGGATTGGTTCTTTCTGAGGGCTAGGAGAGAAGGATCAGTTTCAGCTGCTCTTCTTAGCTTGTAGAAGGTCATCTTTTCCCTATGTTTCTTTGTATCAGCTTCCTTCTATGCATATCACTGTGTCCAAATTTCCCCTTTTTATGAAGACTCTAGTCAGATTAGGGCCCACCCCCATGACATCATTATGACCTTGATCATCTCTGCAAAGACCCTATCTCAAAGTAGTGTCACATTCTGAGCTACTAGTTAAGGACTTTAATATATGAATGCTGGTGGACACAGTTCAACCATAACACTCCCCAAATTTGATATTATCACAATGATAACGATCAACTTTTACTGTTAATGTTTTTTTCAATTTATTCATATCTATGATTTTCTTTGCTCTAAAATGAAATGTTAGATTCTAAGATGTTTCTGGATTTGTTTCTTGACTTTCCTCAAACAAGTTTTTTTAATGAGGTTTTATTTGTAATAAAGTATTCACCTTTATCTGAAAATGACTTTATTGTGCCCTAGCTCTTGAATGATAGTTTATTTGTGGACTCGATTCTGTGTTGACAGTTATTTTATATTAGAAGTTTAAAGGTATTATTCTACTGGCTTTTGGCTTCCTTTGTTCCTTTATTCCTATGTGCATATTACATCTGTCCCCCATCATTGCTTTGAAATCCTCCCTTTTTTAAAATGAATTTTTACTGTTAGAAGTTTAGGTTTTGATTAGTTTTTATGTATTCAGCTTGGGATGGATTGAGCTCCCTGTATCTGAAGAATCATATCTCTTTAAATCCTAAAAGTTTTTAGACATTATTTCTTTTTGTTTCCCCTCTTTTCCTTTTATTCTCCTCTTTGATCTGGAAGACATTTCTTATATTCCTCATGTTATTTTTTCTTCTTTGTTTTATATCTATCTCTGTTTTTCTGTGATTTTGGAAATATTTCTCAGTTTCTTGTGAAAGCATTTCTGTATTTGTAAGTATTTGTTGAATTTTATCTAAGATAAGAATTTTGCTAAGGTTTTTCAAGAAAATTCAGTTTAACATAAACTTCCAGCCCTAATCTTTGCAGGGCTCAGGACAGGTGTGCAAATGGAGGTCTATATTATCATATCTCTACATATTTAAACATTATAAATTAAGTCATCAAATAAAACAAGTTCTATCTTCCAATCTTAACAAATAAACCTTCATAATGATATGAAAGGCCAAGTTTTGAATTTAGAATGCTTGGACTCTCCATATATCTGTGCTACAAAGAACGCCATCTTCTAGCCCTAGGGCCCCTGGCCTGTGGCCTGCTGCCTGCTCCCCTTCTCTGTCCACCATTGCACCCATCCCATAATATAGGGGATTCCCCGACTCGCATGTAGACATGGCATCCATGCATCCGGGCTCCATCCCTGACCCTACCCACAGTTTTCCGTTAGTCAGCCCCCTCCAGCCTAATGATGCGAATACCAGTGGCAAGTTTGCTCTTAGCATGGGGCAACACAAGGAAGAGATGCTAGCAAAATGTGGGACAGGCTAAGGTTACATAGACATGGAATTTGGGTTCCAGTACCAGGAGGGTGATATAGAAGAGGAGGACTAGAGACTCTAACTGGGCAGGTCTCCTTGAATCTCTATTCCTTACCCTTTGAAGCTGGGTGTGGCCAGAAAAGAAACATTTCAGGCTCTCCATAGTGCTATACTCAGGCATAGGCCTCTCTCATGCTTAGATCTAGGGCCATTATTGCTGTTGTATTGCTGGAAGTAGAAGGATCCTTGTCAATACCTTAAACAATCAGGAGCTTTTTCTGAGCCTGCTACTTTACTAAAAGTAATCTGCTTGTGGATAATAAATACAACACGTATACCAATACATATTTAGTAATTTCTATTTGCCAGGCAACAAGCTAGTGTTTATATATATTTTCTCATTAACATTTCTTGGTTCAACCACTTCTTATCTATTTTTACCATCACTGATTCATTCAAGCCTTTATTATTTTTCTCCTGGACTACTGGACTAGTTCCCTGAGGGGTCTCCCCGTTGCACCTATTCACAATTTATTTTCAGGCTCTTTGTTGACTTCAAGTTGATATTCAAGCACCTAGTGTGATTTGCAGAGGCATTCGTGATATCAACCTTTACCATCTTTCCTACCTTAACTCCTTAGCAGGCTTTCCTTACATCTTCCAGCCATATCAACACATTTGTCATTACTCTGATGTCCTTTTCTATTTCCTCACCCCATCCCTTTCATTTCCCTGCCTTTTTTTTTTTTTTTTTTTTACATTTCTCTATGTGTTTTTTGCACTATGAAGACTTTCCTCGATAAGCTGATAGAATTCTTTGTGTCCTGACGGTATGCTGGGAGGCGCTGTGTTTAAAAATGGATTGCATACATTGCCTCGCATGTGTGTCTCCCCTTACTGGACTCTGAGCAACTCGTCTTGGTTGACTGTGGCCTCAGGTACTAGTACTCTGTGAGTACACACCAAACAGTACTATTTTCTGAACAAGTAAATAAATAAGCAATCCAGTTCTAGCTTGCTGCCTGATTAATCCTAAGGTAGGATATTGCAGCCTGTTTCTTTTTCTTTCTGCTGGAGTCTACCTTGCGAGAGAGTGTAGGGACATGCAAACTTCAGGAAAAAGCAACTGTTTATGAGGACGGCTGAGTCTCTTAGGGCTTCTCATACCATATAGAATCGGCTGTGGTTTTGTTGCTGGGTCAATTCCTGCAGGTACTCTTTGTGAAATCACTTTACAATCCAGGTTCTTTCTCAAGTGATTGTGGTTTATTTGTTTATTTGTTTGTTCCAAATTCTCTCTGATATTAAGGAAAAGAAATCAGAAATACTATAGCAGAAGAGAAGAATGCTACCTCTTATCAGTCTGGCTCACAGAAGGCCTTAGGCAAATCTTGCCAAGAACAAAACAGTTTTAATTACCTTCCACTGTTGTCCCTTATTATGACTATTACTATTGTTATGGAATCCATAACAGTGTGAGTGACTTTTGCTATGCCCATGCCATTTCAGTGTAAATGCTGGAAGCCTTAGTTCTTAACGATTAAAGCCTAAGAGGAAACAGTGTATAAACGATAGCTGTAAGTGAAGAAGCTGTAGAAATAAATTTAAAAATCTATTGAAAATTTAAAAAATAATTCATTTGTCTATTGCTTTCCTCCATTATGTGTTTTATTAGTAAACTCAATACTCAACCAAATATTATATTGTTACGTTCTTGTCAAGACACAAAAGACCATTCTGATGGCTTCTCCACATTGCTTCAGAGTGGCCCATTCTGGACTCTTCAGGAAGGTTTTTTGAAGGCTTGGTAGATGTGGGAGATGCTAGTCACCAGAAGACTTCCATTCTGAGCTATCACAGGTGCTCTAGCTGCTAGCCCACAGAAGTCAGGTGATGAAACTTGGTTTAGCATCAGAATCTGATACTTAAGGATGCCTCTTACTTGGCTTGGGCAAAATCTCAGTCTTTGCAAATCAAGAGAACACAAATGTTTACCCAATTCAGTACTTCTGATTTTATAAATACTGTTGTAATTGCATCCAAACCAACTTTAAGTCTGGAAAATGTCCATGAGTCGGAACTATGAGATGTGAATGTTTAATGGTGACTTTCCTGTAACAGTTTGTTAAACATTCTCCCCCTTCATCCTCCCCACCCTCCTGCTCCTTCCACTACCACTCCATGGCACTGTGCGTTCCAGCTGTTACAAGCACTTTCATATTCTTTTTTTTTTTTTCTTTTTTTAAAGATTTTATTTATTTATTTGAGACAGAGAGAATGAGAGAGAGAGAGCATGAGAGGGGGGAGGGTCAGAGGGAGAAGCAGACTCCCTGCCGAGCAGGGAGCCCGATGTGGGACTCGATCCCGGGACTCCAGGATCATGACCTGAGCCGAAGGCAGTCGCTTAACCAACTGAGCCACCCAGGCGCCCGCACTTTCATATTCTTATGTTTATGAGTTCATCAGAGAAGACTTCATTAAACTGTTATTATGTGTGGTGCTGTTCTAGATGCTGGTGTAAACAAGATGAACTAGGTACAGGCAACATTCTTATTCATGGTCTGAAAAAAAGGGCAGTTATGAACACAGCAATTACAGTGTGTTAAATACAAACTCCAGGTAAGCATGAGATTTTAAGGGAGCGTAACAAGAGGGAGGTAGCAGTGGGATTACTAAAAGCAGGAAAGTAATCGCAAATAAAGCAGATGCCATGAACAACAACACTTGGAGCTAGAGCTATATAATGTTTAGGTTGACTGCGCAGTGCTCAAGGTTCAAGTATGAGATAAAGAGGGATGGAATTTGAAGCTAACATTTGTGTGCATAGATGGAACTAATGTGGGTCACTATGCAGGTTGTATGAGCCAAATTACACAGATAGGTCAGCTTGACTCCTCTCAATGCTGGGCAAAGAGAAGCTTGGTTGGGGGGTAAAGGAGAGAGGGAACATAAAAGAGTAATGATTCTGAAATATAATTACTTAAATGCCATCTGTTTGGAATTACCACTTGTCTTCTTGTATATGTTAGTAGAAAAATTGGCACTTATGAAATAGCATCTTCTAATGGTCAGTGGAAAATTAGTTTCTAGATATTATACCTTATTATGTCAAAATACTGGGACTATCAGAGCAGTGGTAATCAATTCAGAGTGTGGTTGAGCTGAAGAAGAATAAAAAGTGATAAATATGTTTGATATAGTCCCCATTACAGTGGGGGCTGCTGGAGAAGGAGCCGAGATTCTTCGTTAGCTTGTCCTGATAGACAAAATAATACCTAAATACTCAGACATGGATCTGCATTGTATATCTGCCTTGAAAATACTTATGTTGAATTCATTATTTCTGTGACTAAAAATCTTAATGGCATATGCTATTTTAAAAGCAATTTTATTTAAATAACAATAATAATAAAAAAACCCCAGCAGCATCAGAGTTCAACACTACCACCTTCTCTGAAGAGTCAATATATTGCTTCAAACCACATTTTTAAAATAAAGCGTTGTCTAAAATTCATTTATGTTTGAACACTTGCAAAACCTTGTACTCTGTTGAAATTTTTATCTACTAAGGATTAGTGTTTATTTTCCTCCGGATTTCATGTAATTCCAAAACTGAAATTTAAAAAAAAAGTTAAAAAGGAAAATAATTACTTTTTTTTTTAAATGTACATTTATATATTTTTTTCTATTGTGAAGCCATATGGAGTACACCCTCAGACCTGTTCTAAGAAAAAGACAGCTGCTTTTTCCTGTCCTAGTCATGTGCTGAGGCTAAATGCAGTCTGAAAAGGATGTGATTGTGAGCTCAGAGGGATCCTAAGAATTTGAGGTATGGTAACGGGTATTATTATTTATTTTGAATAGCAAATGTGGTAGCAAATGTGGTTACCCTGCAGGGTGTGAAATCCACAGAAGCTCATTCACAGTCATGTATTTGTATCTCCAGGTACTTGCATTTCCAAGCTTTTTATATCTAAATGTAGAGGACTTTGTTTCTAGTTAAAGGTGGATGGGAGAGTTGTTTTGTTTTGTTTTTTTCTTCCCTTTCTTCTCTTTTGTGCTTGTTGTTCTGTGTCTGGGAGTAGGCTTCTTTTTTTGTTCCTGAAATCATCCTACACCTGAGATTATCATTAAATGTAAGCTGCTTTTGGGCACCTGGGTGGCTCAGTTGGTTAAGCGACTGTCTTCAGCTCAGGTTATGATCCTGGAGTCCCGGGATCGAGTCCCATATCGGGCTCCCTGCTCAGCAGGGCGGGTCTGCTTCTCCCTCTGACTCTCTTCCCTCTCGTGCTCTCTGTCTCTCATTCTCTCTCTCAAATAAATAAATAAAATCTTTTAAAAAAATGTAAGCTTCTTTTAATAATCAAGGATGCAGAATTTGAAGCTTATATTTGCCTTCTAGACCCATAGACTGCAAACTGATGGTTTTGATGCATTAATGAATGGAGAAACTAAGTTTGTGGGTTTGACTAGCACTTTTTTTTTTTTTAAGATTTTTTATTTATTTATCTGAGAGAGAGAATGGGAGACAGAGAGCATGAGAGGGAGGAGGGTCAGAGGGAGAAGCAGACTCCCCGCCGAGCAGGGAGCCCGATGCGGGACTCGATCCCGGGACTCCAGGATCATGACCTGAGCCGAAGGCAGTCGCTTAACCAACTGAGCCACCCAGGCGCCCCTTGACTAGCACTTTTACTAGGATAGACTGTCATAGAAAATATCAGAGGGTAATACAAATGCTAGAGTAGGCAGTTAGGTTCTAACACATGTCTAGAGGCCAGCAAAGAGGAAGTCCTGGCCAACTAGGAGGAAGTCAGAGGACTGTCCTGGCAGCACTCCCAAACAGAACCACAAGAAACTGGATCAAACCAGACAGGGCCAAGATGGCTGACAAAGTAGGCCACAGTTTACATTTGTCCCTCATAACACTACCTTCACATACTAAAATCACCTCTCTAAGGGGGCCATGACAGGAACCCCCTGACCAAATAACCCCTGACCAAAAGCCTGTAACCCTGCTACCAAGAAATCCCTGCCTCAAGTAATGACTGTTTCATCCCCTTGTTAACAACTGTCAATAAAAGACAGAAACCTAGGGGCACCTGAGTGGCTCTGTTGGTTAAGCAACTGCCTTCAGCTCAGGTCATGATCCCAGAGTCCTGGGATCAAGTCCCACGTTGGGCTCCCAGCTTAGTGGGGAGCCTGCTTCTCCCTCTAACCCTCTCCCCTCTCATGCTGTTTCTCTCTCTCTCTCTCCCTCAAATTAATAAAATCTTAAAAAAAAAAAAAAAAAAGAAACCTAAACCCCAGGGGGCACAGCTCTTTCGTGAGCAAACCCACTCACATCTTGAGAGTATACTTTCCCTTTAATGAACTTTCCTGTTTGTGTTATGTCTGCCCTTGAATTCTTTCTTGTGATGAGACCAGGAGCCTCCAGCCGCATGTTTTGGATGGGCTGGGTTGAGGCCTCAGATCCCTAGGTCTCCCCAGTCCACATGGCAAAACAAACAGGGGGCGGTTTCACGTTGTTCAATTTCTGTTTCAGTTATATAGACAAAGGAATGGAAAAGACCATTAGACTTCCCCCAGATATCTATTCTTCTCTTCTTAAATAATAAATAACTACATTTCAACGACATTTCCCTGGCACCCTCTAGCTATATGGGCTTAACATTTCAAAGGGTACTGTATTATGCCACCCCAAAATTGCCTCTTTGGCATATGGATTTATTTTGAGCTAACAGTCATTCAAAATCAGCATAGGCAGGAAAAGCTCTAAAAACAGGGCACACATTTTCCCTTGTAAGGAAGATGTACATTTGTAAAAGATGTCTCCCTCTCCCATAGCAGGAAGTGGAAGACTCTTAGCAGTTTATCAGTGGAAAAGATCCCCCGTTGAGTGTGTATAACAAATCTCAATAAATAATTTGTGTATCACGCTTATCTGGTCACCTTCCCATAACTTAAACTCCCCTGCCCAGAAGCCCCGAACCTCTTTTCCTTTGTTTAGCCTAAAGTGGTATATAAACCCAAGTTCTAACCAGCCCTTTGGGATGCGCCTTGATGGGTGCTCCCATGGGCACGTGCACGACATACATGTTAATAAACTTCTGCTTTTCTTTCTCTCATTAGTCTGTCTTCGGCCAGTCTAATTTACCGGTTTTCAGTGGGAAAATCCAAGATGGATAGGTGAAAAAGATTATTTTCCTCCCCTACAACCTAATTCTGGCTAAAGGGATATGAACAGAAGTGAGGTATGCTACTTATATGCTGTGCCTTTGTGGGAGGGAAATGCAGCATCTTCCCTTCTGTGACCTCCTCTTTAGCAAGAATGCACACGTACTGATGACGGCGGGAGCAGCCAAGCCACTAAATAGAAATCACCTACTGAAAATGGCCAGACAAGAAGATCTAGTGAGCTTGGATCCCTGATTATTAGGGAGCCTTTACATCAGCCCATGACTTTCTAGCTCACTTCTCAATAAGACATAAACAGCTCTCTTGTTTAAGCTTTTATTATTTTGGATTCTCTCTAACCGTGGTTGAATTGATATTCCAATTAATACAGACCATAGTATCTGGGAGTGAAGGTGTAGAAACCACACCTAAAAATATTATAGCGGTTTAGTGATTAGGAGGCATGGAGTGAAGACATAAATGTTGGACTAGAAAGCTGTTGACAATACGTATGTTGTAACAAAATATTTGCCAAATGACTTGGAGAAATCTAAGACCACGTGCCAACCAAACTGTTAATATTTTTATCTATAGGCTATGTAGGGACCAAGGGCAGGCTGCTCCAAGATGGGCCACTCTGGTGCGAGCATTATTTTGAGCTAAAAGTAATCAAAACCCAGTAGGTGCAGGCAAAGCTCTTTTCCAGGTCTTCAGCTGCCTAGATTTACATGGGAAAGGACAGCGCATACCAGGCAATTAACAGACACTCCCCTTTACCTAAGAAGTTTATCTGCATAATAGGGCAACCTTTGTTTTTCAAAACATCTCCTTTCACCGTCCTGTTAAGGGCCTTTTCCGCCTTTGTATCCTCAGACCCTTTAGCTCCTGTAAGCTTCCTGTTGCCTCACTGTCTTTGGAATTTCATGTTTTTGTGCATTCCCTGTGTGTATGCCTATTAAATTTGATTTTCTCCTGTTAATCTGTCTCATGTCAATTTGCTTCTAAGTCCAGCTAGAAGGACCTTGTAGGGCAGAGGAAGGTCTTCCTCGCTGACAGCTGTTTATTTTTTAAAATTAAAAAAAAAAAATTTTTTTTCCCGCTACCTGACAAGTCCTAGCAGAGAGGTGAATTCAAGTTAGAACTGGCCATTTGCAAGGAGAAAAAGAAGAGAAGGAAGTTCTGGCAACGTAGATTTTCTGTTTCTTTGGCCTGCAATCTAAATTGAGAGTCTTATAATACAGGGCCTTGTAAATCAGTTCTGACAGGAGACAATGCCATTTGTGCCCAAACGGAGGCAGTGATAAAATGAGTCTCTAAATCAAGAAACAGTCTTTGCAGGAGATAAGACTGGACAAACCATTAAGACTATCAGACAGTAGGAGCCAGCCCAGTGGGTAACATTAGATTAAAGATGTTGCCTTCCTACTGAAGCCAATTGTTTTATTTGGCCTGAAGGTAGTCACTATTAAATTGAGCAAGAGAGTGATTGACAGGGCACGGAAGCAAATAAACAAAAGACCAGAATTTCCAGGCTAAAAAGCAATGTACCGATGAGAACTTTGTTTTTATTTACTTGTGACCAGATGGAAATAAAGAGTCCATTGACCTTCTAAAGTTTTTTGTTGCCTGGTATTACCAGAGAACTTATGGGCCAGACTTGCAAAATTCTATTATAGCTCACCCCTTAAAACAAACTTTGTCTCCCTAAACCTGTCCAACCAGCAGGAAGCAGCCTGCCAACATTCTGAAGCCCCCGAGTTGGGAATATGCTCTGATGTGTACTTCTTATGTGGCCACGAAAATAATGGACACAAAGAACCTCGCTCAAGGCAAAGTCACACATTGGCAAGGTAATGACCAAGAAGGTATGCCCCAGAAAAGGGAACCAAAGGCTGCCAGATAGCTTAACATAGGAGATTACGGCCATGATAGTGAGTTCATGGCTGTGGTGCTGTTCTTAACTCTTGCGGTTTTGGAACTGAGTTCATTATGTTGATCCCATTCCTATTCACTACTGTATATTAGTCTGGCTAGATAACTCAGTTTGGAGTTATAGATTGTCAGTTCATGCAAAGCCACTTCCAGTTTTGGTAGAAATGCACATCACCCAGAGATGCCAGACTTAGAACAGGAGGAAGGACCTAGATGAAACTTTGGGGTTGTCTGTCTCAGCGAGTGGGAGGGAAGGCACATGTTCTAACTCTGACTGAGAAGAAATGTGGCCTGGATGGACAACGAAGGCAAAGACTGACGTAGACCACAATACCTGTTCTTCTTTTCTGTTGCAGAGAAAACACTTTCCACCAGAATTCACGTTCCCATTCCTGGTACAGAGTCAATCTCGGGATTCAGGGACTACATTTTCTAGCCCCTCTAATCCCCCGATGGGATCACATAACTATTTGCCAAAGAATGCAAGTCCATGTGACATGTGGAGTCTGTCTTTTCTTGACCAAGTTGTTTAAGAAACAGGAATACCTTCTTTATCCTCTTTCCTCACTCTCTCATGACTGGAAAGGACAGGACAATCCCTCCCTCACCCCCAGTGATGGAATCCATATATTGAAGATGACAGAGCCAGCATAGCCTGGGTTTCTGAACAAATGCCAAACATAAGTGAGAAAGAAACTTTTATTGTGTTTGACATCTTTTGCATTTGGAGGGGACTCTCTCTCTCTCTCTCTCTCTTTATTTTTCTTTTTTTTTAGAGAGAGAGAGAGCACAAGTGAGAGTGCGCATGCAGCGGGGGAGGGACAGAGGGAGAGGGAAAGAGACAATCATAAGCAGGCTGCAGGCCCAGCAGGGAGCCTGACACCAGGCTCAGTCTCAGGACCCTGAGATCAAGACCTGAGCCGAAACCAAGAGTCAGATGCTTAGCCAACTGAGCCACGCAGGTGCCCCTCTTTTTCTGTTTTTAAATAGCAGCTAGTGTTACCGTATCTAATACACCTTTTTGCATGTAATAGGATATTAATTTGGCACATGGCCACCCAGCACAAGCCTGTATTTTCCAGTCTTTTTTGCATCTGGATGTGGCCACATGACTAAGTCTGCCAGTAGGATATGAATAAAGTGATTTGTATAACTTCTGTGGCATTCCCTTTAAGAGAAGAGGTATGTCACCTTTTTCTTTTCTTCTTCCCACTAATTGAGTGTGGGCATGATGACTGGAAGTAAAACACCCATCTTACACAAAAAGTGGTCTGATCAGGAAGGCAGAACACCAAGATAGGAGGGGCCTAGGTCAATATTGCAGGCCTGGCCCACCCATTTGGAATTTTACATGAGAGCAACGAACTTTTCTCTTGTTTAAATCATTGTTTCGGGCTCCCTGCTCGGCGGGGAGTCTGCTTCTCCCTCTGACCCTCCTCCCTCTCATGCTCTCTGTCTCAAATAAAAAAAAAAAAAAAAAAATCATTGTTATATAAGAAGTCTCTGTTACAGCATATGAACAGATGCTTACCTTACTGCATATACCTTTGTGTGATTGACAATTAAATTTGTTTTTGCTGCGGGTTGTAGTTTAAAAAAGTTTAGACTGTTCCATTGTATTAATTTCTTTAATATTCTTTTAATCTGATGTCTCCTAAGCTTCTCTTCTTCTTGGCACCTCAGTAGATAAAGTGCTCATAAACTCAGTGCCTTTCCATGGTATTTATGCTGTCAACTTCCCCTAGAAATGATATCTGTAGTTATGTAGGGTAGGTCAAATAATTTCCCCTTAAACCTTCTAGGTTCTTAGCTGAGACGGCCTGTAATAAAAAAGAGATTAGGGGTGCCTAGGTGGCTCAGTCAGTTAAGTGTCTGACTTTGGCTCAGGTCATGATCTCAGGGTCCTGGGATGGAGCCCCGCATCGGGCTCCCTGCTCCTCGGGAAGCCTGCTTCTCCCTCTCCCACTCCCCCTGCTTGTGTTCCCTCTTTCACTGTGTGTCTCTCTCTGTCAAATAAATAAATAAAATCTTTAAAAAACAATAACCAGCTTAAGATAATTCTTGTGCTTAAGTGGCATATTTTGGCACCGTAAATTTTGCTCCCCTTTACCAACTATTCCAAATGCAAAATGCTTTGAGCTGTCTGGCATGCAGACTTCCAGAGGTTTGGCTAAGGGAGTTAGGTATCCTATCTATTATGCCTAAAGGATTGGACAGATATCGGAAGCCCTGCAGGGATTCACAGGATGACTCAGCTGTTTCTTATCCATAAGTGTTAGACCCTTGGGAATCGTGTTCATCCAAGAATAAGATTTAGGACTTTTGAATTTTAATGCAAGTAAGGATGAGTTTGTTTTAGCTCATATTAATAAGTTGCCCAGTCCTTTTTGAATAGGAATGTTATAAAAACTGATGAACAAATTAAATGAGCAGTGTTACTGATGCATATATAGAGCAAATAAGTTAAAAATTAATGGGGGGCACCTGGGTGGCTCAGTCGTGAAGCGTCGGCCTTCGGCTCGGGTCATGATTCTGGGGTCCTGGGATCGAGACCCACATCGGGCTCCCTACTCAGCGGGGAGTCTGCTTCTCTCTCTCCCACTCCCTCCCTGTTCCCTCTCTCACCGTCTCTGTCAAATAAATAAATAAAATCTTTAAAAAAAATTAATGGAAAAAACCCCAAAAATATGTGACTACATGAAGCCATGTTTCTTGGTAATTTATGATTTATTTCTGCTTCTCATATAACCTAATGATTACTAAACAGAGGTCAAATTAAGGTGGTTTAGGGTTTGTTTTTGTTTTTGTTTTTAAATTATAATGTTGGGTGCCTAGGTGACTCAGTTGGTTAAGTGTCTGCCTTTGGCCCAAGTTATGATCCCAGGGTCCTGGGATTGAGTCCCACATTGGGCTCCTAGCTCATCGGGGAGTCTGCTTCTCCCTCTGCCCCTCACTGGGGTCATGCTCTCTCTCTCTCAAATAAATGAATAAAATCTTAAAAAAAATAAATTTATAATGTTAACTACATATGAACCAAATTTTTTTAAAAAAATTTCTTTTTAAAAATGCAACAACAAAATAATAATAAAATAAAATAACATGCAGCAACAGCTCTGGACCTTATTGGAGATAGAGATCAAAGACTAATAAAGGATAAGTATACTAGTTTACCAAATAAGCACAAAAATCAATCAGTCCATTCACTCTTCTACCTTAATATTTTATTTATTTGCCTTCCAACAACAAAAATATATGTGGAACGTTAAAGTCAACACTGTTGACTCATTTGTACTTGTGTTTTACTCCTGGAAGACTGGCTAAATGACTATTTACAAGGTTGGGAAGTATCTATGTTCTGATATTATTGGGAACAGGGTCTTGCAAAAATGAGGGCATTCCATTGGGAGATAGGGACTTGGGTCTCTCGGATTCACCACTAATAAGTTATAATGACAGGGCAAATTGTAGCAATATTTGGATTTCCATTTCATTATCTCTGCAATAAGGAGTTTATGCTAGACAAGTCCTACAATTCATTTGGGTTCAAATTATGACTTAAAGGAAATGAAATGTAATTAAAAAAGGAAAGTGACACATCATAATAACAGAACCCTATTTTGAAGGAAGGGAATGGATTTAGATGTATATATTTTACTTTTGATAAACAATCCAAAGTAGAGTACAGGTCTTCACATTGTATCTTAGAAACATTCTCATTGCTCCAGATTTCTTCAGATTGTTGGGGAATCTCGCCCCTCCATCTCAGTTCAACAGCAAATGACTGTTAAAATTTTATCCCCCAGATGGCAGTACAGCATTCCAAGTTTAGAATGGTCCGGTCCAGTGCTCTGGCAAAAGGCAATACAAGCTTGTCTCTGGCACATTTATGTGCCATGTTTCTTCCTTTTGGAGGAAATATGCTACAATTCTAATGTAACAGGACTTGAGTAATCAGAGACAAATAGCTCATTTCAAAGTGAACACAGCAGCTATCCACTTTCATGTTTGTGTGGCTCCACGTCCAATAAACAACATGGAAAACAATCACACAAAGTAATCTCATGAAATAATAGGAGTTTAAAAAATTATTAGGTTGGAGAAGTCACCTGAATTTTTAATTTTTATTTTACATATTATTTTATCAGAGGTTGGAAACATTTACTAAATATAACAGGATTAAGTTAACTGCCCAGAGATTACTTTTCAAAGACACCAGTGAAATGGATAGTACCTACCATAACCTTCATTTAAAGGACTGCAAGCTGCTTATGCTGTTATGGTTGCTGAGACTTGCTTATGAGACAGATAAAAACAAACAAATGATGTAGCTTCACAGGGTGAGCATGAAAGAAGTCCGGGAAGGAGCCACATCTCCGTTTTAGGATTAAAAAGCCAGTGGACTCAATTGGATCAAAACAATATCTGGTCATTTGTGGTGTGGAGAACAAAGGCAAAAGAAATTTAGGAAAAAAAAAGTAAATTTCCTTACAACTTACAGTCCACTGACAAGTCCTTGAGACAGGCAGAGTGACCTTCCTCTAGGAACTCAACTGCCTCAATGTTAATACTTTGCTAAGGGGAAAAGGCAACCTTAGCTTATCATTAGCCCGACCTCCAGGATCCTGTAAATCTCCTTTAACAAATAAAAATTCCTTTGGAAGCTTCCTTTATCTCTACCTCCCTAAGATATATATTAGCAATCATCCTTCAAGCATATGGCTCACTGATATACATCTGAAAGGTCTTATGACTAAGGTTTTACTAGACAGTAATAAATGAACTTTTCCTGACAACAGCTAGCCCCCTCAAGGTCCTGAAAACCCTGCTTCCAAATTCTTTAGAGAATTAGGCTATCCCCAACCCCCTCTCAACTTGAAAGTATATAACGGGCCACTCCTCATGACCCTGGTACAGCTCTTTCGGCCCATGGGTCCTGTCCCCGTGGTTTAATTAAACCACCCTTTTTGCATCAAAGACACCTCAAGAATTCTTTCTTGACCATTGGCTCCCAAATCCCAACATTTTCACATCAATCTGTATGATGGCCAAAGAGATTAGAACAAATCCTTTAAATTTCCACTGTATATTGGGGAATATTATTATATATAATATTATTATATAAAAGTCATACATTCACAATACTAAAGCAATATTCATTGGTAATGCCACGGAAGTAGCACAATAAAGATAGGAAAACAAAGTGTGAAAAGGCTATGAGGGACTATCTTGAAAATAAGAAATATTTCATTTTGACAGGTTGTGGAATATGGTCTTATTTCTGTGTTCTGGAGATTCCTTTACCATTAGGTTCAATGAAGTCTTCTTTCCAAATAGATGGGAAGTTAGGAAAAAGGAAAATGTAAGCCCAAACATATATGTTAAGGACATTTTGCATTGTACTAATTAGGAAATACTGCTTAATTTAAAAATATGGGATGACACGAGTTTTTACACAAGACATGGATAGTCAGATTTATAGTATAAACATATAATTGGGTAGCACTATGAAAGAGAAATTGAGTGTAGAAGGTACTAGAGACAGGATGCTCAGAGATGAGCAAGGCAACACAATCCAGAACAATAGGAACAGGCATTATCATTGCTTGAAAATAATGATCGGCTGGCTTGCCAACCAATTTAAAAATTGCATCATCTACATAAAGACCCTTTAGTAGCCTGCAAATTTTTACTTGCTTTTCCCATCAGGATGCTGATTCCCACTCCTTCTCCCATCTACATAGCATTCAGATGCATAGTTTAACAATTCTACAGAGAAATTGCTACATTTATCATCAGCTCTCCGCGCCCTCCTCCCCACTCCCCCACCAATACGTCAGACCCAAACACGGGAGGATCCTTATCTTTTCCTTCTAACAGCAGTTTGTTTCCGGGAAGATTGAACTGGTTGAGGCTTGTAAGAGCAAACTTTTTTTTTTTTCCCCATTTAGTTGGTTTTGATGCCCCATTAGTGATAAACCTGACCAGCCAGCAGGGGGCGTATTAGACGGAGAGAGTACAGTGTCTGCTTTCCCCACGTTTCTCATTATTTTTTTCTGCCTTATTTTTCCTTTCCACCTGCCTCTGATATGTTTCTTATCCACCATCAAAAACTTCTTTTTTCTTCCCTTCCTAAATTGAATCAAAAAATATATTTTTAAAGATTTTATTTATTTATTGGACAGAGAGAGAGAGGGAGAGAGATAGCGAGAGCAGGAACACAAGCAGGGGGAGCAGGAGAGGGAGAAGCAGGCTTCCCCCTGAGCAGGAAGCGGGATGCTTTGGATCATGACCTGAGCCAAAGGCAGACGCTTAACGACTGAGCCACCCAGGCTCCCCTGAATCAAATATTTGAACACATTCCTCTCCCCTCTTCTCACCATCTAAGGGCCAGAGGGGTCTCCACTTAGCTCTTGGGCCTCACTGTTCTGAACAAACAGTGTGACTTGAAATAAAGCAACAGGCAGCCCAGATGGGATAGCGGTTCTGGCTCCGCATTGCAATTGTGGAAGAATAGCCTGAATTACTGAATAGAGACAGCATAATCTGAACTCTCGGATCTTCACTAGAATGAGTTCAATTATAAGTCTCAGGAAGAAAAGCAATAAATGGCCTTGATAGGAAGCCTTCTGTAAGGAATTTTTCCAAATCCCAGCTTCGGTGGACTTCTTCAGAGGACTACAGTTAAAAGGGTTGGTTTAATGAGAGGAGAGAACCAGGAAATAGCAGATTTTCAAGAATCCGAGCTGTGGCATCACATCTCACATTATATCTCTCTGGTCTCATGGTCACTCTCCTGGGCAGTTGGCCTGCTTACCCGCTTCCACAGACTGGTTTTATTCACTTCCACCTGCATGCCACCAAAGGAGGCCGCGTCAAGCTCCTAGATTGCTATGTCCTAGTTCCAGAGGTCAGCAGTGAGAGAGGGGAACCTGGCCCAACAAGAGTGAGCGACTTACTCTTGGGCCAATTAACTTGGATCCTGGAATCGTAAGACATGGCTCATAGAGACTGTATGTGTTACGGTGTGATACTGCCATGATAAAAGGGTAGATAAAAATGAATTAGGGGATTTTGTGACTTCAGCTTCTTTTATGATATCAGAGCTCTCCATTGGCTCTTCTGTAATGGGGAGGCCAATAGGTGGAGAGAGAGGGAGCAGGTGGGGCAGCTCCTGGAAGGGTTTTTTGGCCCCAGGCTTGGAAGTGACATTCATCACTTCCACCCACTTGCCATGGCCGGAGCTCAGCCACAGGACCCATCTACATGCAAGGGAGGCTGGGAAATTCTTTCTACCCATGAACCGAGGAGTAAAGGAAATAGAATTATCTTTGCCACAGGGACCCATCCTCGTTGGTCAGCAGGGAAGTTGTCAGAAAAACAGTGCTGGGCAGCTACCCCAAAGATGTCTTCTATTCTGTTTCGACTGTCTGACCTTTCCTGGGAGGGACTTCAGCAATGCCTTGGTCTCTGCAGCCTAGTTTGAATTACTTGTTTCAACTCAGTGATGTTATTTTCTGACAGCATTCAAGAGAACTAAAGAAATGACTTGACTTCCTTTCACAGCTACTCATCTACGTTCTCAGATTGTTTATTAGTAATCTCTATTTCTTTTTAATGTCATCTCTAGGTGAGAAAATCCTATTTCAGCCAAGAGATTTCATTCTGTAATTACATCACAAAGGATCACTTTATAAGGAAGACATTGACTTTGAATTTCTGTCAGCTTCAGTTTAAGTAGATGGAAAACTATGGAATATATACCATAAACAACACTCTTTTTTAAGCTTTGCAACCAGGAATATTTTGGCTCTCTAAGTCAGCTGACAAGCCTAGGACCTGCTCATCAATCCTATGCCTGAATAGCTCAACAAACACTTTGTTCATAGAACACAAAATGGATATGAGCTATCTCTCAAAATGAGGTTTCATTGTTTCAGTACATCAGATTCCCTCCCCAACCCCCAACTCTTCTAGCAAGGCTGGCTGCAATTGCTATGTGTGCTAAACTTCAAGAAATCTATAATAATCAAACCTTTAAATTACCTCTTCTGTTTAACACAAATCTGCCAGGGAATGCTCTGTGGGAGTGTAGAAGGAATCCTAGCTGTTAAGAACCATGCTGCAGAAATGCAATTTTCACTATTACTACCACGCCAGTAGTAAAAATTTAGGAAATGAGCCTTTTCATCTCTAGTTACCCATTTCCGCTGCTAAAGCCAGAAAGGGACCCCATTGGTATGTAGTCCCTTGAAGTCCAGAGTGCTCTGTAGAAGTATATACATCTTCACACTTGCAAGACTATAAAGATACTGAATGTGCATGTTGCTATATAGACAGAAAGCTAATTCCTAGACTGTTTGTCTTTAAAGAACCCAGATATCGTATCAAGGCAATATGCCTAAACTATGCGTTTTCTAAGCCACTTAACACATTTTAGAATAAATATATCAGATTTTATAGACCAGAGACAACTGACTGGAGAAAACTTATTATATTTATGAGAGGCTGAAAATTATTAAGAGTTTTGTTTTGTATTATAACCAATACGTTTAAAGACACCACAAACCCTACATCCCCATTTGCTAAGCCGGAAGCCCTGGAGGCATCCTTTTCTCATCTCCCACACCAATCAATTACGAAGACCTACTGAAGTCAACTTTCTAAAACTCACCTGAACCCATCTACTTCTCTTCCAACTGCCCTGCTATCACCTCACCCAGTCTCCATCATTTCCCACCCAAGAGCCTTCTACTTACTACTCAAAGTGAGGACCTTAGTTTGTTAGCATCAGCATCATCCAGGAGCTTGTTAGAAATGTGGAATCCCAGCCACCACTTGAACCTACTTATTATCTGCATTTTGACATGATCCCAAGATGATTTACATGCATGCTACCTTTTGAGAAACATTGACATATCCCCCTTCCTCTAGCTTTATTTATCTTCATTCCATTCTGAACACCAAAGCTAGAGAAACCATTACAGAATTCAAATCTGATCATGTCAGTATCTTGTTAAAACCCTTCAATTTCTTCTTGTCCTTTGGCTGAAATACAAAACCTTCAAATTAAATTACAAAGTCCTTCACGACCTGGATCCTGATCACCCTCCCACCCCAGCTTCATCTAACACTTTCCCTTCACATACTATGCCCTAGCCATCTTTGTTCCAAATATGGCCTTCTTGTTTTCAAATGCGTGTTTGCACCTGCTGTTCCCTAGTCTGGGATATTCTTTCCCCCACACTGGTAAACCTCAGTCCTTTAGATTTCAATTTAAATGTGAGTTTGTTAGGAACCCTACCCTCTGACCACCCAGATCTCAGAGCATCCTTTCTTACTTTGTCATAATACTCAATATTGTATCAACTTGTTGAAGGCATATACTTCCAGATAAACTTGAATTTCCTTGGGGACAAGGACCATGTCTGTCTTGGGCAGAGCAGTATCCCTAGTGCTTAGGTCAGGAGCTGGTACATGGCAGTTGTGAACGAGCGACAAAATAAAATACCTTCTCATAAAGATGAATGGGCAGCTTTCCATGTCTCTAAGAATAACTGTCTTCCAAAATTATGAGATGCTGTCACAGGGAAGATAGATCAGATGTATTCTGATGGGCTCCAGAGGGCAGAATGATATAAGCAGGGCCCATGCATGACTATACTGCTGTGTCTTAGCAATTTGTTGGAGCCAAGATACCTGTTGACTACATGAACCAGAACCAGTACATAAAAGTTTTAGGAAGAGAGAAATCATTCAAGTAGTGACTTAGTATCATTTGCCAGGTACTAGTCATGGAATGGATTGTTTTGTAAGGAAGCTCAGATTGTATGTTCAAAGGCAGGCCATGGAATAAAAAATTCCTATCTTAAAGTATTTGAACTAGATGATTTCTCAGGTCCTTTGCCACATTAACAGTCTATCATTTCGTCAGTTCTTCTGTAAGAGGAAATGTTAATCATAAATGCTAGTCTTAAGTTTTGAAGAAAATATGATTCATACCTGTTAATGATTGTATCACTAGTTTTATGCAGAGACTGGTAGTAAGCTGTATTATCTGGTGTAATCAAAAGGACTCTGACAAAAGGACAAATACTTCTCTATTCAGTTGTCATTAGTCATCAAGCTCCACCGTTAGAGAATCATTCCTTAGAAAATGTTCCTTCTCCCAGGACCAACATTAGGAATGCAAATTTCATAGGAGAGGCAACATATTTGACTATTATCCATAATTTTTATCTTTGAATTATTTTATGATGACCCATTCTTACAGTTGAGAGTAAGCAATGGAGGGGATAGGGACACTGTGGTGACATTCAGAAAGGAAGAGGGCTCTGGATATTGTTATTTCTTCAGTCTCAGCTAAAATATTTCTCCATCAGAGACCTTTTTAGATACCTCAGTCTAACAATCTGTCTCTCCATGTGATTTTCTTTTGTATCAACTTTCATTCATTTAAAATGTATTTATCAAGTATTTACTGAGTGCCTGTTATGTGCTAAGCACTGTTCAAGGTACTTTGGATACATCAGTTAATCAAAGAGACCACAGTAGACACAAATGACTGCCCTTGTGAACTCTGCATTTTAGTAAAGTGTGTTCCAAGGACCAAGAATACCAGCCTTACCTAGAAGCCTGCATGAAATGCAGAATGCAGGTATCACCCAGACCTGCTAGATTATGTTCTGCCTTTTAACAAGATCCTCAGATTACATAAACGTATGGATGTTTAAGTTTGACAAACACTCTTCTAGTGTACTCACTTTTTATTTTGTAGTATTTTCACATTTCTAAGTAATGTATCTGTTTATTTGCTTTAAAGCCTGCTTGGTCCACTAGACTATAAACGGTATTAAGTCAGGGACTAATGGGCAAAGATGGGAGAGATGGGTAACAAACTTCATCTGTTATTCAGCTCTGTCAAGACACAGACTTCACTCTGCACAGACTTCTCTTTTCAATCTCTCTGGCTAATTCACCTACTGCCCAGCAGGCAGGGCAACTGAAACTTATGCAGGAGAATTAGCTAACATCTGTGAATTCTTTTCTGCCTTCAGTCTCAGCTTCATCATCTCTTGCATTTTTAAAACTTGCATGAGAAGAATTTACTAGCAGGGCTCCTGGCTGGCTCAGCTGGAAGAGCATGCGACTCTTGGTCTTGGGGTTGTGAGTTTGAGCCCCACATTGGGTGTGGAGATTACTAAAAAATAAACTTAAAAAAATTTACTAGCATAAGTATATTTGTAATAAAAGTTGATATTAATTGCTGTGGATAAAAACGAAAACAAACAAACAAAAAAGATCTCTGTGGTTTGTGACACATGCAAAATCAATCCAATAACCTTTCCTCTTTTGTTATCCCCTCAAATCTCATTTAAGATTTTCTTTTCTATTCTAATTTTGTAACATAAATTGGTCATCTTTAGCATGGGCAGTAGGCTTTGGTGGATGATAGAGTTGTCTCTACATTGTACTTTCTATAACCCATACTTCAGAGGAGTTGGCAAACTTTGTCCCATGGGCGAATTCTGACAGATCGTCCCCCCTCCATTCTTATGTGACCTGTGAAGACTCTTTTTCATATTTTTAAATTGTTGGGAGAAAATCAAAAGAAGAATAATATTTCGTGACACATGAAAATTACATGAAATTCAAATTTCAGTGTCCATAAAGTTTTATTGGAACAAAGCCATGCTCATTCATCTGTGTATTGTCTATGGCTGCTTTCATGCAATCATGACAGAGATGAGTAATTGAAACAGAGACCATATGGCTGCAAAACCTAAAATATTTACTGTCTGGGCCTTCACGAGAAAAAATTGCCAACTTCTGCTCTATAGTATGCTTGTCCAGTGGAAATAGAATAAGTCGCATGTGTAGTTTTAGATTTTCTGATGGGTACACTAAAACATGTTTTTAAAAAGGTAAAATTAATTTTAAAGTTATATTTTATCCACATCTACCCCAATTATCATTTCAATATGTAATCGATATTAAACATTATTGAGATATTTTGCATTCCTTTTTTGTACTAAGCCTTCAAAATCTAGCGTGTATTTTGCACTTACAGTGCAGCTCACTTTGACCTCACCACATTTCAAGGGCTAACAGGTCATATGGCTAGAGGCTACCATATTGGTGCCACTTCAGAGTATGTAGCTGGAAGTTGAATAGTTTATCTTAATTGTAGATGGAAATTAAAAATATAATATTAATATTAAATATCATTGATATGCTTTAAAGCCTGCTTGGTCCACTAGACTACAGAAAAAATGTATACCTCAAAGCTTAAAGCAACACTACCTATGTATCAAGGAGGCAAAACATCATGGGCATGTGGAAAGTAACCTCATAAAAGCAAAGTATCCAGATTTCCTCGTCCTCAAGTCTGCATTACAGAAGGCATTTTTTTCCCCCTAAAGTTTCTGTAGTGAGAAGCTAAATCTTGATAGGGTAGAATCTATTTGTCAGGGGAAAAAGAGACTTACTCTGTGGATTAGAGTTGTCGAATGCTCTGCAGAAATGAATGGCAGAGAGAGACAGAGACAGGGAGAGAGAAATCATCGAAGCAATTGTAGCCTGTTGCTTAGGGAAATCCATTTTAAACAGACCACTGAGAAGACCACCTGCTATTAAAAGAAAAAAACCAAAAAACCCAAAACACCTGTTTGAGTTGAACCCCCTGAAAATAGGACATTGAGGATATTTTAAATATAGGCCACCCTTTACAAAGAAAACTATTTTTACAGCCTCCTATAAGGCAATATGGCTTGCTCTCAATGTCTGGAATTTCTTTGCTATTTAGCATGCAGAATAGCACCCGACAGCAGTTACTAAAGGAAGGACTCCGACTTCGTCCTTCCTTCACTTACCATCTGTTCTTTTTCAAAACCACAGTGCCTCAGCTGTGCTGTGGAAATTGACAAAGTTAATGACTTCTAGCGCTGGCGTCTGATTCGTAGCACGAGGTAGCTCCAATTACCTTTCACAATCTCAATTTCCCCACCTGTTAAATGGGGATAATGATGATCAAATGATGGGCACTGTGTAGGCAGGGGTTAGAAGGGTTCTGTTTGCTTAGATGAAAAGAACACGGTGTTAGTGCTGTAGAAAAACACAGAAAATGCCCTTTGCTATTTAGCAACTCATATGCTCTCCTGCTCTAAAAGATCCAACTTCCCTTAATTAAGTTTGGCAACAAATGGGCATCTCCTTCAGGTAAAACCTGTTTCATAACAAAAATAAAAGGATTTGACAAGGCGCTGGGACAGTTCCCAGTTCAGTGCAGGGCATTAGAAGATAATTCAATGAAAGAGATACAAGGTCTGAGAAGGCAAAGCATGACACTGAATTTTACACAGCAACAAAGCATGTTTGCAGCAGACAAAAGTGGGCATCAAACAAGAGAATTTTCGCAAGGAAAATGTACTTACACCTGAAGAGGATTTGAAGTTTTTGTTTGTTTGATGTGGCCCTATTCTGTGCTGACAAAACACATTCTTTTGTATATTATTCTTTGTGGCTCTTTGTTCTTATGGCCCTGAGTCCCGTAATGATGTATTATTTCTACCTAGGGCAGGGTGTGCCTTATGATGGATGAGAGGTCCCACAGTGAAGGAGATCCATCATCTGCTACAGTTGAGTTAATTGAAGTGACTCTGCCTGTGGCCAGCTGTCTGAAAGCACACTTTAAAAAAGAACCTGGATACGGCATGACATGTATTTTATTTCTGGAATGTGGCTGACTCTCAGTAAAGAACCTAAGTCAACCCAAGTAAAAACCTGTAACCAAGTGACAAACTAAAATGAGAAGCAAAATCATGAGAAGGTGACCTGTGACGATTTTTGGACATTTGACTGACATCAGGAAAAGAGTAAAATGTGAGCCCTAAAAGTATTCATTTCTCCTAACCATGCTTTAGAGCCCTTGCATATGTCATGAAGAGCCCCATTTGGAAACTTTGGAGTTTTATAGCATAATCAATGAATTTGTTTTCGTATATCTGAGCTATTAAATAATAAAACTAGAGATAGTCCTCAACATTTTCTACTTTGGGATGCAAAATATAAACTTAGCACTTTTGAATTCAACAAGATTTTACAAAGAAGAAATATCATAAGCCCCCCCCCCCCCCCCCACACACAAAGTTCTGGTTGAGGTTGTATCACTCTCTTGCTAGGTAGCCTTGAGAAGTTCATTTTTTCCACGTGAGCCTCTGTTTCCTCAAATTTTCCCTCAGTGTGCATTGAACCTGATGTGTTGCCAGATTGTGTGGTACAGTATTGGAGGGGCTGATCATGTGTGGCTATTGAACTCTTAAAATGTAGCCAATGCAACTGAGCAACTACCTTTTCAATTTTATTTAATTTTAATTCATTCAAATTCAAATTACAAAACAAATGCGGTAAACATGTTTTAATATTGATTACTTATTAAAATGAAGTTAGTTTAAATATATTAAAATTCATTTCTCCTGTTTCTTTTTACTTTTTCTTCAAGATGGCTACTAGAGAATTTAAAATTGCATATGGTGGCTCTCTTTATATTTCTTTTGCACAGTGTTGTTCTAGAGGAATAATTTCCATTTGCTATCCTACTTTCATGGACATTTATAAAAATGGCTATAAATGTTCAATGAAAAATATTAATGAGCTGTATTTGTTCTCCTTTCTGTAAATATATATATATTTTCTTATTCCCACTTTAAACATTAAAGCAGTTTTCATGAAAGGGAACCCATATGCTAGACGATCAGGGGTAAAAATATCGCTTTCCTTAGGAGTATAAACTCTTCACGTTTACCATTAATCAGTGTCTGCTCTGCAACTCCAGGAGGCCCACTTATCTTAGATTCAACTTGTCTCCTTTTAAGAAGATGCTTCAGACACATCTTTTGGAGAGTAAAGACTTACCTTTAGGATAGCTGCGAAGTGTAATAGTTCTCTCTTAGTTGAAGGACAAAAGAGACAAAGGTTGGCCCATGCTTGCAATTGGAGGAGCATAAATTTTCTAGATTTTGAAAAAAACAAGATACCTGCTTTTTATTCATCAGCAGGGAGATCATGGTGCTGCTAGATCTTTAAGAGGAGTGTCTCGAACTTTTTTGCGCAGCCTCTGACATTTAAAGGCCAGGGCCATCTGCCTATCCCAGAGGTGAAAACTTCAGTTCAAGGTTTCATTGGCCAGCTTCTTCTAGATGCCATATTCATGGCTAGGGATTAAGATCATCATGTCATAATGCCCCAAATATAGCACAGAAGCAAACACACTTAGACAGATGGTTCCACTCGGGCTGTAGCTTTCCTCAACAGCTAAAATTGATACTGAGGCTAAGATCAGGCATGCTTATCAAATGGTTATACTTACCAATTCAGATATTATTGAAAGTAATATTGCCATATGAAAATACTTTCTCAGCTACATAGTAGTTTGCCTTTGGAAAACATCTTTTATTCCCAACATCTTGTAATTGATCATCCAAATAGGAAGCTTTGCCGTTTTTGTTCAGAATAGCATGCTCTGGTTTTGAAGGTTGAGACTACTTTATTTTATTTTTTTGGTATCATTTTCCTGCTTTAAAAAACTGAGACTTTTAGGTTTCTCTGGCTGCCCCTGAATAGTATCTAATCAGCATCATTCAAAGTTCTCTCTTTTGTCTCTTCTCTGGTTTTTGAGTGAGAGAAGCCTAGCTTCTTTTCTGCATATATTTCTTATTTCTAATCATTGTCATTTCAAATAATTTCTTCAAAGACCAAGAGATTCCCTTCACCCTAACTGCTTTTGAAGAGCTTATGAAGGCTAATCACTCAACAGTGAAACAGCATTGCTCTACCTGACTGCTTTTATACCTTTCGTTCATGTATATTTTATTTTTCTGGCAGGAGGAAAGGTAGGAAATGGTTCATTGAACTGAGAGTATTTTCTAACTTTTATCTCCCCCTTTCTTAGAATGATAATTATTAAAAATATCTTTTTCTAGGACAAGACGTTTGTGTATTCTGGACGTTAGAACTCTCTTCCATTTGCTGCTGACTTCTGTCTGAGGGAGATGAGCGTGGACTATCTCTTGAAGAGGAAATCATTTTTCACAGGCAAGTCAGAATGACAGACCTTGCAAATAAAGATGTTGTGTTGATACAGATATGAAAACAAAAGCATATCTGTAGTCAGACATTAGGCGCCTGGTGTAGCAGGGTATCTACCAGTCTTCTTGAAGACTGATCATCTTTCATCTAAAGGCAGAGTATGAAAATTATTGGTGGGACAGACCATCTTTTTAAGCACAACATACAATTAAGGCCTCCACAATGTAGCTCAAATTGAGGAAATATTTTGGTATTTTTATTTTCTTAATCTGGTACAATTGCTGTTTTATTGGCTGACATTTTCTAATGTCTAATGAGCTGGAAAATCTATCCATATTTTATTATAAAAGAAGACTTCCCTACTCTAAATCATTCTCAGAAAGTGTATGCTGAAGTTCTTCATAATATTTTTAACAGAAAATGTGGTACAGTAAAACATGTCCATTCCCTTCAGAGGCCACTGTGTGGCTCATTTTTCTGACTCTCAACTCTCCTCTCCTCTGTCCCTCTCTCCCTTTCTCTCTTTCTTCCTCTATCCCTCTCCCTCTCCATCTCCCTTTCCCCTCCCTCCCTCCCTCCCTTTCAGGATTACTGATGCTAATATTATTTCTTTCCCACATTGCCTAATTGCGCATATGCACCTAGTCACCTCCTTTTAGTTTAGATATGTTCTATCAGACATGTTATGTGGCAATAAATAAAACAAATAATCCTCAAAAGTCACAATAAAAGCCCATTAGCAACTACTAGAAATGAAAGGAATACTGAGCTGTTTACACTGTAAAATCACTCCTCAGTACCAGCACTTCAAGTGCAAAATGAGAAGTGAAGTGGGAAAATTTGGGCTTTGAACCAAAGAACATTTTCCCTTGCATTTAATGTTTCTCATTGGACCAGGGAGCAGTGCTTTTTTTGTTGTTGTTAGAAAAAAAATTAAGTATATGCTTTTTACAGAAAGTGGAATAATTATATGTGGTTTCATCAATTATGTTCTTCACTCTTGGTTTTCTATATGAAAATATTCTAAAAGGAGAAAGCTCACATTATTACAAAGTCATGGCTTAAACTTGGGTGTGATAATTTTATTTAACAGACTTGGATAAAATCTGATTAACAAAGAATTTTTAAAGCAAAACGATTTCTGTGTCCTGTTACATGACCACAGCAACAACAATTTGTTCATTGTTTACAATGAATTGCTTATAAGTGAGCTTATTGAATAAATTCTTCTAGAGGTTTTGATGTGTGAATAATGGCTAGTTACTCCCTCGAAACAGATCAACTATTTTCAAGGCATACTGATGAAGGGTATATCAGACAGGATAGGTTAGGTAATTCTACACTATAAAATATTGTGGTAACAACTACAAAATATTAGTTACCTGAAAAAAAATTCGTTTTCATACTACATGTCCATTGTGGGGCAGCTGTGACTTTATTCCATATTATCTTTACTATAGGATCCATGATCAAGTAGCCATTCCTTAGAACGCTGCCCTGAGTGTTCTAGTTGACTGAGTTGACAAAGACATTAGAGAACATGCAAACCATGCACTCACTCTTTAAGTTTGGTCCAGAAGTGACACCCATCATCACACTCACATTTCATTGGCCCAAATGAGTCACATGGCCAATTTATTAAACAGGGTGGAGATATAACATCCTTTTGCAAGAAGGAACTCTGAAAGAAGGCACCAAATATGTTTGAACAGAAATAAAACCTACCTCAGAGATTATATATCTCCCTCAGAGAAGGAGATGAGAATTTTAAAAATAGCTGGTTCTTTATAGTTTTACAAACTAATTTCTCTCATAATTTTTCACCCTAAATACCTAATTGCCTCAGTTGCATATACCGAAAAGGAATCAGCATGTTTATATTTCTAAAACCTAACTTAGAACAAAAGTCTATATAATATCCAAATGCTTAGAGCAGGAAAAAGGCAAGTTGACATGTGAAGGGAGGGATGGAATCTGACTTTGCTTCCATTAGGATTAAAATTAAAATAAAATTATTATTAGCCAATTTACCAACTAAAAACTTTGTGCATTTCTGTGCCAGGGAAACTAAAAGTTAAGCACAATTATTCATTAGACCAGAACTTTACAGTAGTGGTTCAATATACTTTTGGGTTAAAAATATGGATTATTTATTTAATAACATTTATTTTGAAGAGATATAAATCGGGAGACAATTTCATAGGAGTTTCTAATCCTTTGCCCTAAGTATTTGGTTTAATAATTGTGAAAGGGGCTATGAAGAATTTATACACTTGTATAGACTTTTCTTAATAAATCACCGTATGTTTTTACATAGCAGTGACCAACACTGGAAACCTTTAGAGAAACTTACTCACATTTGGAGGAACATATTCATATACTCTCTGTTTCTGCATCTGGAGATCATTTTATATAATTTGGCATTAATATTTTTATCCTAAGCAATCTGTCTGAGAGTTCTGGTAAATTCCCTCCTTAGTTCTGGATTCATTAAGTCTTCACTCATTTCTTTATCTTCTTACAATTGGAGCATAATGTTAAAGTTGATCAATTTAGCTATAGTATTTTTTCCTACTACTTGATAAATTAGGGACCTTTGTTGTACTTCATAAATTCAGCACTAGTGAGAGCTAATTTCAAAATTACTTGGTAAGAATTAGCCAATGTTTATAAGTGCTAGACTTGAAGGTTAAGGTCAGTCCTTAGGTATATGGAAAGAACAACTCATTGGGGAGAAGCTCAGAGGTCCCGAGAATTTGAATCAGAGCCAAAAGAAATTGAAGGGCACATATAAAGTGAGAAGTTGGGTCACCGTGGACTTCATTCTCTTGCTGGAATGTTTGTGTTCCTGAGTATCTTATTATATATTTATGGAGCATGGCTAGGTTGCTTGGTGATTTATAACAGCATAGATGAAACACAAATCTTCACTCTCAAGAGTTTAAAAACCAAGAAACAAAAAAAAAACCAAACCCCCCCAAAACAAACAAACAAACCCCAAACCAGCAAATACACAGTATTACTAGTATGAAGGGAAGGTTGTCCCTTTTTATTTACTTTTCATTTTAAAAATCTCTGTTAAATCATCTCAGTGCAAAATATACACTGTCATGCTTTCTTTCTGGCTTATCTTCATTGCAGAGTTGTGGAAAGGGCAGATAACTATTTCCTTTCTCCAAAATGTTCAAGGTTATCAAAGCAGGACCTCGCCTTGTTATCCTCAATTTTAGATTTAGAAGTTGACTTTTATTAGAATGATTACTGCTTATCTTATTTTGCATGAAATAAAACCCTGATTTTTTAAACCATCAAACCCATTCAAAAACATCTAATCTGCAGTAGCTAATTTGTCCTTTAATATAATGGGTGAATATTTTGCTATCTTGAATGTTTTGGTTTGAATTATTTTATTTATGAATGTAGGATCAAATGAGATGCCACAGTTGAGGTTTACATTTGAATATTCAAAACAGGCTAAGTAAAGAGGGAAGCTTCGCAGATGAGGATGAAGTATGGATTTCAGATTGTGAAGGCCAACAAATATTGTGATACTTCCGAACTCTTTATACCAGAGGGACTTGGGAATTTGTATCTTATGCATATTAACATTTTGTTTATCTGTTTGAAATCAAATATTTACTATCAAATTCAGGAAATTAAAATAAATCTCACTGAATATATGAAGTGTCATGCAGTATGGACATTGGAGTTTGATTTTTGAGGTTCAAATCCTTCCCTAGTTCTTTGATAAGTTAATAAATATAAAGCACTCAACACATAGTAAGTAGTCATTTTCTAGTCCTCTGACCTTGAGCAACTGTTTCAGCATTTCGGAGCTTCCTTTTTATATCTGTGAAATTGGAATAAAAACAGTCACCTCTTAAGATTGTTATGAGGATTAAATGAGTATTGACAATGCCTAGTGATGTTTCTTCCAGTTTGTGGGTGATATGTTAAATCCCTTGTCATTGGCTATGAATTTTTGAATCATTCAATTCACTGATGTCACTTTCAAAACTAGATTTAAGGTCAGAAGTTCTGGTTTTGAATTTCAACTCAGTCACTTGCCAGTTCCATCTTCTTGGGAAAAAGATGTAAACACCTCATTTAAAATATGGAATAATAATAGCATATCTAAAAGCTTTGTTGTGAAGTCTAAACAAGGTCATGATGTAAGAATAATGACCAAAGAATTTGCCCACAAATGTTTGTTGAATATTCACTATATGATGTCACTCTTTTAAATTTAGGAGACAAAAGAGTAAATAAGATGTGATTGTTGACCTTATGGTATGCTATATAATAGGTGATCATCAGTGTCTGTCAAATCTGACTTTACTAAATTTATTCACTCTTTCATTAAACAAGTAGTATTCTAGTACTTCTGATTTGTACCTCTAATCCTAGGTTTAAGCTCAAAGAAACTTTTAGTAGTTCATGGCCAGGTCTGCCTTGCAAAAAGGCCCTAGGCTAGGAAGATTTTTTGCAATGTGGAAAAACCTTTATGTTGTTTGGAAGACCCTGGGATGCAAAATCCTACTTCCTGTGACATTGATAGAAGTTGCACATTGAGAAGACCCATTCTCTTGGCTTCAGGTAGCTGGTGGTTAGGGCACTTGTCAATTGATTATCATAGTTATGATGTTACTTCCCAAGTGAGTAAAGAATAAAAATTTAAGATGGAAGAGGTCTGATGCTCCTCTGAACTGGCTGGACCCTTGACCCTGTATTAACTGTTCAAGCCCACCTGGGGATAAGAGAATTTTAAAATATAATCTTTTTAGTTTTATTAATTGTTTCCTTCACTGTGCAGAAGCTTTTCATCTTGATGAGGTCCCAATAGTTCATTTTTGCTTTTGTTTCCCTTGCAACCTATGGAATGGGAGAAGATATTTGCAAATGACATATCAGATAAAGGGCTGGTATCCAGAATCTATAAAGAACCCATCAAAATCAACATCCAAAAAGTAAATAATCCAGTTAAGAAATGGGCAGAAGACATGAACAGTCATTTCCAAAGAGGACATACAAATGGCTAACAGACACATGAAAAAATGCTCAATATCATTCATTATCAGGGAAACACAAATCAAAACCACAATGAAGTATGACCTCACACCTGTCAGAATGGCTAAAATTAACAAGTCAGAAAACAACAGATGTTGGCGAGGATGCAGAGAAAGAACTCTCTTACACTATTGGTGGGAATGCAAACTGGTACAGCCACTCTGGAAAACAGAGTAGAGGTTCCTTGAAAAGTTGAAAAGAGAACTACCCTACAACCCAGCAATGGAACTACTAGGTATTTATCCAAAGGATACAAAAGTGCTGATTCAAAGGGGCACATGCACCCCAATGTTTATAGCAACACTATTCAACAATAGCCAAATTATGGACCATTGACTGATGAATGGATTCAAAAAGATTGAAATCTTGTCATTTGCAACAACATGGGTGGAACTAGAGTGTATTATGCTCAGCGAAATAAGTTAAAGACAAATATGATTTCACTAATGTGGAATTTAAGAAACAAAACAGATGAACATAGGGGAAGGGAAAGAAAAATAAAATAAGATAAAAACAGAGGG
>NC_138373.1:123746611-123755003 GCF_054177405.1 Leptonychotes weddellii
AAAAAAAAAAATAAAAAATAAAAACAGAGGGAGGCAAACCATAAGAGACTCTACAGTTAAGAGAACAAACTGAGGGTTGCCGGAGGGGAGGTGAGTGGGGGGATGGGCTTAATGGGTGGTGGGTATTAAAGAGGGCACTTGTTGTGATGAGCACTGGGTGTTATATGTAAGTGATGAATCACTAAATTCTACTACTGAAACCAGTACCACACTGTATGTCAACTAACTTGAATTTAAATAAAACAAAAAATAAGGTCTAATCCTTAATTCTAACTAGCAAAGGTGCATTTTCTTTTCTGCTGGATAAACAATTGTATACTAGCTTGGTATGGGATTGAGGGTGTTATTTCTGCTGATTTATTTATTAATCTAGAACCCGCTTGGGCTTCCATAGAAATGTGTAGAACTTGGATTGGATCCCTTGTATATGCCTCACTCTTTTTTACCAGTAGGCATTCAAGGCTTTATCTCTTGGGCAAAAATTGGAAATGTAGTATATACTTCATTCAAATTCCCGTTCTCTTCTTAAACCAGGTGTACGACTTTGGACAAGTCTCTTAATTTCTGTTCACCTTAGATTTTTTTCATCTCTAAAATGGGAGAAAATAGAGGTAAAAGTTTACAGAATGCTGAACACAGTGACTAGTACCGAAAATTCAATAAATGTTGGTTATACAGTCCTGTTTCCAGGCAAAGTAGGAAAAGTCATTTGAGGGGGAGATGCCTATTCTTGGTCAGAATATATATTTAGAAATAATGGCATTTGTATGGTTAGTGTTAATCACTATAGGCCATAAGAATTTTCGAACTGAAAAAAAAAATAAAAAAAATAAAAATAAATAAATAAAAAAAAAAAAGAATTTTCGAACTGATGCTTCCTAATGTACTTGGTCTCCCAAGCTATGCCTGTGCCAGAGCATTAGCTCTGTGTAATTGCAGGAGATACGATTCATGTTCTAGTCGGAGCACATGATGCCCTCCCAGAGCTGGTAGGGCTCAGCCTGGCTTGTTGTGCATTGCAGCCCTGCCCATCGTAGCACCAAGTACAGAATTTCACTGTGGTCAACCCCACACCTATCTGCAGAAACTGGCAGAACTGTTTTGACTGATTTAAGAAAATATTGCTAGCAAAGATATTAGTTTATGCAGACTCAAAGACTTTCTGTCCCACAGAAATGTCCACATGTGAGAATACAGGCATATACATTTATATTTCCAATAGAGAGTATACAAATTGTCTTTGAATGTACTAAAAAATGCAATCACTTCATGATTAACAAGAGAAAAAACGTTTCCCCGAAGATAATAAAAAACAAAATTACTGAAAAATTATATTTTTAATCAAGAAAAGGAAATTAATTAATATGAGTTGATGAGTTGCCAGGAACTGTTGACTCTTCCCTTAAAATATGAATAAGGGAATTTCAAATTCCTGGAAAAAAATTGAGTTCACCTTTGTTTTGTTGTTTTATGAACATCATTCATAGGATCTTTTTCTGCTAACTGAATTTCATATAAGCAATGTATTTCCCCATGTAACTGAAAAGGTATTGTGCTTTTACAATCATAATATATGGACGAGTAAGTAGCATTTAAGCTGAGATACAGCATTTCTATCTTGCTTACATAGTATTTTTATTCTGAAACATAAGCCCTATTCCATGGACTAAAGTGCTATGTGAAAATGGAAGCTGCCATTTTACATTGAAAATTGATTCTGGTGCCTGGGTGGCTCAGCTGGTTAATCCTTGGCTTTTGCTCAGGTCATGATCCCAGGGTTCTGGGATGGAGCCCCGCATCAGGCTCCGTGCTCAGAGGGAGTCTGCTTCTCCCTCTCCCTCTGCCCCTCCGCCCTGGCTTGTGTGCTCTTGCGGGCTCTCTTTCTTTCTAGCATGCTCTTTCTCAAATAAATAAATAAAATCTTAAAAAAAGAGAGAATTGTTTCAACAATAAGGTAGGTCAACCCAAAAAACCCCTCCTGAAAGGCTCTACTCAAACATCCCCTCGTCATTATACCTCTCCAGCCATCATTTATTGTTTCTTCACTTGTGTTCTCCTGACATTTTAGGTATACCTTTTTTATATAATCTATACTGTTTATTACTTATGTGTCTTTCTCTTTTACTATGCTGTGAGCTTGTTCTTATTTTTAACTTTTTCCTTTTTAAAATTCTTTATTCCCGAATTTAGCGCTGTTGCACCAACTAGGTTCTTAAAACATGGTTGTTGAATTGAATTAGTAAAGGATCTTTCTATTGTTTCTGTCATTTAGAAATTTTCTAGATATAATAACCTTTAAAGGAAAAAGTATAATTCTTATCTCCATTTTATAGAAGAGGAATATGAGATATTTTTATGGGCTTCACCAAGGCGTACTGTGTCCAGGTTCGTATGGCTAGGAAGTACAGATTTGGGACTCAGATTTAGACATTCTGTCCCTAAGGACTTGTCCTCTGAGCAACGGAAATATGAGAATTCTCAATTGATAAAAATGTTGATATTTGAATTGGAAAATATGGGTAAAGTTGAAATGATATTTAGGTTCTTTAAAATGGGAGAGCATTAGATAAAATATTAAGACAAATAGAAACAGTAGCTAATAAAACATTAAAGAGATTTAAATGGTGGTGTGGTTCAATCTGTTGTTTATTTAGATCAATCTGTTGTTTTTACTTTATAAGAGGAACATTTCTAAATATTACATTGTTTTAGTGAATCATTTAATTTATATACTCCATTTCCAGAGATAAGAAAAAATAATGACTTACTTTACAACTTCATTAACATTTTCTGGTATTGTTGAAATATTACTGGATCATGGAATTAGAAGGCAATGTATTCCTTTACTAGGTGATATCTTTGGATAGTTTGAGAGTTTCTAACAGATAACAAAAATGAGTATTAGTGAATACCCTGAAAGTGCAGAAACATTTTGCATGCATATGTGCATATGCATTTTTCTGGGAAGCAGTTTATAGTTTTGTTGAGATTCTCAAAGATATTCATGACCATGGAGAGGTCATGTAGGGGAAAGTGCTTTGGCATAAGAATTGCTTAAATCCCATTTACAGATTCCTGGTGTAAATTGTTTACCTTATGGGGCTGATGAGGAAATTAAGTGATACAGCATAAGCATAGAACTAGTTTTAGAAGGTGTACAATGCATGCAATCTAGAGTAGTTTTCATTGTCGTTCATTGCTTGAGGAATAAAGTCCAAATTCCTCAGCTTGGTATTCAAGAACATGGAGGATGTTTATCAAATTGCCTTTTCTGGATTCCTTTTCCCATACTCTGTTCTCTAGTCAGACTGGATTGTTCAGTCTTAAGGACCATATCCACCTTCTCATGGCTCTTTGTTCTTGTTAATGTATCCACTGTGTCCAGCATTCGTCCTGCCAATTTTTCTTACTTATATTTTGCTCAAGTGTTAAGGCCCAATTCAAGGGCTCCTACTTCAATAAAACCCTTTGCTACTTTCTCTATGAAGAACTATTTTTTTCTTTTTTTATTCCTTTCAAATTCATAGCACTTTGTAACCTCTCATAATTTTTGAATATGTTTTATTTAACAAAAAGGATATGTGTGTATCCTTTAGCTTCTCTTAGGCTATGTGATCCTTGGGTCAAAGATAACATTTTCCTTGACTTTGTGTTTGCTTAAAACCCAGAAAAAGCTGAATATACATTTGTGGGATTACTGAATGATTCCAGTCAACTCCCTTCCTGCAGACAGAAATAAATCTCTGATTTTCTAAGCATGTGTACATCTATATTATCCTATACTGAGTGCTTACAGTAAGCTCTCTGGCATGAAGGACATAAAATTCAAATTCAAGAAATAAAATATTTCCCTTTCCTTCAAAAGAAAATATGATGGAATTCATGTAGCTCCTAAGTCAGCATCTGAGCCTACACATGCATAGAGTCCTAAGATAATTGAGATTTGCCTGCTTAAAAAAAAGAAAAAAAAAAAGACATCACAGTTCGTTTTATAAAGTTAGTTAACCTTGCCTTGCCTTCAAAGTAATAAGACTCCCCATTAATATTAACTACAGAGCCTATAATTGTTTTCCTCCTTTTACTTTTAGTCCATTTCAGTGAGTCTTTTGTGAAATAACTTTTGTTTCAGAACTGGCTGTCCTGACTTCCTAATCAAATTACCACCCACTCCCTTCCTTACAAGCTACATCTCCCTGATCTACTTCGATTCCCAACTCTCTTTGTTTGCATTAGCTGAATATTTCAAGAGAAAATGTTCCAGGCAACACTACTGTAGAATATTAAGAAGAAATATCTTGCCAGTGGGAAGCCATTGCTATTTTAACCTCTCATATTTCCACATGGAAAGGACAAAAGTTCAAGAGTTTCTTTCAGTAAAATAAAGGCTTGTAAAAGTATGACCTGTTTATAATCAGTTTTAATGGTGTGTATTGATTATTTGACACTCAATAGATGTGATAATTTAGGTGTTGACCTTTCACTTTTATAAAAGGTCTTCACTTTTGTGTAGCCAGAAACTCAACTTTAACTACATCCCTACTTTCCAGAGGTCAACGTTTGGCAAAGAATTACCTGTCATAGTTTCTAATCACCTTTAGTTTTTTTTCTCCTTTCCACCAAAATGTTTTATGAAAAAGAGAGAGAGAGAGAGTGGGGCATGGGGAAGACAGAAAAAATTGTGTTGGGGATAGGACTCAGTGAATTTAGGTGGAATAAATTTCTTGCCTGTGATGAAACCAATCAATCTCAGGAACATTGAGAAATTTATTTATTGATCATAAAGCACATTGCAAGGAAAAATATATTAGGAGAGATTAAAGTTATCACAAAATGGTTCTAGAAATTGGCTTCCCTCTCTCGGTGACTTGCTGCACATTGTCTTTATCTTTTTCTCAAAATACTGTGCTTCCAACAACAGCTGAGATTATAGGAAACAGAAAAACAAACACACACCTGCAAATCCCCAGCAATCTTTTAATGGGAAATAAAAACATTTTGATAAGAATTCCTCTAAATCCTTATATTAAAACAATGGTTTGCTTAAAAGAAGGTGAGATTTTGGTAAACCTTGATAAACCTTGATTTCACCTGCATTAATCAAGTAGCCTCTCTCTGAAAATGTGAGGGCTGTACGAGGATACTTTTAGAACCATTTTATCATACATTTCATGCCTTTACAGCATGTAGTTGCTAATTTTCCTAATAAGGTCAATTTTCAGTAAATGGCATGTGTTCTCAAATTCATGTGCAGTACTTGCCTAAAAATAAGGCCAGTTTGTGTGAGCTAAGGATCCTTATTTTATCTCACCTGTCTTTCTCATTAACAGTATACCCAAATCGGTGTCTTTCTCTTTATAGCCCAATAAAAGAAATACGTGATGTAGGAATTAACTTGCCTAGGTGTCTCATGTTTGGAGATCTTCAAAGGCAAAGATAATCTCCTCCCACACCCCAATTCTTCTGTGCTGATAAACAGTGTGGTAGCACCGCCTCTCCCTGGAAAAGGAGCTCAATAAACCTTGTTGGCTGATGGTTGGAGCCACATAGTCAAATGGGGGAAAGATTAAAGAAATGTTCTTATCTTCTCAACCCAAGGGCAGGCAGAGTGAGAAAGTAGGTCTTGTCATCTAGCTGATGAGGAAGATGGCTTAGGAATCAAAGGCTCTCTCATGTGGAGAGCTGGCAAAATGTGTTCCTGGCATTTTAACTCAGCTATGCCCTAATATATGGACTCGGTTATTTTGCTAAGCAGCTGGAGGGACTAGTGATCAGTTTCTCTGGATGTCTTGGCTGAGGTCTTCCACCACTTGTAATTTTCATCCCTATGTGAGTCCCTTAATAAAAACCCTCAACCTTTTACCCCTGAACAGTCAAAAATCATATTTCATGCTGAAGGGTGTTACGGTTTCAAAGATAGTTTCTGCTAAAGATAATGAGTGTTCTAGAGTGCTAATTGAAACAGCAGGAGAGAATGGTTACTTTCCAAATATCCCAGGGGAGTCCTGTGTGCCAAGGTGATGACATAAATAAAGTTAGACTAATGGACTTTGGTTTCTTAAGCCATAGACCAAATACAGAAATTTTAAGGAAGAATACTTTTTTCACGCCATAAAAATTTAACAAACACCATTCATAAATTAATATTAAAGATCTGTTTAACACAGATGAAAGGACTCTACCATATGTTAGTGTTTCATTTGCTTAGAATCTAAGGTATAAATACTCCTATTTTAATGCACAAATTTTCTTTGATATGAAATAATTACTTAGTGGATTATTCTGACTTAGACCATATTTTAAATATCTGAGTATTACACAGAAAACTATTTTGGTTTGAATTGACTCATTTGTGAATCAGTACTTATTGAACACATACTATAAAGAAATCAGTGAGGTTGCAAAGATGAATTAGACATGAATCTTGATCTCAAGAATTTGTAAATCAGTAGAGGATAAAACATGTACATACAAACTATAGTGAATGTACAAAGTGATAAATGCCAAGTAAAAACACACAGTGTTATTTATTCCAATGTTTTTGGTCAAAACTTTAATGAAAACATATTATCGAGTATTTCTTGACTTGTAAATAAACTTGCTAGATATAATTGGCTATTCGATGTTAGAAAATTTACAATTCTCTCTTCCTAAACATCTCTTCTCATTACACAACAATATAGAAAATAGCAAAAAAGAAAGGAATCATTTGTAACCCCATAACAATAAAAGTAGCAGTAATCATGCTGAGAGTAACTGAGTTCTGCTTAGATAATTGAGGTATTTCTGTATTATATCTTAGGTACTCTAAAATAGTGAATAACACATTTTGCCATTCAATTTTAAGACACAGATTATAGGCCTACAAGCTTGAGTAGGTCTTAGTGTTTTGAGGAGCTGAATTAGTTGTCATTATAAGAACAAAGTAATTAATAATTTGAAATTATTGGCAATTAAAAAGAACTTAATACATATACTGATTGCTAGTATTGCCATTATTTAAAAGGAACATGGTGTTTACCAAGGTACAAAAAGGTTTTTTTGAACTTCCTTCACTAAGTACAATTAACATAAAAGAAATTAAACCCAGGGATGCCTGAGTGGCTCAGTTAGTTAAATGTCTGCCTTCAGCTCAGGTCATGATCCCAGGGTCCTGGGATTGAGTCCTGCATTGAGCCTGCTTCTCCCTCTCCCTGCAGCTCCCCCTGCTTGTGCTCACTCTCTCTCTCTCTCTCACACACACAAAATAAATAAATAAAATTTTTAAAAAATTAAGCCCAAATAAAATTAGGACACAGAAGTGACATTGTGATAGAACAGGAATTAATAGTTAAAGTACTTGGGTTCAAGTCCCAGCTGTGTGTACTGAACAAGCCAACCTGCAGATTGAAGTCTACAAACCTACTTCATGCGGTTGATAGCATTAAACAAAAGGGGGCTGGGGAAAGTACATAGCAAACATTGGTTGTTTTGCATTTATCATTATTATTTCTCTGGAATTATTGTACATTTATATTATATTTATCTTTAGCCCTAAATGGTCTTTTTGCAAATGGGTAATGGCCTCTGATGGCTGTCTTCCTTTGAGGAGCAGAAATCACCTGTCCTCCATCAATTTGTTAGTTATTCTCAATTAACTCCAGAAGAGACAATGTTTAGATTCTCGTGTATTGTGTTAGTTTGTTAAGGCTGTCATAAGAGAGTACCACAGACCAGGTAATAAGAACACCAGAAATTTTATTTTCTTGTGATCAAAATGTTTGCAGGGTTGGTTCCTTCTGAGGACTGGAAAGAAAGAATCTGTTTGAGGAGTCTCTCTGCGGCTTGTAGATGGCCATCTTCTCCCTCTGTCCTCACATGGTCTTTCCTCTATGCATGTCTGTGTCCACATTTTCTCTTTGTACAAGGATACTAGATTGAATTAGAGCCCTCACAATGACCACAGTGACCTCATCTTAATTAAGTAATTAATTTTTAAAGATTTCATTTATTTATTTATTTTAGAGAGAGTTCGTGTGTAGGTAGGGGGAGGGGCAGAGGGCGAGGGGGAGAGAGAATCTCAAGCAGACTCCATGCTGAGCATGGAGCCCAACATGGGGCTGGATCTCATGACCCTGAGATCATGACCTGAGCCAAAACCAAGAGTTGGACGCTTCACTGACTGAGCCACCCAGGCAACCCTCCATTCTTTAAATAAAGAACAAATAATATAAGAAAATGGGAAAAAGATACAAATGTAGTGATCCGAAGGGGTGTGTGCACCCCAATGTTTATAGCAGCAATGTCCACAATAGCCAAACTGTGGAAAGAGCCAAGATGTCCATCAACAGATGAATGGATAAAGATGATGTGGCATATACATACAATGGAATATTACGCAGCCATCAAAAAAAAA